>NC_136902.1:24292633-24364028 GCF_949606895.1 Notothenia rossii
TTGAAACAATGGTGCTGTCTTTAAAAGAAAGAAAAGTGGATGCTCTATAACACCAGGAGATATTTTGTTGCTTTCGACAAAGAAACGGGCTGAGGTTGAGGTAAAGCCAAGGTCTTAGTTGACTTGTGTACGTCTCAGTGAATCTCAATTCCTCTAAAAAATAATCCCCTGAAAATCTCCAGTGCAACAAGCATTTACCAACATGCAAAACAACCTTTTAGAGGTTGGTACTCTACCTTGATGGGCCTTCTGAGGTCGGGCTTGGTAAAGCGCAGCCAGAGCATGCCGGCAATGGCCATACCCACGCACAGCCAAGTGAAGAAGCTGAAGAGGTTGATGACAGAGAAAATGTCGTTGGAGATGGCGTACATCATGGACAGCAAACACTGATACAAGGGAAAAGGAAGACAAGATTATATTAGTTATGCATTTAACTTGTGCTCCTCAAGATAAATGTAAATATATATATACATGTATAAGCTACATGCTTTCATTGTGAACTTCAGATGTTTTTACTTAAAATAATCGTGTTCAATACAAATAACAACAAAAAATAACTAACTACTAACCATATTTAACTAGAGGACACCTGTCAGAAACAATATTGATGCTTGATCCACCTTTAATTAAATCTTATTGGATGTTATTATAGGTTGTTTCTCACACCCAGAATTTCTAAATGTGATCTTTGATAAAACACAAGAGTAACCATGGGATAATTCTTGTGGGTAGCAGGAGTCTTACTGTGAAGATGAGGGATGGCACCGGTGTGAAGACGTCTGTGTGGACCAATCCCAGAGCAGCAGGGAGCTGACCCTCTCGAGCTCCAGCATAGAACAACCTGGAAGAGGGAAAGCTTTGTAGTGGTTGTTTTGTGATGCAATAGTTGCCTATGTAACATGTTTCATCCTCAATGTATATGAAACTGCACATCCTTCTAACATTGGGTGTTGAACCTGTAAAGATCAATTTGCGACTGAAATGTAATCAGCAAAGCAAATATTGAGCCTTAACCTGTTGGAGCAGTCTTTTGTTTTTTAATACATTTTAACAGACGGCCAAACAAACAGAAACTCCGTGTCGTTTTTTTCCAATCCAAACAAAAAAAGCAGCTATAAACTGTTGTATTGGAACAATACAAATCTTATATAGAGTTATTCTCTAGACCAAAGGTCTTTTAAGTTGAGATGATGTAAAGTCCCCAGAGGGACTCGAAGAAGTTTATAGGGAGGCTCAAATCAAAAACATATTTCCCTGGTAAAAAGATCATATAGATAGAGTATTGTATATGTGTTGAAGTTGGTCAAAGAATAAGTTCAGAGGTACAGAAGTTATGAGGAATTTTCACACTATCCCAACTTCAGGAACAGACTTTTTCTTGTTGTAGTCTGAAGTTTCATCAAACAGTACTATTAGGCATTCTTGGCTCAATTATTGAGTCCCATGGGATCAAATAACATAATCATGATCCCAAAGACTTCCAGGAATTGAGCAAAACTAACCAAGTAAACTAAGGGGGGTGAGGGGGCGCGTCCTTTTTCTGAGAAAAGGAGCAGTCTTAAAAGGGAAAACCCCTGCTAACCTTTAACCCGGCTCTCTGTGAAAACACTCACCGTGCTGAGGTGAAAAGGGATCCGTTAACGGCTCCGAAGCAGGACAGTCCCACAAAGACAGGAATCAGCCAGGACATCCCACCAAGGTGGTACTCCCCGAAAGTCTGACAAAAAGCACAACAACATAAATGAGAAAACACTACTCATACCAACAAGATGCAACTGGTGGCTTTGAGTTGTTGCTTTGGGAACTTTATGAAAGAGACATGATTCTCACCACGGCAACAGCCTCAGACTCGACCATTTGTTCGGGGGAGATGGTGGTGAAGTAGGCCAGGTTGGTCAGAACGTACACCACCGTCACTATAGGCATCGATATGATGATGGACAAGGGCAGGTTCCTGGGGGGAAAGGTCAATAGATAATTTGAGGAACAATCTCCTATTTATTTATGAATTATGTCTAATTGTTTGGCAAATGTGACAATAGTAATTCATATATTTATTTTACAACGGTCAGTGTTCTAGATTATTTAACACAATACATAACAACTGGAACATCTAAATACACTGATGCAATTCAAAACTACAACTTAAATGTGTTTATTCAGCTCTAAAGCTGTTTTTGAGGCTGCTTTTGGATTGCAATAAAATGTGAGGGGCATCAACTCATTTTGAAAACTGTATCTCCATGCAGTCAACTGATGGTAAACAAGCTCAGTAATGGATAAGGGAAGTCATGTGGTTGGCATGTACAATGCTCAAAACAACCTTCATAACATTTATGTTACCTCTCTGGATCGATCATCTCCTCTGTCACGTAATTCAGGTAGTTCCTAAAAACAAATACAAAGAGTTCAACAATATGTCAGCGATTAGATAAAGACTGGAATAACTGTAATCTATATTGCACAGCATACAGTTAAATAAATCGTGACTATTTCCGGTCTGTAAAACATTTTGAAATAGGTTGCAAATGCCTTACCAGCCTCCAAAAGCAAAGAGACCGCTGTATAGAGCCAAGACAATGTTGTCCACTCCTAGTTTACTGCCTTCAAATGACTTCTCTAGTGTCAGGTACGGCACATCACCTAGACACGTACACACACACACACACACACACACACACACACACACACACACACACACACACACACACACACACACACACACACACACACACACACACACACACACACACACACACACACACACACACACACACACACACACACACACACACACACACACACACACACACACACACACACACACACACACACACACACACACACACACACACACACACAGAAAAGGAATTATAGGAATCTAAAACAACTGAAAGGGAAATATAACTCTGTCACTCTCTCTATACTTGCAGCTTAAGTTCATGAACTAACTGTGTGACTTCATAGACATTTAATGGATTCTTACTCATGGCTGCTGCTGCTTCATTTCATTTGTGCATGAAGGCCAGGCTGTAGCTCCCTGCCCTTTGACAGGCTTGACATTTTCAACTAGGCAGTTTGGAACACTTGCCTCCAGGTTTGAACATCTGCTTTGATGTACTGTGTGTGTGTGTGTGTGTGTGTGTGTGTGTGTGTGTGTGTGTGTGTGTGTGTGTGTGTGTGTGTGTGTGTGTGTGTGTGTGTGTGTGTGTGTGTGTGTGTGTGTGTGTGTGTGTGTGTGTGTGTATGTGTGCATGTGTGCATGTGTGCGTGCGTGCGTGCGTGCGTGTGTGTGTGTGTGTGTGTAGGTATCGCATGGTTCTCTCCTCTACCTGTCGCTTTCAGATGGTAATGACTATGGGTGGCCTATTAAACACACATTATTTTTTCACTCTGTCCTTCTCTCCTGTGCTCTGAAAGCCGGCAAGCTTCGCCGCCTAGTTTCCATGACAACGCTGTGTGGAGCACAATGAGAGTGGGTGTGGCCTTGAAGGGAAAAAAGGCAGAGGGTGGGGGGCAGCAGATGGAAAACGGAGCAGACGATTGCCACGCGGTTTTATTTTGAATGTCGTGACTGGAGCTACAGTTGCTTTGCTATCTCAGTTTTGAAAAGCACATCTATCTGTTGCTGTTAGAGATTGATTTGCAATGCTCCACAACAGCCTCCATGTTTAGGGCTATGGTATGGAAGATTCAGCTCAAATTGAGAAGGACAATGACTGACTGCATTCATCAGAGCACTTGCCTCTTTTTTGCAGCATTAATGTTTCTAAAACGTCCAGTATTTCTGTTACATGAGGATATACATTTTAGAATGTTGTGTTACAAATTGTCTGTATTCACATTGTACAGATATTTATTAAATTAACTACGCTCATCAGCGTTCAACTTCAAAGTACACCCACGCACACACATTTTCTTGGCTGCACACTTGCTCAGACTCATCATGCTGCAGACAGAAGGCCTTGTGTTCAGACTCAGCAACTGATGTGCTAACAAACTGAAAGGAGGGCAGTCTGCTCGGTCGAGCTCATTAGTGTCAGTCAACAATTTGTTGATCATTAGAGACAAAAGAAATAAACTTCGGTTTCAGCAGCGCCAATACACTCTGAGACAATAACGGATGTTAACTATACTTTGGTAAAACCTACAAACAGTATTGATGGTAATAAAAAGAAGTGGGAGTTGGTTTAAGACAAGGTGTACAGCTGCATGCTGGGGAACACACACTTTTCATATTGGATGGGGCAGAATGCTTGTTAGGAAGGGGCAAAAACACACTTATTCAACCATTGAAGATGGTTTGGAGTGTGAAAAACAGTTTCAAAAAAGGGTTTACCCATGTATTTTTGTTTGGCCAAGGTTAATATAATATGATGATAATACTGGCAGAAGCCTTATCAAACATACACATTATGTTTAGTAGTGTTTAGCATTAGTTTTTTTGACACAAAAGAGAAACCAAGCCAGCTTGTTTTCCATAACGTTTTGTGGGAGATTTTACTCAGCATCAACTTGTCAACATCGTTATCGAGACGTCAGTCTTCAAATTTAAAATGATATCAAACACTGAAAAAGATTCAAATGTAAAACTCAGCTGCCAAACAATTTCGACTTAAGTTATAGAATGAGTTTGTAATGTAACGCTGCTGTTGTTGTAGGTGTGTTTTGTAGACCTGTGGCCACAGAATGCTATATACAGCACAGGTTTATGGACCTGACATCTTTATTTAAGAAACATTTGACACATTAAACATCTGTGTTTCTGTCTAGTAGACTTTGACCAAGTAGGACTCACCTGTTGAAATCTGAATGAAGCCAAAGAGGATGATGATGATCAAGGCTAGCAGTTTGGAGGCTGTGAACAAGTCCTGCACCTTGGTAGCCGCTCTCACACTGATGCAGTTTACAAACGTCAGGGAGGCTACAGAAAAACATAAAAGTAAGGCATTAGGGGAATAGACATCTGGAATAAAGTAAAATATGTGAATGTGTCATCTGTAAATAAAATAAAAATTAGAACATTAAAGGCCAGCAACCCACACTCACTTAGACACAAGCAGGCGAGGAGCTTGGCGGCACTATCGGGCACGGGGCAGTTTGGGTACAGAGGTTTCAGCAGGTAGGTGGCGAACACCAGCGATACCACATACTGGGAAGAGGGCCGGATGATGAGCATCTCCACCCACAGCTTAAGAAAAGCCGCCAGTTCTCCGTACACCTCCAGGATGTAGGTGTAGTCTCCCCCAGACTTGGTGATGGTGGTGCCCAGCTCGGCGTAGCACAGGGCGCCCATGGTGGAGATCACCCCACAGACAGACCAGACGATCAGGGAGAGCCCCGCTGAGCCGGTCTCTTTGACCACGCCTGTTGGAGTGACGAAAATGCCAGAGCCGATGATGGTGCCTATGATCATCCCCACTCCATTGAAGAGGGTGATGCTGCGTTTGAGCACGATCTTCTCCCCTTTGGCAGAGTCTGTCGCAGGGCTAGTGGGAGAAGGGACCATGGGGGTAGTTGGAGATGCTGGATGCTCCACAATAAGACCATCTTGGTCTGGTTCTGATTCAACTGCTGGAGGAGAGAGGACAGCAGAACCAGAAGTTCAGACAAGAGTTTCCCATCTGAGGTATGAACATTTAGTTTTGCCAGAGATCACAAAAGAAAGAGAATGATCAAAGTGAAAAAGTATTATTTGAAGTATTTCTTTGTTGAGATATTTTAAGCAGGTACATTTAGGAGAATGAAATACCAAACATATATGACAACAAAAACAAGTCATGTCAAGCAGCAGAGCATAGTGCATTGTTGTTTAATAATGTGGGTACATTGCTGACATGAACTGTTGAAAAACAGGCTGATTATGATTAATGGTAAAAACCTGTTGGCTGAGATTTCCCTTATTTACCGCTCCCTCTGTTCTGGTAGACACACCCAAAAGCAGTTTATTGTGTTTAGACTTTCAGTAAAGGACAGGAAACAGTAGCTGTAGGTGCACAACGTCTCACATTATCCCACCTTTCACCATCACATAGACACCCAAATCACCCTGATGCATCTCTATAGCCACATCAATCTGAAGGTACTTTTGCATCAGGCAATGTTGCATCAGGGTGCATGGAGGCATAATGCCGCCCTGCACCATGTGGTATCTACAGGAGTGTGAGCATGCATTACCTACCCCCTATCTTCTCCTGGCTCGCTGCCTTGGCAACGCTCTCTCGGCTGCTCCTGGATTTCAGCTCCGGCTCAGCCATCTTCCTTCTTAATCTGGGTCCTCTTGTCTTGTCTTTTTCCCTCGTGCCCCCTTTTCCTTCCTCCCTCTAAGGTCCTCTTCCTCCTCCTGTCTGGGTTTCCTCTCTGTCTCCTTCACACACACAATGCCCCCCACCCCCCCTCCAACTCTCTCTCTCTCTAGCCCTCCCTGATTCGTCCTCTCTCACACACATGTACACACAGTCTCCTCTTCATTTGCTGCCTTCGTCACACTCACACTGGTATTCATCTGACCCTGATCCTCTCCCTCCCTCCTTCTGTCTCTCCAGGATACAGCAGGGAGGAGCTGAACCGTTGTGATGCTGCTGCTGCTGCTGCTGCTGCCTGAGCCTACGCCCACTCCAAATGGATGATGGGATAGCTCAGAGGGGGAAGTAGGTTACTGGTAGGCTCCATTTGGAGGGGCCACCATGTGATGCTGTAAGCTTTTCGTTTGCTGCTAATCCAGTAGTAAACACTATGTCCATGTGTGCCTGTGTCTGTGTTCTCATGTCAGAATGCATTAGCCAGGATGCTGTAGATCCGGCGCTCCCTCTAGTGGTGTCAACATTGGAAAATAGTGTCTTTGTTCTCCCTGTTGTGCAGAAAGGTAACACCAGAGAGAAAATGGATACCCACTGGCCATGTTCAGGACAGGTAATGCTGAGTAATGATGATAAAGCAAATTACGCTTCTCGATCACCTGATGATTTTTCCACCATATTGTGGAATTGTGAAATTGACACCAGGTGTTCAAAGAGGTCCAAACCTACTCAGCACAACAAAGAAAGTGTGCCAATACTGTTTCATAATTGTTTTTATGTAACCTTTATTTAACCAGATAAAAAGCATTGAGATACAATCTCATTTACAATGCTGACACATTCTGGTCTGTATAGAAAAGTCTGTTCAATAGGTAAATCTACTTTTTGATGGGCAATTAGACATAGAAATATAACTATTTAACTTCAGCTTCTAATATTTGATTTGATCTGTTAAAATGTTCAAGCAAGCTGCGGTCTATAGGGCAATTGATAAAAGAAATAACATTCGGAGCACTTCACAAAAATATTTTGAGAGATTTAAGGTTTTAGTGCAAGATGTCAGGTGAATTTCCCTGAATGTGTGTCAGGCACTTGTCTTCGGCTGCACGTCACATATTCAACCACTGGATGGCGACCTAAAAACATGTTTCAAATTGGAAACTTGTTTCTGGAACTATAGGGATTCATCTTGTGGTATTTAAACCTAATATATAAACCTAACATATAAACTAAAGGTGATGCACAACTACATAATATCCTACTACATAAACTGCAACATATAAACTACAGTAATGCACAACAGGGAGAATAGTAAGCCTATGTATAAATACAAATATTTCTCAAACTCAAAACAATTGGGTTTGCGTTGTATCATTTTGTGAATGTTCTCTAGAGACCCAGTTGTAATTAGGTTGTAGATCAATGCAATGCCTATAAGCAAGCCTATAAGTAATTATTGATTTAAGTCATTTCCAAATAAATTATAGAAATCTTAAAGTTGTTATGATTGCCCCTTTTTAAAATTACATTATGGGTTGTATGGTAATTCTAGCCTTATATAGGCTACTTGAAGTCTATGGTTATCTAAAATTGTTGTAAAAAATGCAGTGGTATAAAGTAACTAAGAACATTAAAATAGATAAATGGTGTAACTTTACTCCACTATATTTTTGTAATACCTTTCGTTACTTTGATTAATGATTTGAATAATAAACAACACGTAATATATTATTTTGAAAGGGGCCAATTAACGTAGTTATTTTACTACATACATACATTATATTATTATACATACATTAAGTATATGTGAATTTTGTACTTATGCAGGAATTGTACTTCTCCCACCTATGAAAATATGTGACATTCCGAGAATGAGCCCCGTTCTGTTTCCGCGTGAGTTTCAGCTCACTTGCATTACTAGTAACGCTGACAAAGTCGGCTCGCGATTACCAAGCTCTGTTCGCAAGAACGTCTCAGCTAATGACCGGTAAACGCAACCCGACACTGATTTCAACCAGGACACTCTCTGCCTTATGTCCGGGGACTTTCCCCTGGGCGAGGTAGAGAAACAAGTTCCCAGCTAGTAGCCCAGATAGCAAGCCTTCTGAATGCCCGGATGTAAACGGTGGGCGAGAAGAATAAGTAGGACGACAGATAAAAGTTACTTACAGTCGTGGTGTCACTATATTTGGAACTGGAACTATAATGTATGTAATAGTTATACTCTTGTAAAATGCTGCAGGTAGTTGTCCCATACAATTATTGATTTTATAAGCAGCTAGTTTTTAAATCACAACGTTCCAACAAAAACCGCGAGGGATCATGGGGGATTTAAAGACACAGCAGTCAAAAAATGACCACCACAAATACTAAGTAATTATATTATATCAATGATTAGTTGATAAACGCAGTCGTTTGTCAGCATACACATACATTCAGCCTGTGGTGATAGCAATTAGCGTGCAGCTGTCACTGCTATAGTTTATACCTGTGAGTAACTACAAAAACATTGCAAATTCCAGATAATTCGTTTTTAGTCGAACTTTGTTGTCGTTAACAAGTGCGTAAACAGGCAAGATGTGAACGAATTCGAGAGAATAAACAACAGGGAGTAAATAAAATATTCTTAAGGTTTATTTCTAAGCTTTCTAAATACATTTCGAAAGTCATTTAAAAACAATAGACGAAGGAAATGAAAATGCATGTTATGCATTGAGGATACAAGTCATTGTCTCACAACAGCCGTGCAAGAAATAAGATTTGCATCAATGTTTCTTATCTTTGGGCGCGGAAGCTCATCCTAGAGGTCGTGTATGATGTCCTCGTCATTTTACCCCTATATAGGGCAGGCCCACCTCGGAGACGGTCAGAAACTGCTAATAATTGCTAATGATCACCTGATTCTGTGGAGAAACGAAGGAGAGAAATCAGAGGGTGGCCTACAGTAAGGTAGTATAGTTATCTCGGGGGAAACCAGATGGCGCTATTTCTCAGCACTGCACTTCAATTGTGTTTGGACAAAATGGCAATGGTGTAGTGGGCGTTGGACGCGGGGGTACGCCGTACCCCCACTTATTTGAAGCATGATTTCTTTTTTAATAGTCTAATACACCTCAAATAATTGCCAGTGTTATCAGTTGCAAGTGTGTGTTTGTTGTAATAATGACGAAAACATAATAGGCAGATTTCACAGTAATTATAATAAAAACGTAGCTCAAGCATTTATGCAACTTGATTTAAAGCGTGTGTGTGTGAGGGGCAGAACTGTGTGTGTAAGGTGACCACCAGGTGTCCCGCACTGTGCGGGACTGCACACACAGCATTTTTATTATTTGTCCCGCGTCCCACACATTGAGACTATGTCCCGCATTTGAGTGATAGTCGCGCAGAAAGGCCGGATCGGTTCGCTGACAGCTGGCACCGCCCTTTATTATTATATTGTCTAAACGGCATCATGTAAATTGCGCTGACAGGCGACACAAGCGCGTCCATAGTGTCACCCACCACCCCGTCCACCCAGTAAAAAAATCCCCACTACACCACTGCCAAATGGTGAGGTCCCTTCCATTGACGTGGGTTCCCTGCAACCGTATGCAAAACCCATGGTCACAAATCTTGGCGTCAAATCAACAGTGCTTTTAAATTAGATAAACTATAAACTCTTTGGTTGAGTCCAGTTTTTATCACTTGAGGCTCCTCTCCAGAATTAAACCGGTTTTATCCTTTTTTTAGTATTCGAGCGTGTAATTCATGCCTTTAATTGTTTCGACTCGTTTGGATTATTGTAATGCACTTTATGCCGACCTAAACCAGATCTCGTTTGCACGCCTGCAGCTTGTACAAAACGCTGCGGCTCGGCTGCTTACAGGAACCCGCAAGCATGAGCAGTGGCGCAGCAAAACACTCTGGGGGCCCCAGGCAGAAAAGACATGCCACCCAACAGATCAAGCACAACCGGCAGCAATCCCCCCCTGAGTGGAGCGGTGCGGAGAAACGAAACGTACCCTAGAGGGCAGGGCCGTCCCTGGCCAACATGAGGCCCCAGCAAAGTTATATGATGAGGCCCTCTCTTTCGCGAGCGTTGGGGGGGGCGGGGGGGAATGCTCTGGAGCCTCGCAGTGGCGAAACCTTGCTGCACCACACTAATTGCGCCGCATAATGGGCTGGCCTCTCAGTACATCTCCGATCTCCTACAGGTTTACACCCCCTCAAGGGCTTATTTTTTTATTTAATCGTTTATTTCACAGGGACAATGCACGGTAATGAACACTTAACATATTAAAATGTGTCAAGCGTAACAGGGCCAGATTTAGATTTCAGCTAATTTCCATCCGTAGTCCTTCACATAAAAACATTTAAGAAACGTACATTTTACAAACGTTGTAAAAACAAAATACATGTTATGCAAAAAGTGCAGCATACACAGTGCAGCATACACAAGTATTTATGACATGGTAATACAATATAGCAGCAACGACATATAAAGTGCAAGAGAAGATACAAGATAAGATAAGATAAGATGGACCTTTATTAATCCCCGTGGGGAATTTCAGTTGTACAAGCAGCAACAGGGTAAGCGTAAAAAACAGGACAGCACAGATTCACACAGATTAATAAAATAAAAAATAAAATCAAGAAAAATAATTAAAATAATAATGATAATAATAATAAAAGACTCTGAAATAAGAGATGAGTAAAAATAAGAGTAAAATAACTGTCAGCATATATACATATTTGGTCATATTATGAAGTACGAAATGAGTTAAAGTGACAAGTGAAAATGGACATCTGTACATATAGTGACATATCTATCTACATATTTGGTCTACTACTAATATATATTAACATGGGTTGTGGAAACAGTGTATATTTATGTCCAGTAATTTTTTTTTTTTACATTATTGACCCCTTGTTGTGCAGCCTGATGGCTACAGGCACAAAGGACTGTCTGAGGCGCTTGATGCTGTGTCGAGGAGGGATGAGTCTGTGGCTGAACATACTCCTCATCTTCACTAGCTCTGCATGGAGTGGGTGGGAGGGGTTCTCTAGGATGCTGTCAAGCTTCCTCCTCGTCCTCCCCTCGGCCACCTCCTCCAGATTGTCCATTTGTACTCCAACTACAGAGCTAGCCTTCCTCACAAGCTTGTTCAGCCTGCCAGTGTCCCTAGTGTTTGTGTTTCCACCCCAGCACACCACGGCAAAGAAGAGCACACTGGCCACCACAGACTGGTAGAACATCTGCAGCAGCCTCGTGCACACATTGAATGACCTGAGCCTCCTCAGGAAGAACAGCTTGCTCTGTCCCTTCCTGAAGAGAGCATCAGTGTTACCTAAAGTGCAAGAGGAGATACCCCTGTATTAAAATGCATTAGTAGTGATTGCACGTCTATCACCGCTTTGAGGTCGGCTGATCAGCTGCGGCTGGTAGTCCCTAAAACAAAGAAAAGGACCAGGGGAGACCGAGCCTTCTCAGCGGTAGCTCCCAGGCTCTGGAACGACCTGCCCCCCCATGTCAATTTGTCGCCCACTCTTCAAACTTTTAAGTCCCGCCTAAAGACCCACCTCTTTTCCCTCGCTTTCGAGTCAGTCTGAGCTATGCTCTACCTATTTGTATGCTTTTATTGTCTGTCCATAGCCTTTATGTGCCTTGTATGTATTCTTATGTGTGCCTTTTATCTATTCTTGTAATATTATATTTTGTTATAATGATATGTTCGTTGTGAAGCACTTTGGAAAAACCCTCTGTTTTTCAAATGTGCTATAGAAATAAAGTGGATTGGATTGGATTGATGGATGTTTGTCTAACATGCAAGATGCAGCTCCAAATCTTAATATAGAATACTCTGCTCTAAAGCCCCCATTTTACTTTAAACCCATTGTAAAGTTTTTGTATTAAAGATTAAAAAAATTCAAATACATTACAAGTATTATCACCAAAATGTACACAAGAATCCTAAGGAAAAAGTTATCTGAATACAGAATCAGAATACCTTTATTCGTCCCACAGAGGGGACATTTGCAATTATTTGCAATCATTTTGCATAATAATACTGTTAATTACTAGAAATTATTTGTATTTCTCATATTTTATTGTGTAAGAAACATTTTAATGCTGTAGTTTGTTCAAGTGACGCAAATGTGTATAATAATGATGATTATTCTGATCAAATTAGCTCCACTCTACCATTGAAATTCAGCCTGAAATGTTTTAATTATTACACATTAATTTATGAAAGGCCAATTTGTCAGACAGGAACATTATGACTAGACTAAAAGCGTTTTGGATAAATAAGTGGTGTGACTGCATTGTGTATTAAAAAATATATTGCTGTCATGATTTGAACTGATATGATAACTACACCCAATGTGTTGCATCAGCATGGTGGCACATTAATTACTGCTTGCGGCGACAGTTATGACAGATAGGAAAGATGGCCCACACAGAGGAATAAACTGAGATAGTCAGTGTCTTACAGGAAGGCTTTGGATCGACCTGCTCTGTGAAAAATCCATAAATGTACAAGTCTAGGTAGTTTGTGCTCCATCTCCTTCAGTATCAAGACAAAAATGTGTTAAAAGTTGGCCGGTATTAATTAAATACTTTCAGAGGCAGAGTTTAAAAATAGATTGTTGTAACCAAAGGAGGAGGAAGATTTCAAACCTGGATTTAAGTAAAAGAACCAATTTATGGTAGAACAATTATTCAGTAGAAAAAACACCTATGGTATGTTACAGTTATATCCATTATGTATATGCCATTTTACTGTTGGGGATTGGACTTCATTATGATACACTAAACTACAGCAGTGTGTCATAATCATCACTATACCTCAAAAACGACATCTTAAATCTCTATCTGGGGAGTTATTATGTTTACAAATGAAATAAAGAATTAGTTGCTCCCTACAAAAGGAAAACATTTATCAAAACAGAGCTTTGACATCATTTTTAATATGCGAAGTGCTACAAAAGGGACACTTAAGTGCAATATTTATAATATATTGTTTAGTGAGTCATGCTAAATGCATAATTCAGGTGTCAGGTGAGTGTAATATAAAAACCTCAAGGTTCTTACCAATGAGTATAATACATGGGTAGACGAACAGGAAGTGACTAAGGACATCTGGCAGTGATCATCTCTGTGAAACAAACATATCAGCGAAACATTTTGTATTCACTTAAAGTCAGATTGCTTTCATGTTTTGTGTTTTTGCCTTGCTATTTATTTTCTGTTTTTCATTATCTTGCAGCTTTATCACCGACAGTGTATGTAATGTTTTTTAATACATGTTTAAATTATCATCATTATTCCCATTAGGCCTACCGAAAGATTTTAAATCCCACTCTCTGCCATCTTAAACCTCTCTGTCCTATATATCGTTTTTTGTTTAGGTTTGCATCTTCTCAATGTCCTCTCTCTCCTTTTATTCTCCTATTGCACAGGGCCAATTGACCGTTTCTCCACTCTTCAAATATCAACCACCCCCGGTTTCAATCACTCGCCCACATTCCTCTTGGTTTCATATTTCTTTTCATCAGTCTTTTCATTTGGTCTCCTCTACTCAAACGTACTGCATTTCCCCGTGATGAGGACGATGTTGAAAGTTGGGTTTATTTACCTCCCTGCTGCTCTTTCTTCTTTGCCTCCATATCTTTCTATCCTGTATATTTGTATTTGTATTTTAGTTTTTCATTTCATTCTCTCCATCCCTCGTAGACCCTTGTGGTGCTTTTGAGTTCACATCCACTTGCACCTCTCAACTACTCTGTGCTGGTCAAGTGTTTTTTGCCTAGCCAGGCTATTCAAACAGTGACTCAGTATATAATTCACAAACTGTAAATGGTTTTCCTTTTCAGTAAAATAACACACATTTCCAGAGGCTGTAGACAGGGAAACAATTAAGTGCTGCAGGTTCAGTCTTAATTTCTGGCATCTCTGTGGCTACAAAGCCATTAGGAGACCTTAAAACTAACTTCAAAGAGTGAGCACAATTAAATGATGTGCTCACTTACTGCAGTTTTCTGTATGCACTCAGCGCTGCAACAATGTATGGTTATACTCAAAGCAAAAGAGCAGCCTTCACCATGGTTACGGGCAGGAGTGGTCAAGCAATGCTGAATTCTATCACCTGTACAACATAAACTGAAACTGAGACTCCATCCTCTCTGCTGTTATTCTGCCTGTGAGCTGATGCTCCACTTGTGTTTGTGTCATCTGCCGCTGATGCCACAGCAAATAGCTAATGACATTAGGCATCAGAGCCCATCTGATAAGACAGATCAAACGCCCTCTGATTCCAAAAATATATTTAGCCATAGGGTCTTAAGTAAATCCTCCTTGATAAACTGTCATTGAGATGGACTGGAAAATGCTATAAGACATGTAACTGTATCCATTGCTTTATTCTCCTCTACTGCAAACTCCCACTTCCTCCTCCTCCCCCATCCATCCTCCTTATAGTGTATCACAAATCTGGCCACTCAAGTGTGTTCGTGTGTGTCGAGGAAACCTGGAGCTCAGGTTTTCTGCTTGAGTTGTACCCTGACAGATGACCCTGATTTTCCCCTGCCAATATCTCTCTGTACTCTCTCTACACACATCACTTCTTCTCCTCTCACCCTGTCTTCAACTATACTAACCACTTAATCTTAATGATACACAAGCACAAACACAAGCACAATACTGTATACTCCATATTGATCAAATAGCTGTTAAAGTGCTTTAACATGGTGGAAAGACAGCTAATGGATGCCAATCCCCACATATGAGACCCATTTACAAGCAATCAATCCACACTGACCTCACTAATGTCCACCTTACATGTAATAGTGTCTTCTCAGTCTGTTTTAGAATAAGACTAATTTGCTAGCGCAGAAAATAGAGGCTGTAGGCGGATTGAAAATCAGGCAGGTTTGATTCTGGGACACCTGACTTGCTGCCAATACATGAAACATGATGTTTTATCCCACGCTGCTGGCAGTTGTTTTCGCCTGAAAATAGCAGCAGGAGCCCCACTGTCACTGAGGAGAAAATCGTAACAGGAAAGGATTATAGTTTGAGATCTGAAGAAGCACAAGCATTCATGCAGTTGTGAAAGACTGCATCATCCTCACTTTCTTCAGTTTGCATCATAGAGAAAACCTTTAATTGTATACGGACTGACATGTTGGATCTCTCCCTGCTGGAGTTTTTTTTGGAATCATGTGTGATATCTAAAAGAATTGATATAAACTACTTATTAAGAATGATGTGAGTATAACTTTCAGCTATCGTGGTAGCACATTACATTGGGTGATTTTCAATGTCGGAATAAAAAGAATGCATTGTTGGTAGCACCAACAATGCTTATAATAAATCCTCATACGTTATATTTTAATTTCGATTATGTATTGGTTGGATTTTAAGTATTAAAATCCACGACTTACACTGCTTAATTTTGTTAAGTAAGTTGCTGTGAAGTCAAATAACTATAATTAAAAGTATAGAGTAAACCTTACCTTTCATTTTAAAGTAAATACCTGTTATTTTTCAATTAGATCACAATTCATAAACATAGTACTCATTCTTAGCCAGGGCACATTCAATGAAACATTTAATGTCATCAACAAACCATGAACTTTATTTCATGCCAAAAAACAAACATAGCATCCACATAACAACAGTATATTGTTCATAAAAGAAAAGATAAAACACTTCAAAAAAGAGAGAGTGAACACATTCATTCTCACGTTATCGGAGCAACCACAGCTTACTTTACTATCATACTGTACATTTACCAATGTTCTACAACAACTACTTACAGCTTTCATTAAATACTGTACACAATCTGAATAGACTTTCATCACACAGAACACCTTCTCCTGGATTTAATTACTCAAAATATAAACTTCTATGTGTCACTGTACTGTTTACACTGCAAATGCAAAACAATGGCTTTTGAGGGTTTTTCTTCTAGAGTAACAGTACAAGTAAACTTAATTTGTTATCGTCTGCTAATGTCTCACTACACTTCAGTGCAGCTATTGGCTTGTTATAACAGCAGTTCATTTTATCTTTAATAATAGACGATCTACAATAAATATCCATAGGTCCACGTTTCATATTTTTCTAAAGTGCAGGAGTGACACACTGATAACAACATTTTAGATGCGGACCACAATCACCTACAGTATGTTCTATCTACTGGCTTTCTAACCCATCAGCATAAAAGATGCTTGGCAGCGAAGCTTTGAAGGAGACAACAAAGCACAATACCACAGACAAAACAAGGGGAAATGCAGGAAAACCCTACCACTAAGACTTGTTTAGTCTGTACTGGAGAATGAGGGGAGGGATGGATGGAAAGAGCAGTTGTCATTCATGTGTTTATATTTTTGTGACATCGGGTACATGATATCTATTCTAAGATGTAGTTTTGATTTAAATAAACTAGCACTGAGAAATAAGAAATCATGCAAAGGTCTTTTCATTTCTTGCGTTTATATCAAATCAGAAGCAAGAAGTGTGCCAGTTAAATGAGTGTTGGCACAAATCCTGATCACACAATAAAAGATTGCGTTGCCTCAATTCCTCATCTCCAAGGTTTTAATTAGTGTTACTCCTAACTGATTTATCTGAGCAGTCTTCTTTGTTATAACCTCGGAGCATAGCTTTGCAAAAACAATCCTGCTCATGCCATCAGGAAAAATTGGATATCAAAGGACAAAAACAATGCAGATAAAACAGATTAAACAATCAGCTCTTCCTCCGACTTTTATTGTGTTGAGTAGCAGCAGCTTTTTCTCGGTCAGTTGTTGTTCATGATCCACCAAGAGGCTGTTAAATGAAACAACAATGAAGTGTCAATGGCAAATGCTCTTTGCTTGCACTTCTACAAATTACCGGAAGAGAAGCCAACATGTATTTCTATTTTTACTACAGAAAACAATGGACTCCTTAGATAACAATCATCAATTTTTCTCATGCATTAAACTTTCAAATGGTGTCAGCAAATAGTTGTCTATTCTCTGGCAGTGGATAGTATAATGACACCACCTGCGTTTCGATTATTTCCATCAGCGCCTGAAATCCTATTTTCCACCAGGTACAAACTTCTGGGAAAATGAAGGCTTCATTTATGGACCAACAAGAAGAGGATACCTTTTTTTTCGCCTCGATAGCTATCCAGAGTTACCAAAACGTATAATTTCCAAAATTTTTTACTTACTATAGAGAGGCGAAATCCCGCCCATCTACTTCCGACCCATGGGACCTTATTTTGGAAAAACTATGTATTGAAGTCAATGGGGAGAGAAAACTTATCTTTCGATCCCGTTTGAATTGTGCCACGAATTACACATATGATATTTGTCAATCTTAAAAAATTATTTCCATTTCAAAAAAGTCACAGTTTGTTGTAAAACTGTTGAAATATAAGACTATGAAAAATATGCAACTAGAAAGACTACAAATCCCAGAATCTCGGTCCCGAATGCTGGCTCTTACGGAACCGACTAACTCCCCTTGTGTGTATGTACAGCTCTCAACATGCCCAGACTTGGAGTGATTTTCACCTCTTTTAATACTTTTTGCCTCATTCTGAAAGAAAGAAGTGAAATGTGCTAACGTGACGGCCGTCTTGGTGTGTGGTGCGAGACGGGAGATGTAGTTCATTGAGTGGTTTAACACAAAAAAATTGTTACATTTTAATTTTTTTGACTTGCAAAATTATCTTTTAAATTGACAAACATCATATGTGTAATTCGTGGCACAATTCAAACGGAATCGAAAGATAATCTTTCTCTCTGACTCTCCGTTGACTTCAATATATATCTTTTCCGAAATAAGGTCCCCCGGAAAGGGAGGGACTTCGCCACTCTATCACCAGTAGTGAAAATGGTGGACAGTGAAAGAAGCAAAGTAAGTTTGGAGTATAAATGTAGTAATTCCTGAGCAGTAATGCCAACTTTTTTTCAATAAAAATAGCTCTAAAAAGTCTGCAACAGCGGTGCCAACAATAATACCACTTGGAAATGCTACTTCTTTCATATAAATATACAGATTATAGCGGCAGACATGTGCTATCACATTTTACCAAAAGGCTATAATTTAATCTGATTTAAAATGTGTGAATCAAAGCGTTAACATAGCAGCTTTCAATAAGATAGTGAATATATTAAAGGTGTTGTTTCTACCTGGGAGGAGCATGGTGGAGACCATCTCCGGCTCTTCCAGTGAGTCGATGATGCAGCGCTGGAAGGTCTTACTGATGGAGGACTGCAGGTAGCTGTGGGGAAAGGAAAAGGATGAACCTGTCATTTGCCTCTTAGCTTGACAGTAATGCTTTCAAAGAGAGCTGTGAACAGCCTGGTGAAGAGGGAGCATTTTGGTTCAGCAGTGAAGCTCTCTGAACATGTTTTTCTGTCTAATATGCTGTGAAGCTCTTCTGATCCTACCTCATCCAGGAGAGACGATCTTGCCAAAATTCGTACATGATGAAGCAAGATCTGTCTGGCAGGTTCTGGACTGAAACGCTACAAAAACAGACAGAGAGAAAAAAAGGGCAGTGCGGGGTTATCACATATGGTCTTGAAAATGTAAGCAATTTCAAGTGGCAGCATTACATCACAGAGAGGTCCTGAGGCAGAGAGAGGGACATACTGCAGGTTGTTAGGCTGGCTGCTGGTGGTCTCTGTGTAGATGTTAAGAGCTTGTTGAAACTGATCCACATCCTTCTCCTTCACAGACATTTGTCTTTGGATCAGAAGAATGTTCTGAAGAGAAAAAAAGTCATAATCTCATCTTCCATAATACATTTGCCTCATTTTGAATGTAGTTGTAATTGTAAAAGTGATTTCCAACTTTTCAAAGATGTCATATATAAATATAAAACATGTAACAATTACCAGTAAAATCCTTGCACATATATATTAATATAATAATGTAATATAATCAGACACAAGCTCACACATGCTGGACTCACCGAATTGTATGTCCCTGCCAATGTGTCCTCTTTGAGAGGTTCAAGATGAGGGCTCTGAAAATAGGGACATAAATATTTTATGAGTGGTTATGAGCAGAACCAGAACCGAGTCCAGCAAAATAAGGGCCTGTATATACAATCTGTCACAAAGCATTGACTCCCACAAGGAAGCCATATTCATGTTAACCCTCCGACAGCCTAAACACTATAGTCTCTCTGCATGCTCGAGATAAGGACAAATAATCATTAGTGTGTTAGCAAGCAAGCTCATTATCCCCCAGGCTCTGATACAGTATCTAACCTTGGAGAAAGCCTAATCTATTATGGAAGATAAAATGCAAAGTAAAAAACGAAATAAATCCCACAGGAGAACCATAAAGCTACTGATGCTCTTATTCAGACCAACAGGCAACATATTGGTGGCCTTTTGTAAATGTCAGAACATTTTAAACATCTGTCAACATATTTGATCTGTGTTTCTGTTTAAAGCATTGAGTATTTCAGTTATTCACAGCATGGTTGCACAGGATGAATGGCATTCAGTTTGTGTGGTTGAACACAGCTTGTGTTGTTGGCCTGAACAGCCACACACACTTTTTACAGATTGTCCTCTGTCTGCTGGGCAAACACTGTGTCTCTGAAAACACACAGAAGAGCTCATACGGTCTGCTTTGACATCTCTGTCTGTAGCAGATGAGCATCTGTAATTAAACCTGATCTTCACAGAGAGCCATCACGAGACAAACCTTTTGGCAGCGTTTTTTGTCAGTTCATACAACTGAAACTAAGCACGTTGCGTATATATAAAAGTAGAATAAAGAAGAATAAAAGGCAGAGTGGGATGGCAATGGATAGCCATGAACAGCCACATCCAGAATACTATCAATCACCATTGATGGTTATCATTCAAATTCAGAGTTTGCAAATGCAATGGATGATTTGTATATACGCTGATGATGAACACGATTTTATAAATGTGCACAGTGGTCTGTTGGATATGATGAGTGACCTGTACGGCAACCTAACAGTCTACAATCAGTGCCCATTCTGTCTGATAAAGATTCAAATACGTTTAGGCTCTCGAGGGGCAATTTGAATACATACAATATACATCATATATAACACAAAATCATACCGCACAAGATCCAAATCTCTTGCAATGCCAAGAATCTGCAGTTAAATTACATTTAGAGTTTTAAAGGACAGTCTCTATTATTGCAGAATACCAGGAGACTTAAGCTCCACCAGAATGCATCTAAAACTCATCATGTAAAAAAAAAGAAAAAAATGACATGTAAATGGTGTTTAGGGTCAAATATAATCGTCTGTGCCTTGGAGAAGACCCTCACCAAAAATAAGACTTTTATAAACATTCAGGGCTGAGATTCTAAAAGATAATAATTTCTATAAAAGGAATTTATATTCATTTCGGGGATTTTGCCTCTGGAGTTAGATGGTTAGAGGGAAGATTTACATGATCATGTCTGTCCATTGTACTGTATATGAAGCAAGCAGTTAGCAGTTAGCTTATCTTAGCTTAGCACATCAACAGATTTTATACGGACCTCACACTCCAGTTTGTCAATGAGTTGCTCCAGTTGGTTGATCTGGGAGCCCCAGTGGTTGTCTGACTCCACGCTGACCCCTGAAACCCAGAAACAAAACATCAGCACAACACAGGAAGTCTGAACAATGACGGGATGCTTTTTGTTGTTGTTGTGAATATCCTCATGAGTTTAGTAGCTGCAATATGACCTTTTAAATAGTCAGTATTTTGCTCATATACAACCACTCTCTGAATCCCATTGTTCCTGGAACCTACCTGTGGTGAGCATGCCAGAGTACGGGTCGGTCGGGGAGAGACACATGTTCTTCTGGATGCGTCGGCCGGGGCGCTTGGGCACCCTCTGGATAGGAAGTTCCTCTGGCGTCTTCAGTATCCTCCTCCCAGTACAGCCCTGGTCATGAACCGCATCCATAGCGCAGTCCAGCGATGACTGGAGGGACTGCAGCTGGGTGGAGGTCTCCCTCAGCAGGAAACGTGTCACAAACTGACCCAGCACTGATGAACCCTGATACTCCTGAATAAAAGAGTGTGGGGACAAATAAAACAAGGTCAGCCATGATGGGGGAAAATATTTGTTTACTTGTTTTGCATTTTTCTCTAATTTTCTCGAGAAATGTTTCTTGCATTCTTTCTGTTGATATGATCAAGGTTCAAGGTTCAAGGCTTTTATTGGTCATACGTACATAGCTACAGTGTAGTTATGACGATGAAAATCTTAGATCACATGATGGTTTGTTAATGTTGTTTTCAAACAAAATTGAATGATTCTCAGATAATTTCTTATACCCTAGAAACCTTGAATTCAAGGTTGTTTGTGCTTTGTTAGGATTATGTGTCATTCTCCCTTTCAAAAAAGAATTGCACGTTATGAATCAGGTATCTCATTGCTGTTGTTTTGTTCAACAAATAAACATTGTGTCAGTCTGAGATCACACTGAATTAATGAATGGCAAACAGAAAGAGTGATAATGATGAGTGATGTGATGATAATGAATGGATGTGTAGTTTGTGGAGGATGTTCTATCTATATGGTAAGTGTAGTCAGTGCAGTGGCTGCTTTTATTCCATGGGCAATGAACCCTGTCAAGATCACCATCAGTGTGACCAAATTCAGAAAATGTAAAAAGAAGATATTTGAAAAACGACCAGCAAGCTTTTATGTGATCCTCTTTCCAAAGTGTTCTCTTTCTCAGCAGAAGACATGAGGTTCATGATATGACAAATGAACCTCCGTCTTTGTCTCTATTTCTCCTTCCTTTCTTTCCGAAAAAGAGACTTGTTATCTCAGAGCATCATGAAGGACACATTTTACTCCGTGGATTTGATTATTTTACTATTTTCCCAGGCATTTGTAAAGCATTGTAAACTGGAGTTTATATGAAAGTTTTATCCATATTATCAGTTTTGCTCGCTCTTGAGCACTGCTATAAGATCAGTTTTATCTTTGGTTCAGCAAAAAGAACATAATAAGGCTGATCTCAGGATAGCTAAAAGGGCAGCTGCTCTTCAGGGCAAAGAAAGCTTTTTGACTGACTAATAGCAGCACGAAAAATTCATGAGCTGTAGCCATGGGTGATATAGAGCAAGGAAAGGTAGACAGGAGAAAAATAAAATGTCGGAGAAGATGGATGTTCAGAGACAGGAGATGAAACAGCGAAACAGATGCGTGTGTCCAAAAGAGACGGGAAGAGACTGAAAGAATAGGAGATTTAAGCAGCGGAAAAATAATTGTGTGTTTGTGATACAGTGCTGTGGAGGACATCTGACGTCAGATCAGTGGGACAGCTGGGAGGTTTGTCAGCCTTAGTTACTGACAGCTACGCTCTACTAACGCTCTGAGTTCTCTCTCTACATCAGGAACAGCCTCTACCTGCACTGCAGTGAGAATGAGATGCTGAAATCAAGGATGCCAACCTCATAATAAGATATATTCCCAGCACCTGATTCTCTTCTCTTCCAAATCAAATTAAATATTCACCTAGCCTGCTTAACGTACAGGGTTAGCTAAGACCGATAAATAAGTGAGCCGAGCTATCGATTTTGTCTTAGAAGAAGTTCTCTGATGTTGCACAGCCCTGCATGTCGGGCGCAGACACTTTAATCCCCTCTACATCTCATGCAATACACTGCTTATTGGTTCTGCTCTACCGGGATTCAGACCAGGATTTCATAACGCTCTAATTAGCATATTTCACGTTCCAAGGCTGGTGATGTATACTGCAACTCGGCCTCATTATCTGGAGAACATGTGAAAGAAACAGTGCTGTAGGTTTCTCTCTTTTGAACTGAAAAGCATTGATCTCCATTTCAGCTCTATAGCCATACATTTACAATTAGGAGGGAACATGTGAGGAGTAAAACCAAAGGTATGAAAACATGTTCGGAATCTAGTTCCTGGATACTGGTTTGAAATTAAAAGCAAAAGATAATTCACAGTATGTGGTGTCGATTGAACAATGCAGTGCAGTCAGTGTTGTCGTGCGATGATGAAACACAAAATGTACTTTTCTCTTTGTTATATCTTAGCTGAAAATCTTTGAGTTCATGATATCCGCAAGCACAATGTCCGTCAGTCAGACCACTTTGTTTCAGACTGAAATGTCTCTATAACTATTAGATGGATTGCCAATAAATTGTGTGCAGGCGTTATTTGTGCCCATTTCCTGTTGTGCCCTGGCTTTTCCTTTAGCACTTTCACATAGTTGTGAATGAAAGGTCTTAACTATCGGAGTAAAATTCGGACAATCATGACTCCTCATGATAAAATACTTCAGGGATCCTCCTTGTTTTGACCGAATATTAAGATATCTCCTTAGGCGCTCGGAAATGTTGCATTTTTTATGATTATTTGACATTTAATGGACTACACAATTAACTTGAAAAGAAGAACACACAAAATTAGCCCATTACGATCATTTTTGCATAAAATCTTTAGTGGCTATCCAGCAGATTCACAGGGACAAACGTCTGCACATTTTTCTCACACTAAGTAGAACCATTTTTAAAAAAGGGGCGCCTGTGATTTCAGGTTCTGTGAGCTCATGTTTGAGAATGCATTGTGAGTGAAGAGAGGCGGCGCAGACAGCAGGCAGAGTCTGTCATGCTGGGCAGTTCTCTTGTAAAGGTGCGACACCAGAGCGATCTCAAAGACGTCTGAGAGGGTTTCACACTGACAGCTGAGAGGCACAAACAAAAATAGCCTGAGTCTGAACGCTCGGAGGCATGACAGCCGCTTACAAATGTTCTACAAGCTGAAATGGATAAAAGTCCACTCATGTCGAGCTACATTCAATCATGTATTTTCTTGCTAAATTAATCATGGTGCAGGCGTGAAAGCAATAATCACTCACCTCTTTAGTTTTATCCATGGCCTTCAAAATGGCCACATTCAGCTTTTCCAGAGCAGACAGGACGTTGACGTATTCCCCCACATGTGGAGATAAGTACCCTGAAGGAGAAGTACATTAGTTGAGCATATTTTGTCGAATGACTAATAACATTGATTGCCTTAAATAGAATGAAAGTGGTCTGGTCCCTCCAATAATTACATCTACATTTCTGAGACTGGGACATGTTGCGTTTAAGTTATGGTGATTGTCAGACAATTCTAGCCAATAGAAATAGCTAAAAACATGGAAGCATTGGGCTTAAGTAATACATAAAGGTGATCATATCTGTGTAGCATGAATGACGCATGCTTACCTGAGAGTTTGTCTATGTCCAGGTTACTGTAAAGCAATGAGAAGAAAACAAAAATATTAAATAAAGTCTTTGGAAGCCTGAAATATTTTCCTCAAGTTGATTTTGATGTGTGAACCTCTGACTTTTTATCAAGAAGGATTATCAGGTTATCATGTACTTAAACATTGGTAACTTAAACAAAATACCTTCAAAACACTCCCATCATCCTCAGCTGTACTTTATATTCAGTGTTAGTGTTATGTAGCTAGCACGATAGCCTTAAATAGGGAACTTTATACGTGCAAACATTGTAGATTACTTAACATCACCAGTTAGCATTGTCGTTGCGAGCATGTTTGCATACTAACGTTTGCATTTATCTCAGTGCTCAGTTTAAGCCATGATCTCTGTTCGATTAGACAAAGAGGCATTGATTTTCACTAAGTGCATAGACAAAACACTACGCACAAGCACTACTGCCTTGCAACTAAACCTAGAACATTTTTACTGCACATTCAGTTACATAATATACCGTCTTTATAGTAGTCATAACGTACTATAACATAAAGCGATTGACTAGACATTTGTATAGTCAAAGGCAAAAATGTCTGGGAATCATGTTTGTGTATATTAGAGTTGTTTCAATCAGAACTATTTACTTGCTGTAACAATACTTAAGACAATGGAAACTGGATTGGTTTTCATTATGTAACCTTATCTTTAAATGACAGATAGAGGTTAGCTGCTCGTTTGTGTATTGCAAGCTTTCTGTCTAAAGTTGACACCACACAAAAAAGGGTGCAGCTAAATCTGCCACACTTGAGAGGCAATTCTTCACTGTGATTGGCTGGTACTTCAGTGATGCCAACAGCAAAGAGGAGATTTCATTAGTTTTGTGCTCACAGACACAGCAAAAAAAGTCCTATTGGGTTTTTCTTGGGCTACAATACCAGGCAATGTATTCCAATACATGTTAGTCGAATAGTGTTTGTTCTCATCTGCATGCAAATCGCAAACTCTGAGGCTTTAACACCAGAATTAGGGCTCCTTGTGGAATATTGACACAGTCTCTTCACTGAAGTGAGGTGTTGTTGACATCTCAACAGCAGAAGGGGCTGCAGATGGCAGCAGAGTTGGAGGACGTCCAAAAAGGAAGATAAGCTTACTCTGTCTGCTTCCTGTCGATGGAGGAATACAGCTCCTGCATTTGGTCGTCAGTGAGGATACCATCAGTAAAGTACGACTGGAACTCCTCCAAGGACAGCTTCCCGTCGTCTGAAAGGAGATAAACCGTGAAAATTACACTCACTGACGCCTCAGAGGTTTTATCACCCTAATGAAGAGTATTCACCATTATTCAAGTTAATGATACAAGGCTACTTTGACTTCACGTCACTAAATTATTTCCAGCGATAAACTCAGAGGTGCATATCATAGTATAAAAAAACTGTCTTTACTTAGCTTTAAAACCTCTGTCAATGATTAATCTTAGAGTGTTTCCCCAGAACCAAATGAAATGTGACAGTTATTTCCAATAAGGGACTCATTTACTGCTATTAATGATACTTTTTTAGTTAAGTGATAAAGACCAAAATCCAATCCATGCTCTTGGGAGTAATAATTACCTAAGTGAGGAACACATTTTCTTTTGAAACAACCCCACATATAACTGCTTTAATTTCCTCAATCCTGAAACCTGATACTGTAAAATAAATGAACCAATGTTTGGATTTTTGGGCAACTTTATAGCAATCACAAAAGGTTGCACATCAATGAATCTTATAAGTGTCTGTAGCTAATGAACACAAAGACAAGTGTGCGATTAAGGTAATCACAGGCCACCTCTGAAGAGCAGTGTCATGTGACTTAGGCCTGCAGGGTGCTGTGGAAATTAGGAGCAGGGATTGAGGGATGGTTAGAGTAGTCAGAGCAGACCTTACTTGCAGAATAACTGCAGACGGTAATGAGATCTCTCCAGTCTTGCTCTGTAAGCATTGAAATCTTATGAGACCAGACTCTGATCCCCACCAGGCAGCAGAGCTCAAACTGAGTAAATCACATCATCATGTGTGAGAACTATTTTGAGTAGTTGCCATCTCTCACAATGGACAGCTTTGGACACCATACAGTAAAGGCTTGTTTGGGAGAGATTGGCTGATATCAGCAAGTTGTATTCTGTGTCTGTTACATTAAATAGCAAGTGAACTGTTAAACATTGTTTTGTTGTTATCATTAAACCCTTAAGGAGAAAAATCTGTGATTTCACGGAACATTTGTTGTGGCGTTAAACCTCAGATCGAAGATGAAACTATTTCAATAAAAATTCCCAACTCAAACTTTGCTGTAAAAATCTTCTTTTTCCAAATGATGTAGGAGTAACCACAATCTGTTGCACCTCTGACTCATTCTCCAGCCTTCTGCATTTCAACTTCTTCAGCGTGGATTCACAATTAGAAGCCCGAATAGGAGTTTCAGTGCAGCTCAGATGGCACGTTACGCAAGCGTTCGCAGTTTCTCAGAGAGCAGAGCTGCAGTGATGGAGCTTCTAACTGTAGACAGTGTGTGTGTCACAAGCTAAAGGACAGTAATCTGTGCAGCAAGTGCTTTGCCTGAAAGATGTACGATTTGTTTCCACACTTAATTAGTAATTAGGCACTTAATAAGAATGTGCAGAAGTAGGCTTTGAAGCATTAAATGTTAGTATTGAAACGATTACTCAATTAATTGATTAGTTAGACTCTCTTAGGCTGAGAGCATTGGAGTTTCTTTGGTAAAACACTTCAAGTGGTTTCAGTTTGCTGGCCAATGGGAAAATGATTTTCTACTCAAGTGGAAGGTTGCTTTTATAGCTTTTAGTTGACTAAACATATCAAAACCTTAGCCATAACTTAACTCTCCTTCAAACAGATCAAGATCTTTGTAGGGTTTGTTTTGAGAAGGCAAGGACACTCGTTTGTTTAGTCTATCAAAAATAATTTAAGTGGTCTTACCTATTTCGTAAATCTGGCAAACAGCTGTTGCTTCCTGATTCTCAAAAGTAAAGATTTGTTTTCTTTGTCTGTTTCTTCCACATGTGTTACCACTTTTATTGAAATAGTGAATGCACAGCTAAACTGTGTTACTGAAAACGAAGAATCTCATGCAGTTATGTGTGAGTGAACTAGCTGAACTGTTATCAACATTGAGCTTTCGAGGCAGTGAGATCCAATCAAAGATTATGCAGATTTTTATAGCATCGATCCCCAGCTTCGAGACTAACAACTGTCAATACAACACCTGTTAGAGCCATTTTCTGTGTTGACAATGAGTGTATTATTTTCTTATTAATTTAGATCTTAATATATTCTTTCCATTTATGTATTAGTACCGAATTAAATATTTGGTGAAAAACCTTGATTTACTGCGAGCCACACCTGTGATATAAGAAAGGGGTGGGACTGAACGTGAGGAGGAAATTGTCTCCAGCAATGAACGGGGAATCGGAACAGTCTTTGACCTCACGTTATACTGATAATTTTGTTTATTTTGTTTGTTTAAATATATGGAAGCAAATAAATCGGCCAAGGAAGGCAAATAAATCAGCGCCTACAGAGCTTTATTTGGATGGTTTTTAACGTGTGAGTCAAGAAGCGGATCCCTGTTGACGTGGCACAGTTTTTAGATATCCCACAAGAATGGGCCACGGCAACACCTCTGATGGATAATCATCAGCACCTCATAACAGCATCGAGGCAGTTTAATAGCTTTAATTGTTTGATTTCAAACCAAGCAACACTGCAGCTCTACCTCCAACCCTAATGAAAACCTCTCCCTGTGCTGATGCTTGAGTCTTTTCAGGAATGAGCTTCCTTATGGGTAGCCCGAAGCTAAAAGCCCTCAAGAGAATCTTAGCAGCAAATCATCTTTTCATTAAATCCAAAAGTGCAAGAGAAATTCATTGATAGGAATAGTTTGAAGAATATATAGGGTTGATCATTTGTTTGTATTTCTTGTTCAGTGTATTTAGAAAAGCACGTTCTTACAAGTTGTCCAAATTCCAGGTATCAAAACTGTCTTGACCAATTTATGATGACATTGTGTTCCTAAAATGTAAAAATGAGAGCCAGATATCAGCTTCTCACCCATTACTGATAATGTTCCTCTCTTTCAACTAAAGCAGCAGCTCTTCTGTACATCCATGCATCCTTTGAGGAATCTGCTGCAGTCTACAATCCTCTGCAGGAAGTACAGCACAAAGGATGTGAGGCAGAAACCTCTCACCGGTTACTATTGAGTTAGTGTCAAGAGGGAATAAGCCAAACTCCCCTTAGCACCTAACATTTAAATCGAAACTGTTTTCAAATCATGAAAAATAAATGAAGTAAAACACTGCCTTTTTGTGTTATAAAACTTCCAACAAAACCAATCAATGGCCTTGACTAATCATTGTTTGCACTGCTTGTTATAAAAATCCAGCTCATATGAAAATATTTCAGTCTATTTGTATGAAAGTCTCCTCGTTATCTTTGAAATACTGAAAACTAATTGCCTATTTATCAGGGATTTCTATATTGGATTTTAATATATTGATCAGATGCGTGTGTGCATGTCTGAGCTCAGTGTGCGTCAATATAAGTGGATTAGAATCTCAGCACGAGGCTTCCAGTTTGTACTTATTGTTCGTGTAATATACAATTGTTGTATTGCTTCTTAAAACTATAATTCCTCATTACAACAGCGTGGAGGAATAAGAGTGTAGCTGTTTGGTAGCCAGCCCCTCATTATGTGGTAAATCCGCAGTGCTCCAGGCGCCTCACGGCAGCCCACTCAGTGCTGGTTGGCTCTCCTCTCGGGTGCACGACTCAGTGAGTTTGTGACGAGGAGAACCGAGCAGAGCTGCAAATGTAAGATAGCTAACACAAACATACGCCAGAGTTCTCTTTCTGTATCTCCCTTCGATTTACACAGAGTGAAAAATAAAAGCTTTGTGTGAGAGCTAGAGGGCGATACGTGGTGTGAAAGAACTGGAGGAGCAAAAAGCTTCACGAAAATGCAAGATGGAGATACAGTATATTGACCAAAACGGAATTAACCTCTATTTCTATTAAAGTCCCATCAGCCACAAGTAGGGGAGACACAACTTGAAGTATGGAATTTGCAAGGACCCCCCCCCCCCCCCCCCCCTCATAGCGGCACATGTTGGTTCATTAATACCACTCTTATGTAACACATTCACCGCCCCCCCACGGGGAAACTGATCAGAGTTTGTCTCTACTCTGCATGCATGTATCTTTTGCATTTCACATTCCATATAATGGGAGATGCAGTGCATGAATAGAAAATTAAGAGCACAAACATGTTCCTGTTTGTCAGCATTGTTTCTTTTCATGCAGAGCCGAATGTTCTATGTTTTCCCAGGAGATATGCGAGAGGGGGGGCTTCCTTTGAAGTAAGAGTTCACATACATTTAAATGTAACTGTAACACATTAATCAAATGTAATGGTGATATGTTTGCAGGGGGAATATATTAAAGTCGCATTAGGTGCAAGTCTCCAGTGAATTTGGAGATAAACGTTTATTTTCGACTGATTATGTGAGGAAGATTATATAAGGTTCAGGTTTGAGTATTTTGTGGTCTCACTGAGGTTTGATCATTGGGAATCATTGAGCCGAGCATTGCAGGGCACCCTGTCAGATTCAATCACATCCCAAAACCAAAAAGATGCAGCTGCACCTGACCTTTGTTATTTATAGCGTTTCTTCGATCTCAAGGATGGCCATAACACAGATGCACCAATAAACCCCTTCAGAGACTAAACTGTCTGAACAGAACCATCAAAGTAATTCCTTTTTATTTCTCTGGTGCATCTAAATTTGCAACGAGGTTCTTAATTGAATTTTAACTAGCTGTGTAGTCTAATTAGCTGAATGATTTGCTTACTCACCATTTTTGTCTGCCCGGCGGAATATCTGCAATAAGAGGAGAAGATCATGTTAACGTTTTTGTTTACAGGCATGGATGACAGAAAGTGGAAGAATTTAAAAACATAATTCAACTATATTGAAAGAGGAAGACGAGTTTGGTGAGTGGCTTATTATTTTATATGTAGGATATATAAGAGGAGCTGTAATTTCCACAATTCAATAACAAAAGAGACGTCTCCGGAAATGAAAAGCTGATATTTATATTCACCCGACAGGAGCTGTGGAATAATAGCTTTTATGTTTTTCTCTCTCTCCGGGCACTGAAAAGGATCATGCTGTTTCCCTGGTTTTGTGCAAATTCTGCGAGCAGGATGTAACAGTCCTTTGAATTCCCTGATTTATGCTATGCACACTCTAATGAAGTCATCACTGATATCTTTCATCCCATCTCTGTAACACCCAACCTGAGAAGTCTGATCCGTTGGAGTGAAAGGTATTTTGTGTGAAAGTGGCACCTATTTTATTTCAAAGTGGGTTTTTTTTTTGTTCCTGCTCAATCAGCCTGTGTGGAGTGATAGAGTCCAGTGACTGGTTGATTTAGTGTTTCATCAGAGTAGAGTAGAGCGGAGCACATCCAGCTGTCACCTTTCTAGCACATCAGAGCGTAAAGGACACGCTCTGCTCACATCCTCTCAATTCAATACACATCCACTGAGCCTCAAATAAATCTATATGAGAAAGAATGATACTGAGGGTGTGTACAGAAAGAGAAAAATGGCACTGAATGTCTCAGGAACCTTTAAAAATAGTAACATTACATTACATTGCATTTAGCTGACGCTTTTATCCAAAGTGACTTACAATAAGTACATTCGACCAGGAAGATACAACCTTGAAGAAAACAGAATCATATAAGTACATCAGGTTTCATAGAGCCTACTCAACTGGCTTTAGATAAGCCAGCCCTTTATTAGTATATACAGTTGCAAGAAAAAGTATGTGAACCCTTTGGAATTACCTGGATTTCTGCATAAGTTGGTCATAAAATGTGTTCTGATCTGCACGTTTGAAGTTTGCAAAAGAGCACCTGGATGTTCCACAGCACTACTGGCAAAATATTCTGTGGACAGATGAAACCAAAGTTGAGTTGTTTGGAAGGAACACACAACGCTATGTGTGGAGAAAAAAAGGCACAGCACACCAACATCAAAACCTCATCCCAACTGTGAAGTATGGTGGAGGGAGCATCATGGTTTGGGGCTGCTTTGCTGCCTCAGGGCCTGGACAGATTGCCATCATCGACAGAAAAATGAATTCTCAAGTTTATCAAGACATTTTGCTGGAGAACTTAAGGCCATCTGTCCACCAATTGAAACTCAACAGAAGATGGTTGATGCAACAGGACAACGACCCAAAGCACAGAAGTAAATCAACAGAATGGCTTCAACAGAAGAAAATAGGCCTTCTGGAGTGGCCCAGTCAGAGTCCTGACCTCAACCCAATTGAGATGCTGTGGCATGAACTCAAGAGAGTGATTCACACCAGACATCCCAAGAATATTGCTGATCTGAAACAGTTTTGTAAAGAGGAATGGTCCAAAATTCCTCCTGACCGTTGTGCAGGTCTGATATGCAACTATAGGAAACGTTTGGTTGAGGTTATTACTGCCAAAGGAGGGTCAACCAGTTATTAAATCCAAGGGTTCACATACTTTTTCCACCCTGCACTGTGAATGTTTACATGGTGTGTTCAATAAAAACATATTGTTTGTGTGATTTTAGCTTAAGCAGACTGTGTTTGTCTATTGTTGTGACTTAGATGAAGATCAGAACACATTTTATGACCAATTTATGCAGAAATCCAGGTAGTTCCAAAGGGTTCACATACTTTTTCTTGCAACTGTAAGTGCTTTGTTAGTAATTCTATCGCTCAAAGTGGAGTCGAAAGAGATGAGTTTTCAGTCTGCTACGGAAGATGTGTAAGCTTTCTGCTGTCCTGATTTCAATGGGGAGCTCATTCCACCATTTTGGAGCCAGGATAGCAAACCCACGTGTTTTTGCTGATGGGAACTTAGGTCCCCCTCGCAGTGCGGGTGCAGCGAGTTGTTTGGCTGATGCAGAGCGGAGTGCACGTGCTGGGGTGTACGGTTTAACCATGTCCTGGATGTAGGAAGGGCCAGATCCATTCGCATCATGGTACGCAAATACCATTGTTTTGAAGTGGATTCTAGCAGTTACTGGAAGCCAGTGAAATGAGCGGAGGAGCGGAGTGGTGTGGGAGAATTTTGGAAGGTTGAAGACCAGACGAGCCGCTGCATTCTGGATAACAGTACATTTTAAAAGCTAGACCTAAAAAATAAATACTGTAAGTACCAATAACATATACTACTACAAACATTCAAAACAAATCAAAAATACTCAAATAGCTAAAACATAAATGACACTGCTCATTGATAATTAGACCAAAAGTGAGCCCTGAAGCAATAACAGGTAATTAGATAAGTCAAAAACAGTGTTGAAACTCAATTTACAAAACATTCAGTACTACTAGTGCTCTGATTAAATAACAGCAAAGAAAAAGCTACTGTATAAAGATTTGTAATCAAACATTAGCCATATATATATATTTGGTTTATTTCTGATTTGTCTGATAACCTTTAAATGCCTCATTTGCCTTTTACAGGTATCATCCCCGGAGTGACGAGCAGCCATGAAGGCTTTTGGCTGCAGGTAATGCCATGTAACCTGGAAGCTGTGTCATCACTGTCAAATGTACCCAAATTCCTCAAAGTGCTGATCTTGTGGAGCATGCCTCAGAGGAAGCCAAAAGAGAGTTGCTCCGTAAATTAAATCTGGGAAACAAATTGAGAACGTCGGCTCTGGAGAAACCTGAGGAGGAGATTCACTGGTCCTCATTCCTCCATTGTGCCGTTAAGAATGAGTCCATGAAGCTCTTCTAAAAGCAGTGTTAGCTGCTTGGATGCTGCTCGGTTGTAATTTCCTACGGGGGCTGTTGATGTCACACTGACTCATATTGATCACAATAAAACTACAGCAGGTGGACCGACACCTACAGCACATCTTCAGTAGAGCTGCATCCTTTAGCTGACTAATCCGATAGTCGAATGAGTCAAAAGGATTGCAAACAATGTTGAAAATCAATTCAAACATTGAAATGACTTTTTCAAATCTGAATTCAACGCTGAAGTCAGAATTGATGCAAAAAATACAAAAACGTTCAGCCCATACAGAGTTTTCTGTTAATTTATACATTGAACAAAAGATCTTTGGGTTTTGACTGACAAAACAAGAAAGTCATCACCTGGGACTTTAAGAAACAGGGATGGACATTTCTAATTTCATTTATCAAATGATTAATAACAATAATTGTTAAACTGATCAGAATTACTCGTGAATTGCAGATCTACAGAAACCCGGTTGTTTATCAAACGCATGACACTACCTCCAATTAGCCTCTCAAGCTTACTTTAAAGGGCCGTATATTATGCTAATACTCAGGTTCGTATTTGCATTTTGAGCCTCTATTTTTCTCTTTCACCTCTTTTCACCCTCTGTCTGAAACCAGAGCCCAGTCTGCTCTGATTGGTTAGCTGGCCGGCTCTGTTGTGATTGATCAACTGCTTAGAGATGTCCTGCCCCAGGAGGGAGTATTTGGGAAAGAAACTTTGCACAAAAACCTATATAACACACTAAAGGAAAGGGAAAATCACAAAAAGCATAATAGGCCAGTCCTTCAGCTTGACTGATTATAGACAAACATCCTATTTTAGAGGGACTGATATCAGCAAACATTACATTTTCAGTTTTTCCTGCAGATATGTGGGCACCAAAATGGTTCAGGTTCAAAGAGAAAGAGAGACATACAGGTCAATGACAGTCAAGTTAGAAAGTTGACCTCCAGCGAGTGTACCATTTATTTCTGCAGTTGTTTATGAAGAAAGGACAGTCCACCAGCAACAGTAATAGGTTCAGTAAACAAAGGTTATGGGCTGGAGCAAATAGATGCTGACTGCATTTGAACAAATGCATACCTTCTGCAGGCTTAGTGCCCCCCTCTAGCTAGCCAATTATCTGCCAGGAGGAAATTTAGTTACGGCCAGCTGTCAGGAAGGCTGGAAAATGATGCTGCTGATCAGTTTTTGTATTTGTGTCGTGAGTAGCCCAGAGGCAAACAGCCATAGAGGCTTCAAACACAAAGCAATGTTTTTTTATAAATATGTATATGGATGGTTCACCATATTTTTCACCACTGTAGCAAAAGGCAGCCGAGTAGAGGAACATTTCTGTGCATATTAATGTAACCCTCTCTCAAGCAACACTCTTACTCCTGATTAAATAATTCAGGATGTAACATCCATCTATTTTTATGTTTCTGTTTGCAGCTGTGTGAAGGGAAAGCTGCTCATTAAAAAATCATTGCATATCATGCTTTATATATCATGTTTCTTCTAGGGTACAACCAATGTCATGAGCCTCGTCATCATGTGGGGGGAAATGAAAAAACAACCAAATTCAAACAATCACATTGTGGTGCTTTACAGACCAAATGAATAAAATGGTCTGTCAGATGAATGTGTTGAGGCATTTATTTTTGTCATTCACGCACTAATGGGCATCTCAACTCACCTTGCTTACATAATAGGGCTGCTGCACATCAAGCACGATGTGAATGGACGGCTCCCTACCTCCATTTAAACCATTCATAAAGAGCAAGATGAAGGACGGTGTATTACTCATATTGCACCTCTGAAAGACGACCCTCCTCCAAGAGGTGGATGTGAGCAAAACAGATATAAATATGTATACAATCATGCTTCAAAAAACCAAAGCATACTTCTTAGTGAGAAGGGGGGATTTTTTGCCTATATTGCCAATTAAACATTGGAAAAAAACAAGAAAGGGTGCACTTACATCATGAAAAAGAGAGATGCTTTGATTTTGGTTGCGGTCCAGCTCCTTCTGCTTCCTCATGTGATCGTGTTTTGCAGACTGAAGACACATGGTGATCATCTCCGTGCAGGCCAGCATCTTGACGCTTTCGATGCGATTTCTGATTTAAAATTGTAAAAAGATTGTCCGGATCCTGTGCTTTTGGGAGGGTTGTCCTTGACAGGGTGGTTGGTGGAGGATGATGTTGAAACTGTGATCCAGTCAGGAGGAGATGTGGACCCTGCCTGCTGCCCTCTGCCTGCTGCACGTCCACTAACTCCGCCTCTACACGAGCAGCGATTCATAAAATGCACCATCTGCTGGTGAGAATACACACACAGACAGACAGACAGACAGACAGACAGACAGACAGACAGACAGACAGACAGACAGACAGACAGACACACACACACACACACACACACACACACACACTGTGAGATGAAACGATGTGAGGTTTTCAGAGAACAGCTGATCAAAAGAGCTGAAATTGACAGGCAGTAAACTATTTATCTAGATTGATTTGAATTTTAAATAAATAATCTGTTCAAATTCAGATTAAAAAACCGTTATTGTCATATTTACAGCTACCGTGTAGTTATTATGGCAATGACCAAGTACCAGACTCCAACAATTCAACATAAATAAGATAAAACAATAAATCAAATAAAAAACAATAAAAGTACTGCAAAACAAAATTGCAAGACTAACGTGCATGCAGGAGAACTATACAGGTTAACTAAAATTAGAAGGTCAAATTAAATGTTGTTCAGTGAAATAAAAATACTGCCTATTGTATTGTATGGCTTATAGAGAGCCGCAGTGACGCGTCGTAAAACCCGGAAGTAAGTTAGCATTTTTAGCACTTCCGGTTCCTTCCTCAAAAAGCAATGCATTTTTTCAGTCTATATGGCGCTGATTTTTTCCATAGGGTTTTGGAAAATAGCTCGAAATAAGGTCTGTGGTTGACACAAATTTAAAAGGTAATTGACGTTTTGTTCTACGACATTAAATACATTAGCAGTGACCCCACTGAGGATTTTTTGAAGAGTTTACGTGTCTGAAAAACGATAGTTGTTACCGAATGGCTGAATAGGACTACAGAAATTGTCGAGGCCGTTGTACGTCATTACGCCGAACACGTAAACACTCCCGCTAAGTTTGTTTTCCCCTGTGTTCTGCTTAAAAGCAAGTACCTGCCTATCTTTAGTATCTGTATATCTATATCTGACCATTAGAATATGTATTTTTGAAATTGTCGTTTTTAACACCGTAGTTTTACAAATTATAGAATAATTAATTACCAGTGTTTTCCAATTTTACTCGGCAGTTCGTTTCGTTGGCTAACGTTAGCGCTACTAGTTAGCTACGCAATGGTTTGTTGCTTTGCTCCGGGTTGCAGCCACAGGTCTTCGCATGAAACGTGCTTGTTCTATCGTTTCCCGGCCAATGTTTTCCAATGGAGAGTCTGGATTCGTGCCATGAGGTAAGCTGACGTTACATTTTTGTCCATGTCACGGTGAAATGTAAATAATGGGTAGTGACTGTATCGCCGTTATAGAGATGGCGCTGCTGAAAAGACCGCAACACAAGTAAAGATAATGAATACATCCTATTAAAACCTGTGTGGCTTATATGATAAGTCTTATTAGTACAAGCAGCATAACGTTTCACCATGTAACTAAAGATTGTAGTCAGGGAAATCAGTTTGACATATTGAACTAATAACAAATCACCTCTGGCTGGCAGAGAACTCTCTGCTCCATAGCTTCTCTTGGACGTAAAATCACATGTACATTTTACATTTATATTCAATTTAATATTCCATCCCTCACATACTTTTGTATATATAATAACTTATATTTTGTTTTTCTTGTTATGCTGCTGCAACACAAACATTTCCCAAATTGGGATCAATACAGTAATATCTTATCTTAATTAATTAAGAAATATAACTATTATAATTAGTGTAGCAGCTGACACCTATTTTCAATATGGATTAATCTACCATTTATTTCTTTATTTCAATTTTCATCTATAAAAATGTCAAAATAGTGAAAATGTTCAGGAGACTTATCAAAGTGCAAGGTTATATCTTTAGATGTTTTGTTTTAGCCTATGTACTGTATGTCTTAATGCTCTTACAGTATATGTGACGGTGTGACTTCCATGAAACTATATTTTATATCTTCCCAACAGACGAGCTGACAGAAAACCTAACACTCTAACAACCACAACATTGCAAAGGCGAGTAAATGTAAATTAAAAACAATTCACAATTTTATTATTTCTTCTTCTTTCTTGCAGTGAGGTGAAGCTGACCTTGCACTTGGTGCCAGTAAGAATGTTCCTCACGCAGGCTGAATGTTTCTCCTTCCTTACTGACACAGAAGCCCTTGATTTGCAATGCTTCACTAATTGTCATTTCCCTGGCTCCGTAGGGACACTTTACCTCAAGCACAGCGGAAGACCCTACCAGACCATCTGGAGATGCCCCCAACATTCCTGATTTGGAGAGCCACAAATCTGACTCATGGACCTGCATCTGAGTTGCAGTGGTGAATGCCCTGACGCCCTCACATTCATTCATAGTCCCCCACTGTACAGACAAAACACCATCAAGGGCCTGTTGTTGCCTTAGCACCCTGGCAATAAAGGAAGCAGTCACAAGCTTTGACCTCAGGACAGCTCCAAAGTTGCTGGCAGTCAACCTTCCTTTCCTGAACAAATGCCAGTTTGGGTTGGTTCGCTGACCAGTGGTAGCCACCTGAATTGCCCTCTGTTGCTCTTCAGACAATGCCATGCTTGCCACAATTGCCTCAGGTCCCTGATGCCCAACAGATTTGATAATTTCAGGAACAGTAAGTGTTTCCAAGCTGTAGTGTTCCTCTTCTGGCTCGGGGGAGAGAAGCCAAGAAATTCCTGAGAACCTGCCCCCGAGTCTGTCCCTCAGCCAGTCACGATCTTCGGAGGTGGGCTCTCTTGTCAGCGGGTTAAATTAGTTATTGGTTTCAACAGTCACATTAAAACAGTTACTAAATCAGCTTACTATCACCTAAAGAACATATCTAGGATTAAAAGACTAAAGTCACAGCAGGATTTGGAAAAACGTGTCCATGCTTTTATCTTCAGTAGACTGGACTACTGCAATGGTGTCTTCACAGGTCTCACTAAACAATCTATTAGAAAGCTGCAGCTGATTCAGAACACCGCTGCTCGAGTCCTCACTAACACTAAGAAAGTGGATCACATCACTCCTGTTCTGAAGTCTTTACACGAGCTTCCTGTGTGTCAAAGAATAGATTTCAAAATACTGCTGCTGTTTATAAAGCACTGAATGGTTTAGGACCAAAATGCAGTTCTGACCTCCTGCTAAATGATGAACCATCCAGATTTCTCAGGTCTTCAGGGACTGGTCAGCTTTCTGTCCCCAGAGTCAGAACTAAACATGGAGAAGCAGCGTTCAGTTATTATGCTCCAAATATCTGGAACAAACTCCCAGAAACCTGCAGGTCCGCTGCAACTCTTACTACTTTTAAATCCAGGCTGAAGACTTTTCTTTTTGTCGCTGCTTTTGATTGAACTATTCATATCTTAGACTGCACTGTAACTTTTATCCATGTATTTTTTCTTTTAATGTTTATTTTATTAGCTTTTCTTTTTAATGACTGATTTTAAATGCCATTTTCTTAATGTCTTTCATTTTTTGTAAAGCACTTTGAATTGCCTTGTGTTGAAAAGTGCTATATAAATAAACTTGCCTTGCCTAATAGAGATTTCATGTGACACATAAAATTGATTTGTTGATGGGAATTAATGTGAATAAATTAACTCGGTCTTAAAAGGTTAACGGTACTCTTGCTATCACTACTCACCGACACTATAAACCTTGTCCCTCATGCTATCCCTGACAACACCGGTAAGCACACCTTCATCTAGGCTGCACTGTAACGTGTCCTGACTTGTAGTGGTTCTCTCCTCTATCTACACTCTTCTTGTCATCTTTGTAAAACGATATCAGACTGGTAATTGACACAGCCATGACTTCTAGTTAAATTCAGTGTGGCTAAAATGAAAAGCTTTGTTAAAATATGCAAGCACGCAAAAGTCAAATTCAGCTTTATTGTCAAAAATTCTACATGTGTTATACATCCAGAAATATCGTTTCCCACAGTGTGACATGTATACATAAAACAAAAAGGGCCTAGATAAACGTGATATACATTAAACAAAACGGGCCTAGATAACCGGGGTATACAGTTTAAAATGTTAATATATTTAAAGTTTTCAAAGTGCAGTTTCAGTGCAAGTCAGTTGAAACGATCTTAAGTTGGCGTGACGTTGAAGTCGTGCGACCCTGCTGCTGTACTGGCTTGTACTTCGTTTATAGCATAACGTTAGCATTTTGCTTCTGCCGACTAGATTTATTATTCAAAAATTATAAAAGTAGGGTTGACATGTGGATATTATCCGGCTGAACAAAACGTGATCCATCTCTTAAATATGTGTCAACCACAGACCTTATTTCGAGCTATTTTCCAAAATCCTATGGAGAAATTGCATTGCGTTTTAGACGAAGGGACCGGAAGAAGTTTACTTCCGGGTTTAAGGACGCGTCACTGCGGCTCTCTATTAATGTGTCAATATACCATTTATATTCCTCAAAAATTGTGAGTTAATTTGACTTCATTGTGTATAACGTGTAAGCAGATTAAGTAGTTATTAGAATTAGCCTTCTTCAAACTCAGATTAAGTGAGATGACCACTGTAAACACTGTAGAGTCCCTTCACATGAAGGAGTGTCACATATTACATGGAACCCTATCAGCATCTCTGCACCTCCCATAATACACCAGGGTGGAGCAGGTACTACACTGTAAATATACTCTGTTACAAGCAAAACTCCTCATAGTCTTAAAGTGATAGTTTAATCAATCAAAAGTAAATCTGCTGTTACATGTTATGCTGCTATATATTATATCATTATCTAATTATTAGGACGCATGATTTTTTTGGTATGCAACTACATCTACAAATATTTGTAAATCGTGTATTCGTCTGATGGTTAGTTTCTCCATTATTGATCGTTTGGTTTGTTTAAACTCTGAAATAGCTGAGAAATACTGTTACAATTACCCAGAGCCCAAAGTGACACCTTACAGTCCAAACCTGAAGAATGTAAAATCAAATAAAATTCATTCAAATAATTCAAAAGGAAAAGCAGCAAATATTCACACGTTTTTTACAGGAAACATTACAAAAGATGATGACATCCTTTGTGCCAATTTCCTACAAACAAATGTGTTGTTTCAGCTGTTCTTATTTCATATGTTTTGTAGATTACTAGATAGAGTAAAAATAAGAGCACATGAAAATGTATTACTCAAGTAAAGTACAGGTATCTCAAAAATGAACTTAACTACAGTACTTCAGTAAATGTATTTACACACACACACACACACACACACACACACACACACACACACACACACACACACACACACACACACACACACACACACACACACACACACACACACACACACACACACACACACACACACACACACGCACTCACACACACATAGGCACATACACACCCCCTGGGTCTTTGGGGGTGGGAGCAGAGATGATTGCATAATACACCGGGCTCATAGCCTCTGACTCTTTCTGACCTTCTGACTACTTTCTGTTCTGAAGTTCGTCCTCAGTGCAGGTCAACAGGTAAGCTTCTTCTCATTTATTATTTATTTATGTATTTATGGTTTGACAGAGGCTATATGTAATATATATCAAAAAACAGTTATAGCTAATATCTCCTTCTCATCCCCAGCCCCTGGGCAGGTGACAGTAATTCAAATAGAAAACATTACGTACATTCACATAGGCAAATAATACATATGGTATTTACATAACAGTTGTGGTTGTTTAATTAGTTAATAGCGGTACATCTTTAAAAATACAAATTATTATTATTATTATGTTTGTTGTTGTTGTAGTTGTTGTAGCTAGTAGCATTACTATTATCATTTGATTTATAGTCATAGTAGTAGTAGTAATTATACAAATATTAGAATTACTGTTATTGTTTGATAAACTGCTATATGAACATATTTTTTGCAACATATACACACAGCATCGAATAAGGAATATTTTTGTACATAAATGTAAGCTTTTTTTATTTATCAGTGTATTCAAGAACAAATTAAATAAATGAATATTAATGCACATACATTGTATCCCTAAATACTTTTGCTGACAGTCAATAGAAGAAAGATGAGATGTGGAAACTACAGCCTGTATAGCCAATTTAAATATATGTGGCTTTTTTCTCGTGATTAAAAGTTAAATATATTCAACCAAAACAAAAAAATAACTCAGATAAACCTTTTGACTTACTTGTGGCCGTTAAAGACCCTGGTGTTTGACACACTACTGGGAAGATTACATCTAACCACAAGAGAGAGCCACATATTCCAAGAACTGCCTTATCAGCTGACCGGAGGGGATTGTGAGGGAAGTGATACAGCCAGCATTTGTTTGTAAACTGAACTACACATACAGGTGCCCATAAGCAAATTAAGATATATTTTATTTTGTGATTTATTTATTGGTCGAGTATCACAGCAACATTCATTTTGTCCGCTGAGTCGAAGAAACCTTTACCAGCAGGGAAATTAAACGTATTTGTTAAAAAGACGCAGATGCATCCCTGCTGGGTTTTATTAAGGATTATTTTAAAGGTATCCCGCATCAGCTGATGACGTCTGTCAGGGCAGATCTCGAGCGCCTGCAGAGTTAAGATAAGCAGCAGCAACCTGCCACACCCTGGAGGAGGCACCGTCTGCTCTGCGTAGCTAAACCCAAGCTCTCCAGGCCTTTCTGGCTCATCTGAACTGTTGAACTCTGTGAAGGATGATGGGATTGTCACATTCAGTCATCATCATTTTACATTTTGGAGCAACAATTCCTTAAGGCAAAAGTAAATACAAAACGCTAGTCAAACCAAGCTTAGAAAACACCATTATTTAGGAAAGAAGACAGAAACCAAAGTAGCTACATATATTACAGATACTACTTAACAAATAAACCATCGTGATGATTTCACCAAACTTCACAAACTAGATGGCCAACGTATAAGCATTAACCAAAGATTTTGAACTGACATTCCATTTAATATATTCCTCCCTCCTTATAATAAGGACAACACAGAACAAAATGTGGATTTTGAGTGTCAAATGTTTTTGCCCACTTCAGATCTGCCGTATGTCTTTGAGGTTGTGTAGAATAATAATTTCCTATCTTCTGTCCTACCTCAGAGTAAGAAAAGCTGCTTTACAATGGCCGCCTTCCTTCATCACTGCCCCTTCCTGAAGTCTGCGAATAAGCCGGCTTTGAGGAGAACAGGAGCCTCCTTGCTCTCTCTGGCTTACCAATGCCCCATCATCGCCCGTCAGATCAGTTTGAGTGGCACAGACTACCTGGAGGCCAAGCTGAGCGTCTCACCCTCCAAACCGAAGCCCCTGCCCACTGTGGAGCAGAGGAGGCTGTTCGCTCAGACCGCTACTCAGGTGGCTGTGTCCGTATCCAAGGGCTGCCCCTTCGTCACCTCTCAGATCGGTGTGGTCAAAGCCAGCCCCGAGGTGCAGGAGGACGTACAAGAAGGTAAGATGAACAAGCCAGCTGTAATAAGGCTACAGGGAACGTACATAGCACTAGAAGGACATCATTCAAGCTGTAGGAGAAGTCAGATATTCAATAGGAGACAAACTCTCACAGTGACACTCCTGCATTCCTCGTTCACAGGTTTGATGACTTCTCTGTTGAAGGGTTTAAAGGATTCAATCCTCCCAACATCAGCTCAAACTGACACTGTCACCCACCTGCTCAAAGACAACATGGGTATGTTTAAAGTTGAAATAAACTCAAACCCTCTATAAGTACCAATTCCACCCTCATCCCAACATAACATACTGTAGAGCCCTGTCATCTGTGCATTTCAACCCAAGAGCTTTTGTATTTACTGTAGGATAAAATAAATCTTAGTACGGTAAAAGGCTGCCTATTTCTTCTCAATGGATTATTAGATAATATTATTATTAACAAAATCTGTTTAAAAAAAATCATACTTTTATTATTTTAGGATAATTAAAGCTAACATGCATATTGTGCATAATGTAATGCACATTGTCAAGGTCCCCAAGAACCCCAACCCTTTAGTATAAAACAAAAAACAAACAAACAAAGACCGCAGTACTAAGTAAAACATAAAAATGATGTTGAAAAATGCAAAAAAAAGGTTGACAAAATGGTTAAAAATGCACCTGTGAGATGTGACAAAAAATAACATCTGGGGTTAGTACATATACCCCAGATGGTAAGATCAAGGTGAATAAGATGCAATCTAGTAATACAAGTGTCTTTATTTGTCTGATTAGATTATTCGTTCATTGAGTGATGTAACTGATTTAAAGTCTGAGCTGTCCCCCTGCAGTCGGCCCCAGCTACGACTACGACCGCTTCTTCATGGAGAAGATTTTTGAGAAAAAGAAGGACCACACATACAGAGTCTTCAAGACGGTGAACAGGAGCGCCGAGGTGTTCCCCTTCGCTGAGGAATACTCCCTCTCTGGGCGGGGGGGCTCCCAGGTGTCCGTCTGGTGCAGCAATGACTATCTGGGAATGAGCCGGCACCCACGGGTCCTCGGTGCCATCAGGTAAAAGGAGAAGGGGAAAAAGTAATTTGTTAATGCTTTAAAGCTAGTATCAAATTCAAATTCATTTGTCCGACTGCGTTTTTCTCTAATAGCTCTACATATCTGTATTTATCACATGAGAGATACCCAAGATTAAGTCCTTATACACCTTATAATTCATTTTCAGAAAAAGTTATATGTTCAAGGACCTGCATGTCATTGACTTCCTTTTCTAACAAGATTACATCAGGTCAAAATTTGAGATGTGAATGTTTTTTTACTGGTAAGTTTTAAGTCAATTCAAGTCTTGTGGCATTCAAGTCCAGTCACAATTTTTGATTTCTGTTACTAAGTCTTATTGATTCAGCTCTTGCATAAAAGCAAAACTAAAGCAGAATCCAGCAATTATCATGTCCAAAGTCATCTAATTTTCACTTTCCGACCAAATGTATGTCACTTGTATTTATTTGCTTCTTAGTGGGTTTTGCAGCTTCTGAAGATGGCCTTCAGATAATATGAAAGAAAACAATAGGACACCTTTTATATTACAGATTATGGGAGCTGAGTGTTTTATGATTCTGTTCTGGCTGTTCTCAGAGATGCTGTGGACAGACACGGGGCAGGCGCAGGCGGGACCAGGAACATCTCCGGCACCAGTAACTTCCATGTGTCTCTGGAGAATGAGCTGGCTGAGCTTCACCAGAAAGACGCAGCGCTGGTCTTCTCCTCCTGCTTTGTGGCAAATGACTCCACCCTCTTCACTTTGGCTAAGATGCTGCCAGGTAAACACTGACCTCTGACCCTGACATTGTAGAGAAGTTGATTCAATCTCAGTATTTTTCAAGGGAAGTCAGCTCCACTGGTCTCATGGATGTTGTGTTCATCGTTGCGTACAGGGTGCGAGATCTACTCTGATGCAGGGAACCACGCGTCGATGATTCAGGGCATCAGGAACAGCGGAGTCAAGCGCTTCATCTTCCGCCACAACGACAGCCGACACCTGGAGGAGCTGCTGCAGCGCTCCGACCCCAAGACACCGAAAATAGTGGCATTCGAAACCGTGCACTCGATGGACGGTGAGTAGCTACTACAACAATTTAATTTTTACTGATAGATCAGATTATATAGATTTCATGTCTATTGTTGAGGGTAAACATACTTAAATGTTGCCTTTATTTGCAGAAATACTTGATATCAAATGATTTGAATCAAGATTTAAAAGATGTTAAATATGCTGAACAGAGTTATAGGATGGGTTTGATCGTTTTTTTAAATTATTTGTACAGATCTTTAGTAATCATTGTTTACCTACTACACAATGTTTTGCCTTTCTGCTCACTGTTCTTTTTATGTAAAAGATGTTCATAAATAAATGGTAAAAAAGTAAGATTATCATTGTTTACTTTTTCATTTGTGGCTGTGCGGTTGTGGAAATATACTGCTCACAGTAAAGCCAATATATTTGAATACTTTTAATAAAACAATGTTCCAAGATATCAAATTCACAATGGGCCCATGTCCAGGTTTTAAAAACCCTTCATGGGTAAAGAATGCTAATTCCAAAGGTCCTAATTCTCTATGTGGATTAGAAGTAAAGTCCAGCAGTCATTTATGATTCATAGCTAATAAGAGAGAAAGATTGGGAGTTTTTCTATTTCTATAATCAATTCAGTCGACATTATTTGCAATTAATCACTGTCTCCCATGGGAGGAAGTAGTTTTCTCCTCTCAGCTCTATGTCTTGGTGTGCTATTACCCTGCTGACAGCTCCATAAAGCACAAACTGAAGTAGACTAAATGGATGACTGGAACCATATCGAGGAGTATTTTTTAAAACACCAAAACAGAAAGGTTGTGTTAATATAAACACTATGATTTGTATATGTAGGAGAGTTATTCATTTTAATATTAGAACCTTACTCTCCTAACTCTGACACAGTGATGACATTTGCCAAGTGAATTTCTTACTGTTTGGCTATTTCACACAGTTGGATACACTATGACACTGTTTGCCCTTGGCTTTCAGGTGGTATATGTCCTCTGGAGGAGCTGTGTGATGTTGCTCATCGCTACGGAGCGCTGACGTTTGTTGATGAAGTTCACGCAGTGGGCCTGTACGGAGCCCATGGAGCTGGAGTGGGAGAGAGGGACAATGTTATGCACAAGCTTGACATTGTTTCTGGGACCTTAGGTGAGTAACATTTACATAAATAACCTTCTTGTCAATTTAATATTAAGCCAACTGTTTTGTTTAATCTCCATTTCTGAAAAACTGTCTACTATTACACCAAAAGGGCAAGGCAAACGGTTTTAAACTGTCTTAGATTAACTGCTTATTTTCTTGGCCAAACTCCCATTTACAGCTACTTGCTGTAACTGGCAGCAATAATTATCAACAGGCATGATATTTCTCTCATGTTGGTTAAATGAGGACAAGCGAGGAGTGAGCTCTCATTAGAGAAAGCAAAGGTTTTATCAGCTGGGAGCCGGCTTTACTCCCTCTCTGGTCTTTCTGATAAAACCATCATGAGGGAGTAGGTGCTGATGTGTGTAGCTTTATGATGACTGCAGGTTTCTAGATAGAAATCCCTATCTTGTGTGAACTTACCCTGGGTTACAACACTTCCCAATAGAATGGTTATAGTCGACTAGACCAGGCAAGTGTTCACCTGGTAATACATAAAAAAAAACAAGCTCAAACTCAAATAACATATTACTGTTATGAATCAACACAGAAAACGTGTGTCTTCATTGAAAAAATAACAAATCAATTATCATCAATTAAATGTGTAAAAGTATATGATTTGGGACTTCAAAATGTAACAGTGAGGTGTCATTGTGCCGAGCATTATTATTTTAGGAAAATTATAAATAAATAAAATGCACAATCAAGTACACATTATGCAAGATGGCCATTTTCCAATTGTTATGTTATTGTTCAGGTTATATATCTATATTAACACTACTGTTATCATAAGGAAAATAATATTTGAAGTACTTTATATACTGTTAGGTATAGTTTTGTCTATAACAAAGCATATTTCACACGTTTGAAAAATGACAAGGCTTTAGCTGTAAAAAAAAAAAAAGCATTGAGTAAAATGTGTCCCTGTGAAATGTAATAGTGTAGATAAAGTAATATAGTGGAAATAATTAAGCCAAGTTTGTTAGATTCAATATAAGGACCCTGATTCCTTCTAAAGTCCTGCCTCCTCACTCCACACTACCTCTGTCCTCTGTCCCAGGCAAGGCCTTCGGCTGCGTTGGAGGCTACGTGGCCAGCAGCGCCGCCCTGGTGGACATTGTGCGCTCCTTTGCAAACGGCTTCATCTTCACCACCGCCCTTCCCCCCATGGTCCTGGCTGGAGCCCTGGAGTCTGTCCGGGTCCTGAGGAGCCCCGAGGGCCTGTTGCTGCGCCGGTCCCACCAGAGGAACGTCAAACACATGAGGCAGCTGCTCATGGACAAGGGCCTTCCTGTGGTCAACTGTCCCAGCCACATCATCCCCATCCGGGTATGAAGGTTCACCGCTGCAACCCCCACCTCCACCTCACTCCACCTACTCCTATCCTGACTATTCGAGTTGTTAGAATTTGTATTTAGAGTATCTTTTGGGGAATGCAATTTATCTTAAAATCGTCACAGAGATAGGAACTGGATAACAGCATCCTGCCTGTTACATCAAAAGGATACAAATATTGCACTAACATCTTTCTTCTGTATATGCCCTTCAGATTGTAGGTAGTATAATTACCTAATGTTATGATGCTTTTATGCACATCCCTGAATAGGTGTTTTTTTGTTTATGATATGTCCCAGTTGGAAAGGCTGCATATGATAAATATTGAATTGAATGAGAGCTGAATACATTTAGCTGCTTTAGTTTCAGGTTCCTGGTATTCTGCTATGGCTCACTGTCACACACTGTTAATGTTACATTTGTAACACTGTAAAATCTCAAAATGTCTGCAGTGAAGAAATCCTGAAGTCTACTCCACACAGAAAGTGTGCCACTGGAATAATTAGCCTTTTTCATTCATTAGTTATATTCAAACCAATGATCTTGAAAAGCGATTATAAGCCATTAGGATAATTACATTTGCATTGAAATTAAGGAAACTTAAATAGTGTTGTGTTATCATCAGTCATGACCATGCATCATTTATTGCTCATTGAATCATTAATTTCTAATAAATGTTTTCTGAAATGCATTATTATATTATTATTATCACAGAAAGTTATTAATATTATTTCCCGTGGCACGCTCTTGAACCCAGCAAGTCGATCACATACATTCTGTGTATAATAATGAAGGCTTTAACTACATGGCTCACATCACTTTTGATGATCCATTTCCTAGGTGGGCAATGCTGAGCTGAACACCAAGGTGTGCGACACCCTGCTGGAAAGACACAACATCTACGTCCAGGCCATCAACTACCCCACAGTGCCTCGTGGGGAGGAGCTGCTGCGCCTGGCTCCCTCTCCTCATCACAACCCCGCCATGATGGAGTACTTTGTGGGTGAGTGGGATCCAGAGTTGTTCTAGAAAATGTCCCAATCAAGTCAACAGGACACAAAAGCCAGTCAAAGTGATTCATGTTCATCCATTCGAGAGTGATTACCTTTTAAGATAGAGATTTAAAAGAGAAATACATTCTGGCATTTTATTTTTCATTCTAATGAGGGTTTATGTTTGATTGACAGATAAACTGTGTGAGGTGTGGCAGGAGGCGGGGCTCCTGGTCAGCAGCCCGGCCACAGCTTCCTGCACCTTCTGTGCCCGCCCGCTGCACTTTGACCTGATGAGCGAGTGGGAGAAGTCCGTCTTCGGAAATATGGAGCCACAATACATTACTGTTATGGCATAATACCAAAGAACATGTAGCATCTCAACACAAGTTACACAGCCAGCAAAAAGGTGCACTGAGAAGAGTGCTGAACTTCTGACTTTGTTCTTGTGTTTAAACCTGCTTTATATAGACTAGTATATGTTTCCCTGTATTTACGCTTACTAAATTATATTTGCTGTTATGGATATGATTAAAGAGAATTGTGCCTTCTTTATTTCAAAAGCACAAAACCTGCACATTGGACACTTTCTTAAATATCTTATCTAGGTGTGATTGTTTGCATTAAGCAATATTTGTATTTCATTTTGCATGATTTCGACCATGACCATCATCTTTTGTTTATGTAACCACAATAATCATATTAGTGATATTTCAGACATCAAATGTATGAAGTGCCATAGTTAAATCTGTTGTTAAAATACGGGATAATAAAACATCCAATAAAACGTGTGGTGTTATAATCCTCAACCATTCACACATTCCTCTCAATTTCAACATTTCCTGCAATTAAGACAATGCTGAAAACTATAATACACTATTTTGTCAATGCTCCAAAATGAAGTTAAATTACATAAAGACATAATATGTACTTATCAAGCCTGCTATCAAACTGTGTTAAATCGACTTACACATGAAGATTTCATAAGGTTTAGGCACTGACATGTCTACATTATGTGAGTTTCGGACTATAAACACTAGTTGATATTGCAGGGGCTGGCCTCTTCTCTTTTGACCCTTGCCCTCAGTCTGCGGAGCTCTGCGTTCTCACCATCCACAAGGAGCCCACTTTCGATCAGTGTCCAGGCTTTACTTAGCTGCTGCTCCCCGTAGAGTTGAAGCGCCCCCCGCAGGAAGCACTCAGCCAGATGCAGCCTCCCCAGTCCAGCCTCCACACACTGAAGAGCCTGTTTCCTGTGAAGCTCCAAGGCCTGACAGAAGTCCTCCAGAGCTGCTGCCTCTCTGGAGCAGAGCACCATGCTGCGGCCCCGCCGACACAGATCCTCCGCCCTGACCTGGGGGTCATCTGAGCATCTGGCCTGGGACCCACTGTGTTTTTTGATAACTCGGTCCAGGTCGGATACGGCCCGCTCGTGTAGGCCCAGCTGAGCGAGGCAGGCGGCCCGCTGCCGGAGATACTGGAGTCTGTGATCTCCTGCTGCCTGTACGGCCACAGAGAGGAGAGGGAGGGCCCGGTCCCAACGGCCACCTGAAGACACACTGCTCGCCTCCTGAGCTGCTGCCTGTTACAAAATACATACAGAACAATACCTTTATACACTTTATTTATACATAAATACTGCTAATATACGATACCTAATCGAGATTCAGAATATATGCTGTTGCCCTGTCTTATAAGCATTTTATTGATGTTCTCCATTATTGTAAACTACTTTGAAATATTTATTGTGATACCTTCAGAGAGAGAAACCTACATTGATGGATGTGACATGGCAGTTTTGCACGGTTTTGTATAGTTTTAGCATTTTTTTAAATATATTTTAGCCAAGCCTGTGTCCAACCATAATAAGGGAAGTAAATAAGAATGATAGCGTGTGAAAAAAATCAGACAGATGAGATTAAATCTGGAAATGAGAAATTATCTGGAGAAAAGATTCAAGGAGCTTCACAGAATTAAAGAGAGACAGAAAAACAAAACCATGAAGACAGCAGGAAGCAAATCTCTTCAGTGAGTGAGTTGCTACATCTAAGACTCTTGAACACAAAACAACAAGCGATTTATATTTGAACATATCATAGATTTTGTTTGTATTTTATAAATATAGATTTTTTCTCTAGCAACTATCTTTCCATATATACATGCACCAAGCTGAATTCAGGATTCCTGCATGTACAGTAGGCTTACCTGTGCCATGCGTTTCCGCTGACTCAATGGGATCAGGGCCAGCAGGGGGGGAAGACTGGATGCCTGTTTCTCATTCAGTTTGCTGAGCCGGCGAGCTGCGCTGTGGTAGTTCTGCTGCCAGGCCTCCACCACACCCACCCGGGCTTGGGCCACTGCATCTCTTGGCTCCTGTCCAAACACCTGGCACAGATGAGCGGCTGCTGCCTTCACTTCACCTGAGCAGATGGACCAGAACAGCAGGAGGAAGGATTAGAGTCAACAAGGAGCCCAAGGTTCAATGGTCCACACAGCCTGAAAAATCTCCTAACCAAACTACATTCAGTGACATCAAAGATCCCCTGGGAGTGTTAGAGGCAGAGTTTGACAAAGTTCCCGGCTCACCTTTGGCTAGGAGTATGTCCACATAAAGGAGATGCCATCTGGGCTCTCTGCAGTCCGTCCTCATCAGAGCTCCGACAATTATAAAAGCCTCTCTGAGCTGCTCTTCATGGCAGGGGACAGTGTTAATGAGAAGGAGATCTGACAGATTGTTCCGACAGAACTGATGCAGCCAATCACAGACGAGCTTCCGTGCCTTGTCATTAAGAGACAGGATGTCTTTGATACCCATGTCAGGGTTTATCTGAAGGGCTGCCAGGATATCATGAGTGCATTCCTGAGAGGGAGAGGCAGTATTAGTGTTACAGTTTATGAATGACTTATCAGCCAAAATGTAAAAATGTTTGTAAAAATATAAAACCCCATTTCATCCCCTGAAATACTGCCGTTCTTTTGTGTCCAAATTATCCTTTTATTAGTTCTGTTATATTGAGTATTGTATGCGGTAAGTATATTGTGGCAATTCTTTCCTATGGGCATGTTATGGCAGTATTATAGAAGATACTATTATGAGCTTCCTGAAATTCTAGTTTACCTTTCACTGCCATGCAGCTAATTATGTGTAAGCTCAAAATCTAGAGGCCAGGGGAAATGTTTTACTATTTTAAGTACTGTATTAAAGAACGTTTTCACTTAAGAATACCTTTTGTTGGTTCAGCATGAGATAGGTGAAGCCTCTCCCACAGAGGGCCTGAGGATGTTTAGGGTGCTCTTTCAGAATGGCACTGAAATCAAAGATGGCCGTCTTTCGCTGGCCCAGCAGTGCGTAACACCTCGCTCTCTCCAGTAAAGATTCTGCTGCCTCACCACCTGGAAACATACAATTATATGGTTGGTCTTACCATATTCACACTGTAATCATTTTACATTTTATCGACTGATCCATATTTAAAGACGGACTAACAATAAATGAAGAAACACTGATCAAAAACACTCTTCATTAACTGCAACCAAAAACAGAAAAAACTTTCAGTTTTGAACCAGGCTTTCTCTTTATCTCTCTAATCCTATCTAAATGAAAGTTTAACCAACTTTTAATTATGTCAGCAATCAGAAACAGAACAGTAGCAACTACATCAATATCTCATCAATCACATTCTAATCACCAGAGGCCATGATAGCGATGGAGAGATATGCCACAGCCTCCCTCATGGCGCTCTCCTCTTTAGTGCCCTCCAAGATGCGTTTGGCAACAGAGTGGCAGTGCGCCTGCAGCAGAGCCCGGTCCTTCTGTTGTGCCACAGCCAACAGGGGGCGCAAGCAGCTGGTATCGCCACACTGAATGAGCTTTTTCAGCAGCTGCAGAGAAAAAGGACAGTAAAGGAATCTGTATCTCTTTCAATGAAACATTTGTAAAATAAGGAGCCCAAATGAATGCCTCTGGACCTCACTTGTTGACCCACATACCTGATTGGTGTCATAAAGAAAGCCTCTGTGCAGCTGCAGCAGGGCGAGGCGAGCCAGGATGGGTGCCCGAGGGTTGGTGGGACCGATGGAGAGTAGTAGCCGGTAGGCCTCCTCCACCCGGCCAAGCTGGTACAAGGCATCTGCTGCCAGAATCTGAGACCCATCAGCACTGGGCTGCAGCTCCACCAGCAGCGCAGCCAGGGACTGGACACCAGCAGGAGTCCTGCAGCACAGAGCAGGCAAAAGTGCAACACTGAGAAAATGCATGTTGGTGAGAAAACTCAAATGAGGATTTCAATTAGAAAATTCATCATAAAATGAAATAGACTAATAAACATTTCCCCCAAAAAAGGTGTATTCAGTACACTGTATGACAAACATTATACCCTGATCTGTGGTTGTCTTTCTTTGATTGTGGCTTATCCCCCTGCTGGGGCTGCTGGGAGTCTTCACTGGTCCTGGACCTGGCTTTGTGCTCTGCTGCCCCCTCCAGCATGACCCGTCCCTGCTCCAGTAAAACAGTGAACAGCAGCCCCCGGTAGTTCCATGGCACCAAGCAGCGGACAGTCAGCGCTGTTTCCTGAGGGTGCAGCCCGCTGGCTGTCACATAGTCTAGAGCTGTGAGGTAGTTTGATCCCCCCATCATGCGCAGGAGCCCCCTGCCACAGAGGGCCCGCACACAGCTGGACGGGTGGGGGGCATCGTGTTCAATCACAGCCTGGAAGTCTTCTAACGCCCCCTTGTGGTCGTCTGAGAGAATTCGTGCATATCCACGGAGAACCTGCACTGTGTTTTGATAGCTATGTTGACCTTTGGCCGCCACTAGCTGGCTGCAGATGGAGAGGGCCTCTTTGTGTTCCCCTCTGAGGAGAAGACAGTCGGCCAGCCGTACCCGCAGCTCCCTCCCTCCCCCGTCAGCCTCTAAGTGGCACAGGGTCCGTAACCGAGTGATGACAGGGTCCAGTAGTTCAACTCCTTCAGTGGACCGCAGGTCTGGGCGGAGGAGGACCCTCTCTCTGTACCCCGACAGGCCTCCCTCTGCCTGCTGACGGAGATGGTTACGAGCAGCCAACCCTGTGCCATTATCTGTGAATAGCTTTTGAAAATAAATCCGGGCATTGGCAGGGTGGGTCTCAAACGCCTCCCCCAGATACCTGCAAACCTCCGCAGTCCGTCCACCAGCTGACAAGCAGGCAGCTGCTCGACTGGTTAGGAGCCCAGCTCTTCTCTCAGGAGTGACCTGGAATGACCTTTCTGACAAGTTCTGACCATCATGATGCAAGAGAGCTGAGTAGACCTCTGCACTTTCAACAAACCTGCCACTCAAACACAAATATGCTGCTTGAAGCTCCTGCACTTCTCTGTTACCAGGTGAGATAGCCAATAACAACTCTAAAATTGTAGAAGTCTCCACATATAGCTTCTCCTTGTCCTTTGTTCTAATTGCACATTCACTGTGAAATGTTAAAGAGGGATGTATGTGCAGTACTTGGTCTACAAAGGCCTTCACTATTTTGGGTACATGCTGAGCTTGCCTGCTTTTGACCATTGTGACAGTTTCAGATGTGTTACTCTTGTAAGCTTTGAGATAAAGCTTCAATCCCTTAACACTGTGATGTTCCGAGAACAAGCAGGCCAGGGCACCAGTTAACATCAACACCATGCGAGAGGCATCTTTTGGGTAAGGGTCTCGCATCCCTTCAAGCAGAGCAGTGCAGCGAGCAAAAATCTCCTCACAGCCATGCCCCCCACTCTGAAGGAGAGACTCCATCTTGAAAATGGTTGCAGACAAATTGTTTGGGCAGAGTGTGGATAGAAACACAGCTGCAAGACCTTTATTAAGAGCCTCAGCGGGGGGGATCTCCCCATGACTGTCGAGCCAACTTTCCAGAGTAGAGATCACCCCATCCAGGCCGGACTCTAGTTTCCGCATGTGGGACACAGTGGAGGTGGCGTGTGTCCTGAAGGCGGAAATGTAGAGGGAGGTGGCCCTCCACAGATCTCCAGCCCTCAGGAGCTTGTCTCCATCCCCACAGAGCTTTGAGACACTGACTCCAGGTCGGACCACAGCTGCCATGGTCAGACAGCAGAGCCCCTCGATCCGTTTTGCAGCTGATCACAGTGATGACAACATTGATGTCACCTGAAAAATGAATATTCCAATTATTTTTCCCTTTCAAGTTAGTATGTTTAGTAGCAGAGTTATCATTAACAATATGTGTGTTATATTCAAGAATTATGACAGTGTGAACAATACCAGGACCCTGAAACTAAAGCATTCAAATGAAACTCAGCCATCATTCATTCTCATAATTATCAGGTTCACGCTGCAGTATGATACTGATGAAACTTCCTCTTAAGCAACAATATTATGGTCTTAAGACTCACTTAATTACTTAGTGTCAAGCATGTTAGAAAGTCTTAACCAATATAAAAATAAGTGAACATTATTCATACTGGAATTGTGTTGAAACTACTATTATATTTATATATATATCGGCTTATATTATATATACATATATATTACCCTATTACTATAACGTAAGCGATTTACAGTACAAAATATGACTGTGGCAAATTCAAGGACATTACACTATCCTAAGACAACAAAAACGAGTGCACTACTATTAGATTGACAAACAAATTAGAAAAAGGTCAGAATTAATCAAATAATTCCTAGTTTCAACCTTTATATATACAGTCTATGGTTTCAACAGATGATTTGCATAATGAAAACCTAGCCCCCTTGTGAGGGGCGTGGATGTTTTGGTCTTTCTCTGGCCCACCTGCTTACTGCTTTGCATGTTGTTGTAAACAACAGTAGCCTATACCAACAAAAACTAAACAAACTTAATTGGTAATTGTTAAACGACTTACCAATACGGTCGTTGTCAGTTCATTTTTCTGTGGTTGAAGGTCCGGGCCCTATTTCTTGTAACTCAATAGCTCTTGACTCAGAGTTACCAGGGCAACACGGTGTCCGCTCAAACAACAAAAGTGCAGCGAAGTTTTTGGGGGTTAAGAAAACATTCTTTAGCAGGTGGAAAGACACAGAAAAAGCAATAATATACAAACGAAGCAACTGAAATGAGCTTCTTATCGCGGTAAACTCCTCATGTCTCTGTCCTCTGTTGATGGGACGTCCCTCCACGCGTCCGGTTGCCAATGGAAACTCCTAACGCCTGTGCTCATTGGAAGAGACGCAGATCGTTGATTCACTGCTTAAAGGCAGCGATAAAATCTGCTCCTTTTCGTAAACAGAAAACGTAGACAGAAAAAGACAGTGAATGCTTATAGGAGTGCTTAAAGCTGAAAGCATGAAAAAAAAGTCAAATCTCAGGCATTTTTACAAAGAAAAAGCTCTAGGGTAAAGTTGTCTTATTATCTACATAAATAACCCGTCGATATGAATGTGATTGAAAAACATTGTAAAAACTATTGAAGCTATTTGTTTCATGTATAGTGCAAAATGGCCAATATTAAGAATTGACAAGCCATAAATATAATGTATATCTCCTATGAAATATATAAACCCATCAGTATTTTTAAAAAGTATTTAAAAATCGTATTACAGGTTAAAACAAGCCTACTTGCAACATATTAATGTGTATGAACTAAATGATAATCTTACCCTTCTGTCAGAATTTCAAATGCGTTATTTGAATGTAAAAGCATACTGCCAATATTAAAATCTGTCTCTGTATGGGATCTCTGCTTTATCTATTAAGAACAATGTGGACAGCTGTTCCTGCTGCTGAAGCGGAATTTGCAATTCATGAGATTGGTCTAATCCACCTCAAGAATAAAAGCTCCTCTAACACCCTGCTACGTTTTCTTTGTATTGGGTCCTTTTCTCAAAACTGCACACCAGCTGCCACTGTTCACACACCGCAATACCAATACTGCTACCTGGTGGCCACAACTTTTATTCATCACATCCTTCTTTTATGATAACGTTCTGGCTCTTACTATACCATGGTACCACACATTTGTACCAGGTGACTCCAGTGAGGACACAATTACTAACGATGACAGTCTAAGTATAATAATCCACTCATTAAGCGTTGTATTTATTGTACCAAATTAAAACACAATCATTTAAAAATGTGTAAACAATGCATATTTCAAAGATAAAAGCCAAAAACGACAGACCTAGATTCATATAAAAACATTATTACATGGATTTAGTAGAAAGTGCATTACTGCCTGCAGTAACTGGAATGACACACATAAACTCTCAAAGTGAGATACTTTCAACCACACAGCAGGAAACCATCGTTTAGATGGAATATGTGTGGTGAGGAAAAACCCAGTCTACAGCGCCCTGACACGTTTTATTTGCAGGAAACTGAAAAACTGACGTGAGCAGCGTTGTACCAATACACTTTGATTCTCAAATGAGATAAAAGGGATGTCTGGTGTGCTGCTTCAACATCAACGATTGCTCACACAGTTTAAATACTCAAACTGAACAAGATTCTAACTAAACAGTTGGCCTTTAAGAGCAGGGTCACGAGAAGTTGGAGATTAAGCTGTATAGATAAAAGAAGGGTATTCCCCTTTATTCATGATGTCGTCCTTAAATCTCCACCTATATTACTAGAGTTCTGCCCTAAGTTGTTACAGGCCATGACGTGGCTTTCTAAAATAGTTTAGTTGTTGTGACATGTATTTGAGGAAGCCATTTCTGCAGTCTACTTTGCACTGCAACCAACCTGGAACTGATATGTACAATATCAGCTGTCAATCAAATAAAGACTCAAAAAGGCACACATTTTACACTTATCTGGAGGGCATTTGATGATGTTCAACCATTAAATATGTAGAAAACAAAACATCTGCATTACTCATTATGAGTCACTTTTGACGTCACTTCAGTTTCCTGGGGATGAACTATTGCTCCAGTTGGTGTCCTTTTTAGGAAGCAATTTTCTCTTATGGTTCTTGTGTTCCCAGGTGCTGAAGCCTCATGTGTCCTGCAGTGCCCCATTAAAACCATGGTCTTTGTAACATCTGCAGACTGGGAAACATGGCTCCAGTTAAGGTTTCCACTGCAGCTTGTCCAGGTTTTCCTGCAGTAGCTGGGCACAGCCAGATAAATCCATGTAGTGCAGGGCTGAGAAGACATCATTCAGGCAGCCAGAGGAGTGCTGACTCCACAGCCTCAGCATCTGGTACTGCTTCTCCATGGAGCCCATACCCAAACCAGCCTCCAGCTCCACCCGCTCTATCTGCTGATCCGCCACCGAGAGCAGACGCAAGAACTCTTTCCACCTACGTAGGGGCACCTCCTTGATGATGGCATAGAGGACGATGGCCGGCCAGTGCTCAGTTTGCTCGATTTGTTTGATAACTGGAAAGAGGATCAGAGATAATCAGAGCAGATCAAAACTCTGCTGTGGAAAAGGTCACTTGCAAGAGTGTGCTGACGCTTTTTTGGCCAACTGTAAACAAAGACTCAAGGTAAGCTGAAGGTCATCAATATATAAAAAATGGTGCGGAGGCAGAAACAAGAGATCGTCCTTGCACTCACTACATTCAATATGAAAAGGTTTTTGTTCTGCATTATTAGAGTGAAGCATTGATCAACTGCTTCAAATAAACCAAACTAATAAAGTATTTTAAAGAGTGAGCAATTAAAAGGGAGGGTGCCATTCATTTTCACCTCCCACAGATAACAAAGTGTCTGTGTGTTTAACATTTACACTGCCATAAAAGAAGCATTGGAAAATACAGTATCTATGTGCTTTAATTAACCTTTTACCCTCACTACGACTTATACACGTGCGGCTGTTGACCATTTCAAAAGGGTTTAAAAGATGATGTACACGGATGCAAATTCGTAGTTAGAGATATGCACTCACTATTTGATTGACCATTTCCCCTAAGGTTGAACTGTTGACCCATGAGAAGAAGTGAGGGTGTCCTGTTTCCCAGTTACCGCCTCCACAATGCAGGCCACAAGTTTGATCAATGATAAATCGTGTGCTAAACATGCAAAGATTAAAGGACTGCTGCTTTGAGACTGAGAACACTGCATTTGAAGACAGCACAAAACATCGGTTATCAGATTTAGGGAAAGTGTCACTTGACCATACTTGGCAAAATGACAAGTTGTGCGTAAAAGAAACGAAACCTCCTTAATGTTTTCCTCTTTCTGCAAAGTAGGTGTGAGGTGACACTTGAACCCATGTTAAATAGTTGTCTTTGCAAATACTCTTACAAAACATGTACACCTAGCAAGAGATCGATATGGATGCAGAAAGTTTACAAAATGTGTGAATTTACCACTTGGTGACAAGAGTTGTTGTTTTTGCAATACATTGCACCAGTATGAAAAAAAACTATTTCAAAGAGCCAAATGAGACAGACGTCTTCGCATTTGTTGTTTTGTTTGAACCAAAGGTTTGAATACCAATAATTTAGTTTACAATGTTATATAACAGAGGAAAGCAAGACATATTTTTATTTGAGAAGTTGGAATTAGTGAATATTGGAATCATTGGAACATTAAATTACTGAAACGCTTAGCTCATTAGCAAAATAGTTGCTTATATTAGCTTGACATTGTTTAGAGACATCATTTTGACTTTCAGTAATGACATACATGTAGCTTTGCGCAAAAGATTATCTTAGATCAAAGATCAAATTAATCTATCACACACAATTTCTCTTTTCTTCTAGCGTAGTTCAACTCAAAAAAGCAATTTCATAAACACTCACAAAAAGTCTTGATTTGGCTCTTTTTCAGGCGAATGTTACAAATGTTTCTTTACAAATGTTGAGAAAGTAGTTTCATACTCTCATGAAGAAAAATGCCACTTTGATAATATGTGTCTATCCTATTTCTCATCACAGTGCTGAAACGGATCATAACAACTCATAACTGTGTTTGCTTCCTGTGACTCTATAAACAATATTGTTAGTAGCAGTAGCAGCAGTTGTAAGATCATGAGATGACCTCTGACCTTCTTGTATAAAAGGTGAAGGGAGACTCAAGTAGGGCAGATCAATGCACTGTCAACATCTTACAGTACTTTTAATGTATTACTTTACTAAACTAAATGTTGATTGTAAAAAATAGCTGCAGCCCCTTAAGTCTGTAAAAACATGCAGTATTTTAATTCAAGTGTATTCTATACTCAAAGGTAAGGCAAGGCAAAGCAGATTAAGTTTATGTGAATAGGACGTTTAAAACACAAGGTAATGGTAAAGGCCCTTTTTTCTAAATCCTACTAAGACGTTAGACCTCTAATTCTTGATATACTCTTTTGGGCATAGAAGGCTGGTTTTTCTTAATGTAGATGTTAAAATGTAGGCCTGAGAAAATGATTACCCTACGATTTTGGTCATGGTTTGTGGTCTTTTACGGTGGCGACTAAAGGCGATAACAGACTTGTATTGTTCTACTTTGGATCCAAAGACAATTATTTATTACATTTATGTTTAACAAACATTTTGGCACATACAAGTACTGATTTGTTTAATGCTTAAAATCTTTGAATACATCTTTGTGTCCTCTTCACAATAATGGTACAGTAAGAGGCAGAGCCTTGGGGAACTCCTCGTCATTTTAATATGCTCAGATGTGATGTTTCGATTTGACAAACGTCTGTCGGATTTTCAACTCTGCTATTTCTAAGTGGATGTAATTTAAGACCTTAGCAAGAGCAGTCTTTAACATGTCTGTGCTACAGTGTACCGTCAAAATTCAGATTATGAATTATTGAATAATTGATTGGGGCCGAGAAAGCCGTTTCAAAGATGTTACTTAACAGAAGAGGTCTCATCTGGGCCTGTAATTGTAATTTATTTTGAGGGGTAGCTTAAGGGCCTGTTGGGAGAAGACTGAGAGTAGAAAAATGCTTATTTTCGGAAGATGTATTGCCATGCGTTAAAAAACATTTATTTTTAAAAGCTTGTAGGTAGATTATCAATGCAGCATAAGGGGGGTTTCAGAAACACCCCCTGAACCAGTGATCTCAAACAACACAGTAAATTGACACCACAAGACCACAACATTCTTCACAGGCTGTGATGCTGAATCTTACCTTTGTGTTCACCGTCTGGTAGGAGAGGCCTGATGTGGGCTGGGTGTTCTGGTGTGGCTGCACTCTGACTGAGAGTCATCATGGGAGTTTCCTCAGATATGTGTAATGTCTTCAAAGTACAAAGAAGAACAAATAAATTAAAATCACTCCAATTTAATTCAGTCAAACCTCCTCTTTTTAATGTGAATGTGATTCTAAAAATGTTCACAGCTGATAGCTTAAGTTAAATTTGATAATAAATTGTGGTCAACATGTCCACCAACATTCTAACATCCATTCTAGATCTCAATATGAACACAAAATGTATGAAACGAGCACAAACCAGTGTGTGTGGGCTGCTGCCTTGATGACTGCCTTGTTCTGGAGGAAAGCAGATATTATCAGTAAGCTTCCTGCTTGTCAGTGAAGAAAGAACCTTTGAAACTCGGTTATATTTTTGTGAAAAACACTTTCTGTTTTACACTGGATATACTTTCTGTGGCAATAAATGTCTTCTAAAGTTGCATTATCATTCTATTAACTAAGGATTTCTAAATGAGGTATCTTTATTTGTGTGACATGTTTTAATACATTTTAACTTTTTGTTCACTGTGTGTAAATATTCTCAGTAGATAATTATCAAATGCCCCAAAAAACGTTATATATCTGTTTACAAGTAAAAGCCCTCCATTCAAAATGTAAAAGTAAAAGTAATTAAAAGGACAGGTATAAATAGAAAAATATACTATTTTATACACAGAAAGGCACATGGATGTGTTAAATTATTATAAATTATTATATTGGATGTTCATTACAGGTGAATTGAATTGTAAGAAGCATTTTATGTCAACTATTTTAAAAATATTTAATTAGTTTAATATAAAACACTTAAATATTCAGATTTGGGAAAAGTTATTCTGAAAAACGTTACAATATTTTGATTAATGACAAATTCAAAAAATAGAATAGAATAAAACAAAGTGAAGTAGAGGTAGAAGTTGCTGGATTTTTTTTACTGTACTAAATAATCCACCAGTAGTTACCGTTCAATATGGCATCTTCGACAGGGGGCACCAGGTCATTTTTCGCTCTCCAGCAGAGACTTTTGAATGGATTATTAAGGAAAAGCACGAACCACAGTAAGCCCAGAAAAGGCACCAAAACCCCAGTGAGCAAAAGCCACTGAAATTCCTTCACTGGTGAAGACACAGAGAAACACTGTTATTTCGGACATTCTGTAGTTCTTTCTAATCAACAGGACCACTTAAACAAAGAGGAATCAATCAAGCTCTGTTTTACTTACTAAAATATCCAAAGCTAATAAAGTATGTTAGGGCATATGAGTATGAAACTACAAACAATAGACCAGAGTTATTTTTGTCATTTCACATGTTAAAGGGCCACAGATATTTAGCACTAACAGGGATTCGGTGGAACTCGGTTCACACCAGGATTTGGAGCGTCATTTGAAAGTGAAGTTGTAGATGCTGTTGTGGTTGCAGTTGTGGTTGCAGTTGTGGTTGCAGTTGTAATTGAAGACCGATTTGGAATAGGTTTTACAGTTTTGCATATCCTCTTGCATTCTGGGAATTGCAAACACTGCTCGCTGAAAAAAGAGAAGAGACTAAATGAAGACAACAGTGGAATCTGACAACTTATCTTATCCATACATATAGGGATCGGTTTTATGACATCACACAATCATCTCTTTAGAGCAGGGCTGTCAAACTCAAGGCCCGCGGGCCAAATCCGGCCCGTGACCTCATTTAGTCTGGCCCGCAAGGGCTTGCAAAGAATATAATATACAATACAATTGCCCTAATTGTTGAATATTTGCTTTCAATTATGTGCCCTAGACTTCTGCTTTCAGATGTTTTATTTATGGAGTTATTACCAGAACTGATAAAAATCCAAGGCAGAGACAATAATGTAATATAATACATTATTTTATATTTATTATATATTTATATTTATATAGTCTTAAAGTTACAACCGGCCCTTTGAGTGCAACCATAATGCTGATGGCCATAATAGCTTTTTGCATATTTTATAAAAAAAAAGTCTTCAAATGTAATTGAATTGTTTTTTTGAACACATAATTTAAAATAACATAAACGAGGTAATTATAACAGTTGAGAAGCCGTCAGAAAAAGTTGACATTGTTGCTTGATTAAACTAATGAAACAATAGATTATCAAAATTGTTAGAGATTCATCTTCCGTCAGTCTAATTACATTTTTTGATTGGCTATTTGTCACATTTTTTGTTTGCGACCAAACAGACGTTTTTGTCAGGCTAGGTGACAGAAACCTTATGGAGGATGAGACACTAACAAACTCTGGTTGCAATCTTCAAAATGAATCGTCAACAGAAATTGAAAGTATTATAGGATGATGTTTTTAAAAAATATGAAAATGAACTCTAAATGTATAAATATGATAGAATGTTTAATACATAGCAACTAAGAAAAGTTAAAGATAAAGAGATAGTGATGATGATAACATAACTGAGAAACAATGTATTGAATGGAAGAAAATGTCAATGTGCGTAAAGGAGCCATCATTACAGTACACTGTTCTGATTTCTGCCCTCACTTTCATTTCTGCAGTTCTATGAGCGCTCTCAAAAATGTCACAAAAGATCAAATCTAAACATGTCTTTTCCCACAACTGTCACATTGCAAGATATCCCACCTTTTGCAGGACTTGCACTCCCTGTTGTTGTTGGGTCCTGAAAAACAAAAGATTGTGAGAGTTAAACATACTATACATTTTCCTAGGAGAGTGTTGGTTTTATATTGAATTGGCCAGGATATGGATCAAAAAGGCAGATGTAAATGCTAGTTTGGGGCTTCAATTCCCTTCGGTTTCACTTACCTTCGCATTGTTCACATTTGCAATCCTCGCAGAGCGTATTACTAGAAAAGGTGCATGGATTAGCTTCAAACTCATAATCTGGGGAAAAATCAAAAAACAGTCTGTCTCAATCCACAGCATTAACACATTCATGACTGAATGGATTCAGGGTTTTTCAAAGGACAATATAAACCAGAAAACAAGATTTGGGGATTATTTAGATTATTGTTTTTAACATTGCTTAAATCAGCGGACAGCTTATTTCTTCGATCTAGTTCAACTTTTGTAATAAAGAATAACTTTAAAGACAAGATGTTATTTAACCTGGAATTAAAATAAATTTCGTTTTTTTTATTCAACCCATATTTAACAAGGTGAGACCTGTTGAGATTGACGATTATTTTTCAAGGGAGACCTAGCCTGGACATCAACCACAGAAAACTCAGAAGAAATGCAATAACAAGTTGACATGTTAAAATAGATATGCAAAATGACAAGTACCTATCGATTTGTACTTATATGAGATTTAAAATCAAGCAAAGGGAACAATATAATCAGTTTAGAGTTGTTTTTCAGGCTATCCTAAAAAAGAGAAGAAAAGCATATTTCTTTCCATGTTCAGTCTGTGTAGTTGGAACAGACAATAAGACAAACTCTTATGATCTAATACTATGACTACTAAAATAGAAATGTCACTCAGCGTATGAATTCACAAAGTCTCTAATCTTAGATATAGCCTCAACCAGCTATGTTGAATACCTTTCCTCTACTACTCAACCACAATGTTATCATATTTTTCAGTTTCAAAGTCATTTTCATCAGAATGGTGTAGCAGAAATTATAATTTAATCTCATAGTTAGAAGGAAAAATGACAAAAAGCATTCATTTAAATAACAAGAAAATGTCAATCAAATTCATTATCTTCGTCAAAAGCTGACACAAACATATATATATATATATATATATCCCACAGGTGGACAGCATGTGTTTCTATGGGTCTATAATTGGGTTTGAATAAGGTACTTACATTCACAACTCTTACAACGCCTACATTCGCCTACGGAGTTTTCTATTGCTGTGTATGTGCCATCACCACACTTTTCACATCTGTACCCTTCAGCTTTCCCATCGCATGGACCAACTTTATGATATCCTGGGAAACAAAAGGGAAAAAAGAAAGGGGAAGAGTGCACATGCGATTATTCCTCTATAACTTTAAAAGACAAGGCAAAGGTCCTACAGCTCGCTTTTCACAACTTACCGGCTGGGCATAGTTTAAAACATGAATCTGAATTTTGGGTTTTAACCTCAGTGTAACTCTGTCCGATGAATAGGAAGATGAGTATCAGTGGGAACACCTACAAAAAAAAAAGGTTTACAGGTCTGCGTGGAAAGAAGATTCTCACAAAGGTAACTGACTTTCACGCTACTACAAACTGCCATATATAATTACAGCTGTAGTAGAAACATGACACAATACAACTCATCATGTTATTGCTCGGGCATCTTTTGTGTTATTCTTATGAACCTTTTTATACATCATTCAGGTCTTCTTGTGTATATTCAAATATTTAACATATATATTTATATTCAAAAACACAAATGTTTAACATATATATTTATATATATTTTAAAAACACACTACCAAGGGATAGTAAACAGAACATTATCACAGTCACTTTATCACTGCAACTATTTCATAGTGCAGCAACTAAGCTTCTTACTGGTGTTCACAGACAACATCAAATCTTATTATTTAAATGCAAATGCTAAAGATTCAGTGGATTCAGTCGCATAAAGTAGTTATTGGTATTTGATGACAGTAAGCGGAATATCTACAGAGCCATATTGTTCAGAAAACCATCCACATATGAGCCTTCTCATCAACAGTACAGCCATGGTGTTTTGAAGCAAAGGGTAAGAAGCAAAATGTGAAGTCTGAACGCTAACTTAACACTTAAACCACACAAGAGAATACTGTATATTTCTCTCAGAGCAACATCACCTACAGTCTACCATGATTCAGTCACCGCAGTATATACAAATGACGACACATACAACAATTTCCCTCACTTTAACCAACCTTCAATAAGCAGAATAGACATAATGTGTGAGGTTGGTAATTTTTATGGTACTTGCATTACTGTAACTGTATAAATGCTGATCTATAATCCAGATATAGCAGCTAAATTATCAGGAAAATGATTAAAAAAAAAAAAAACTTGTGATTTGGATTACTTACCAAAACAAAGTGCATGTTGGTAGAGCAGAACGTCAGGAAGTTTAGAGCAATGTTAGTTTCAGTCATTTAAAAAAAAAAAAAGGTCAGATGATGTCAAAATTGTCATCACCATGTGAGGACACTGCTAAATTGTGCAGAAGGATGAGGCTTTCTCACTTCAAGCCATCTTTAGATTGACTCGTAAGTTGAGTCAGATAAAGTTCTAAAGGAAGCCTGTGTGTGTGCATGTGGGTCGGAGATGTCAGTTCTCTGGTGTCTTCAGAGAAGTGTTGCGAGAAACAGGAAACAATGACACAACTATCAGTGGCAACGTCAATTGGCTCCTGATCGTTTCCTATGATTCACTGCACCTCTTATTATTTCAGGAACTGGTGACAAACAAATAATTTCTGTGTAAGATAAAGCGTAGGCACGGAGCATATATTGGGCAAAGTAGTGAAGCTTGACTTTCTTTCTGTTCTTAAGCAAGAAAGAACATTTAAGTTCAATTTTAAATCAAATGTAGACAGATTTCAGATCAATAAAGTGCTGTAAGGCAGACACCCTATCCGTTTTTAAGAGTGCGCTTAAGACCTTCCTTTTTGATAAAGCTTATAGTTAGGGCTGATTAGATTCAGCCCCTAGTTTTGCTGCTATAGGCTTAGTTTGTCGGGGGACATCTTATTTCTCACTTCTCTCTCTCTATACCTGTGTACTCTCATGTTCCGAATAACCCAGCTTCCCCAAATTTCTTTCTTTTTGGTGTCTATATACGCCGGGATCCGGAGTGATGGATGATCCTGTTGCTGTGGTCCTGAGTCCTGGATCGCGAGCCCTGGATCTTGAGTCGTGGCTGTGCCTGTTGCTGTGGTCCTGGATCATAAGTCCTGGATGGATATCCTCATGGATTCATCTTCCTATTATACACAGATGCATTTCCAAACATTTGGACTACCTATGTTGCAAATGTATTATCTTTTTAATTTACACATCGGCATATATTGCACGTCTGTCCGTCCTGGGAGAGGGATCCCTCCTCTGTTGCTCTCCCTGAGGTTTCTCCCATTTTTCCCTTTAAACTGTGGGTTTTCTCCGGAAGTTTTTCCTTGTACGATGTGAGGGTCTAAGGACAGAGGGTGTCGTATTTTCATACTGATATTCTGTACAAACTGTGAAGTCCACTGAGACAAATGTAACATTTGTGATATTGGGCTATATAAATAAACATTGATTGATTGATAAACTCAATCCCTGATCAGAGGGAATCAATTTAAAGTGTATAAAATCAAACATGATAGTTCAATTGACTGTAGAGCCTTTAAACACACAATACAACGTGTGGATATTTTTAGGACTATGCTTCAAAAACAGCTGTGTATGGGTGCAAGTTAACAGAAAAAAATCATAGTCTTTGTATTATTATATATATATGTGTCTCAAAGCTTATAAAATATAATGTATATGCAAGAAATAACCGCAGGCTAAATGAATGACTATGGAAACTTGCACAAATATATTATTGGAGCCTCTTTTTTAACTGATGCCTAAAATAGTTGACAAAAATCTAGTTTTATTCAACCTTAAATAATATCTTCAAAATATAATCCTATTCATGTCATGGAACACTGAAATTGCACTGGAACTATGTCAACATCTGGGGAAAAAATGCAGTAGTACACTTGGATTCAGCTGTATTAACATACAAATGAATCCTATGAAACCATCCTCATAGAAGCATGACTTTGGTTATATGGAGGTGTAGACGTAACAAATGTCCAAGCTAATTATAACATTGTTATATGACTACATTGTAAAATGAAGCAAGTAACAAGACATTAAAACAACTCTGTTTCAATCCTGTTTTGGTCAATAGTTTGTATTTAAAGTATTGTTTATTTGTTTTGTAAATAGTTCATTGTTGTAACATTTTATTAATGATACGTCTGGTAATATCAAGTGAAATATCAAATCAACTCTTTCTATGGAGTCATGGCTTTGACTCAGATTGGGATACAGGTGCATTTAAGTTTGAAATACTGCTACTTTTTTCACTTACATACATTTTAGAAACATTACATTTGTATCTTCCCTGTATTTATCTTCCAGGGTGTTTTATTTATAGTAGGCCTATAATAATATAGTAAAATGTCACATATAACACATAATGATGAAGATGGGTTTACAGTATATGTGATGCATTTTTTATGTGATGCATGTAACGCTCTGAAATGGGCCGTTATTTTATAAATGTTTCTTTTTTATCTTGCTACAATCAATAGTTGGTAACGTAGCTTGACTTGAGTGACGTTTTGGATACAGTACTTTTCTTTGGAGTATAGTACATTGTAGCGTTGCTATTTTAGGCTGTGCTACTTCCAGCCCTGCGGATGTGATCTGCTAAATCCGACCCAAACACGCGCTGAAATAACGTTATTAAAATCATGCAGGCACGCTGTCCGTTAAACGTGAACAAAGTAGGTCACCGTGGTAAAATCCACAGCAACATTAGCACAATATTCCCCTCTGTGTGTACTGTACAGAGCTCGCAGCAGCAGCACCCAGAAGTGAACAAAGCGACCCGGAAGCGGTGGTCTGACTGGAGGCAGGCAGAAAGAAGCTTTTATATTATAGCTGTACTCGCAAGACAATATCTGCAATCTGGACACAAGGTAATTGTGCGTGTGTTTTTCGTGTATTCGCTGCTGTGCATTCATCTCATAACCGATAGCCTCCTAAATGCGTGCATTTTGCACACATCGCAATTGCTGTCCTTTGATTCGTCCAAAAGTTGCAGAATGTGAAAAAAGCAGCCCTAAAAGTGAAATTTTGTTAGGATGGCACAGCGTCTTTCGGGAGGAAGGGCATTGTGCGCCGGTTACATTTTGACCTTAACGCGGTGCTACGGTTGTTTTTAATCGATGTGCTGTTTGGGTCGAGCGGCATCTTGCCCGTTTCCGTGCTGTTTTTGCAGGGCATGGTTGTTGTAGGAAGTGTCAGTTTTTTTTGGAGGTGGGGAGGCCGGGCTATTCAAACCTGCAATTCGCCGTAAACAATCATTCATGCCTTTGACATGATAAACACACCTTTGTGTCCGCCTCGCCTCGCTTATTCCCCCCAACAAACTCCTCGCGATCAGATGTTCACGCTCCTACATTTTTGGGGTCTGCAGAATATGGCGTCCCGCCTTATAAAAATAAGGCTGCCATTTTTGTTTCTCTTTTGTCTGGAAATGTTTAAAGAAAACTGTCTGAGAATGTCTGAGTCGCACCGGGAGGGTCGAACGGCAAAAAACCCAATTTCAGTCCGAGGGCCGAGATGCTTTCAGGCAGCAGACATGTCCCAAAGTCAAAGAATGCTAAGTTGTTTCTTTAAAACATTGCGTTTATCTGCACATTTAAAGCGACGTTCACTTATTTTTAGGATTCCCCTCAGGCAAAAGGAATAGAGGGGCAAAATGTCCAAGCTAATCGGCTAGGCTGTCACACTCTCTTTAAGTGACTTCACATTTCTAGGTGGCATTTTGATGTTTGACCTGTGTAAACTTAAAGGTGAAAGTCTCGCACTGTAGGCCTAACTTACACACTGATTTATTTACACAAATGTATCATAGCAACTACCCACACTGTTATAATAAGTTTATAAATGAACATGTCTATATTAGGGTTTTCTTTTTAATAAATACACTATCTTTAATGTCAAAACAGTTCCTTACATTTTTTTTAATCTATTAAATTACATTTTTGTCAAAGAAGTGTAAACTTAAGGTGGACTTATTACATTGAGCACTTTTCAAAGTCTCAAGGTCCTCTGGGAATAAAGTTTGATCTTCTTAACTGTTGAGGGAGACTATGAGATGTCATGTCAGTAAAAGAAAGAAACATCTAATTAGTGAACATTAAATTAAGACATTTATTTGTAGATTTATTTTCAAACTATAATTTTTTTAATAAAATATGTTAAATTGCCTTTGTTTCAATTATAAAGTCTTTATTTAATGTATTTTTGACCAAATTATTTGATTTATTTAAGTTCTAAAAGTTCACAAAACCCATAGCTTACATAACAATTACAGCTGTGTGTTACCCACCCCACCCCTGTGACTAAAATACATTTGATGAATTTCAGGATGGCGGAGCCTCGATTTAACAACCCGTATTTCTGGCCGCCACCTCCATCCATGCCTGGCCAGGTAAGTCCATTCACATTGTAAAAACTACAACATTTCAACCTTTAACTTCAAACTGTTTCCATGTGTGAATGTTTTATCAGCCTTTCAGTGAAACACATTCTTAAAGTAAGGATCTGTAATCGTTTGTTTAACTTGTAGATATAAAAACAATAATTGAACATGTACTATGGGCTGCTGGTCAGTGTTTCCTAACACCCGGATGTGTTTTTCGGGCTATGAATGACATTCAGACACAGTGGTTGTTCTATTGAGCATGACCCTTTAACCCTTTCAGCTGGATAACATGGTGCTCATTAACAAGATCAAGGAGCAACTGATGGCCGAGAAGATCAGACCCTTGCACCTGCCCCCTACCTCCAGCCCTTCCCAGCAGTCTCTGCTCCTGCAAAGCTCGTCCCCGGATGGCAGCGCTCAGCACATCATGTCACTGCAGAAGCCCCAGCAGGTGCCGGGCCACCACCCGCAGCAGCAGGACTCCGGACAGCCGGACATCGCTCTGCATGCTCGCCCTGCCTCCAGCTCCGGACAAGGTACAGTCTTTACTCTGCTGTTTAGGATGGTTACTTTCCAAATGTGTTAGAATAAGTAACACAAACTGACAAGCATGAAAGTTGTCATGGTCAGATTTTCTGTCTTCTTTATCATACATTTTGTCTTTGAAAAAAATTATATGTTTGGGTTACGTATGGAAAAGTCCATGTAATGCTGGTTGTATCAAGACAGTATTATATCGTACATCATTTTGGAATAACTGCTGTTATGTGACTATATTGGCCCAGGTATTAAAACATTCAAACCATACGGCCTGCGGTTTTATTATTATTTATGAAATAATTTAGCCTAAGGTCCTCAGATTTTGTGTTGTTGACAATGTCTAATTAGACAATTATTGTGGACTTCCCATTGTGTTGTATCTGCAGACCTTTTATACAGTGTGTTGATCTTGTCTGTCTATATCCAGAAACAATTTACGTTGCACCGATTAAAATGCCTTCACCTGACATCTTCCAGATGGCAATATGGACGACAAGTCAGGGGTGAAGGCCAAAGGATTGTGGGAGGACTGGCACATAGGCAGCTCACCGAGCAACAGCTCGGCTCAACCATCGCTCAGGTACTGCAGTCAGGTGGTCTCTGTGGTCTGTTGACAATAGGAAGTAACATCAGTATCTGCTGTCGTTCAAATCAAACAGCAGCGTGTTCTGTCATTCTGTGAAACTGTCTCAGTATAGGATACTCACATGTTGCTGGTAAATTACAATGGACTTACCATAAATAAGACATGTACATTTACTGAACCAACATTAAGAGTGCATTAGATAGTCAGCATACATAACTGGTGAGATATTTTTGATTGTGTCTTTAGTTTGTTAGAATAAAGGTGTGCAAACTCTCAAATAAGACTATTTATTAATGCTTCCTGAGGTTTGAAGTGGGAAGATAAACACATAGTTTGTATCTCCAGCAGGCTGAGCATTGGCAATACTAAAAAATACAATTAAGTACAAAAAATATATATACCCATACATTTCAGGAAA
>NC_136902.1:24364228-24661063 GCF_949606895.1 Notothenia rossii
GGTGAATGTCTTTACAGCGCTCCAACTCGCTCTGGAGGCGGCTGTGGGCTCGCTCCATCTGAGCCACCTGGCCGGCAGAGAGGCAAGGAAATCAAGATGGAGAGAAACTCTGACTTATTTTTATCAGTAAACCTGGTTAGTTAGCTCTTCATTTATCTATTTTAAACTGGTTATATATATTATTTGTTTTGTAAATTATGTAATAAGTACATTTTGATATTATAGAATTGTGGCTTGAATGTGTTCAAATTAAGTGTATTGTATTAATTAATTGTATTAATTAATTATACATTAATAATATGATTTCATTTAAATTCTTCTGATATTTCTCTAATTATTTGTTATTTAAATATTTCCTTGCTCTTAGATAACAATGATACTGAAACTAATATTCAAAGTGTAATGGCGTGTCTGATGTAGGAGCTAAATACACAACCGCCCAAACACTAAGGTCACATTATTATCATGTTCATCCCTCTATATATTTCCTTCATTAATATTCTTTGGAACTCAAACACAGATACATGTTATCTTATTAAAATTCAGATTTACTAGTCTAGTTTTCCACTATACATTCAGGCAATAAGGTGATTTCTTTATATACAGTGGGGCAAAAAAGTATTTAGTCAGCCACCAATTGTGCAAGTTCTCCCACTTAAAAAGATGAGAGGCCTATAATTTTCATCCTAGGTATACCTCAACTATGAGAGACAAAATGAGGAAAAAACAAAATCCAGAAAATCACATTGTCTGATTTTTAAAGAATTTATTTGCAAATTATGGTGGAAAATAAGTAGTTGGTCACCCTACAAACAAACAAGATTTCTGGCTCTCACAGACCTGTAACTTCTTCTTTAAGAGCCTCCTCTGTCCTCCACTTGTTAACTGTATTAATGGCACCTGTTTGAACTCGTTATCAGTATAAAAGACACCTGTCCACAACCTCAAACAGTCACACTCCAAACTCCACTATGGCCAAGACCAAAGAGCTGTCAAAGGACACCAGAAACAAAATTGTAGACCTGCACCAGGCTGGGAAGACTGAATCTGCAATAGGTAAGCAGCTTGGTGTGAAGGAATCAACTGTGGGAGCAATTATTCGAAAATGGAAGACATACAAGACCACTGATAATCTCCCTCGATCTGGGGCTCCACGCAAGATCTCACCCCGTGGGGTCAAAATGATCACAAGAACGGTGAGCGAAAATCCCAGAACCACACAGGGGGACCTAGTCAATGACCTGTAGAGAGCTGGGACCAAAGTAACGAAGGCTACCATCAGTAACACACTACGCCGCCAGGGACTCAAATCCTGCAGTGCCAGACGTGTCCCCCTGCTTAAGCCACTACATGTCCAGGCCCGTCTGAAGTTTGCTAGAGAGCATTTAGATGATCCAGAAGAGGATTGGGAGAATGTCATATGGTCAGATGAAACCAAAATAGAACTTTTTGGTAAAAACTCAACGAGACTTGTTTGGAGGAGAAAGAATGCTGAGTTGCATCCAAAGAACACCATACCTACTGTGAAACATGGGGGTGGAAACATCATGCTTTGGGGCTGCTTTTTCTGCAAAGGGACCAGGACGACTGATCCGTGTAAAGGAAAGAATGAATGGGGCCATGTATCGTGAGATTTTGAGTGACAAACCTCCTTCAATCAGCAAGGGCATTGAAGATGAAACGTGCTGGGTCTTTCAGCATGACAATGATCCCAAACACACCGCCCGGGCAACGAAGGAGTGGCTTCGTAAGAAGCATTCCAAGGTCCTGGAGTGGCCTAGCCAGTCTCCTGATCTCAACCCTATAGAAAATCTTTGGAGGGAGTTGAAAGTCCGTGTTGCCCAGCGACAGCGCCAAAAGATCACTGCTCTAGAGGAGATCTGCATGGAGGAATGGGTCAAAATACCAGCAAGTGTGTGAAAACCTTGTGAAGACTTACAGAAAACGTTTGACCTCTGTCATTGCCAACAAAGGGTATATAACAAAGTAGTGAGATTAACTTTTGTTTTTGACCAAATACTTATTTTCCACCATAATTTGCAAATAAAGTCTTTAAAAATCAGACAATGTGATTTTCTGGATATTTTTTTTTTTTCTCATAGTTGAGGTATACGTAGGATGAAAATGACAGGTCTCTCATCTTTTTTGGTGGCTGACTAAATACTTTTTTGCCCCACTGTATATCTTTTTTTACAACAGCAACAATCTAACCCTGAAGAAAGAATGCTTTGTTTCATCATGTCTGAGCTGAAAAAGGCACATACCTTTTCCTCCAGAACGGCTTTCTCCCCCTTGACTTGTGTGAGGCTCTTGATGAGTGTTTTCCCTTGTTGGCATTCTGTCTGACGGCTGTTCACCTCCAGTCTCAGCTTCTTCAGCTCTCGCTCACCTATCTGCAAAGCCTTTGGTGTAGAGATGAATTAGAGTTCCTGTGTTGTTTGCGACTCTAACTTTTTAATATTGTACTTTAAAACAAATACAACCGGAACTCTTATTTTCAAGATAAAATCTCTTTAATTCAAAATAGATTTTTAGTTGTGATGTTGTTATTGTTGTTTTTTTTACCTCCTTGTCTTTTTTGAGTGCGGCCTGGGCAGCACTGAGGTCCACCTCCAGCTGCTTCCTCCAGTCCTTCTCCTCCGTCAGACGAGCCTCTAGAAGAGCCAATCTCTCCAGGCTGCTGTCCCTTAGGTGCTTCATACATAATGTACAGAGAGCATTAATAGGTTGCTGTTATGGAATTTGAATCATATAAACTCTCTTTATGGGCCATCATCTAATCTACGCAGGCTGATAATTAAACTTATAGTTGGGTCATTAAAGTTTATTCTTATTTTTTACATTAACCATCATATGAATGGAAATGTGATAAGGAACTATTGCAAGAACGTGATGATACAATAAAACCTGTTTCTATGTTATTCTGTTCAAATCCAAAGGAGATTTATTTTAGTCAAATTTGGGAACAGTATTCCTTAATCGCTATACCTCTTTCAGCTACATTTATTGACCTGTCGAAGCTAATAGAAAAAATTACTTTATTTCAAATTATAAGCATTAGTAACAGCTCGTTGTGCTTCATTTGAACCTGTGGATTGTCACAAGTCTAAGTGTTTTGTCTGTGTTGTCACCCCACTGTAAAATGAGCACAGTGATATTGAGTGAGTGAGGTTTTACCAGCTGTAAGAAGGACTCGGTGGCTTCTTCTCCATTCTTTAACATTTTGTCTTGGACATCCTGCTTCTTCAGCTCTGCCTCCAGCCCTTTGATCTGCAGAGACAAGCTAAGATTATTACTCACTCAGCCATTAGAGAGAAAATACTGTTGAGTAATTCTAGTCAACAACTGGCATTAATGAATCTCAAATAAATTATGATGCCAGGCAACGGGGCTAGATCTACAGGAAAAACTCAAACTTTCTGAGGATGACTCATACATTTCCGAGTAATAAAATCAGGTTCTCTCAGAAATTAGAGTAGTAAAATAAGTTAAAAAAAACCTCCAACATTTATGAGAAAATACTTGACGTGGTGGTGGGATGAGGTTGATCCTATTCTGGAAGTGAAACATTCTCTTCTAACACATCTCTCATTTCATAAAGAAATCTGAGCTTTTACTTGCAATTTTACAATTTTGTAATCTCAGTGTATAACCCAGATTTCTTTTAGGAATATTACCCCCTTCCAAAAGCTCTGTGGTACAATTTGTTCCACCCTACAATGGCACGCTATCAAACACGCCATCATACTTTCCACAAGTAAAATACTTCTAAGATTCCTTTAATTTAGTAAGTAATCCATACAACCCTCCTGCAGTTAAGAAAACGTTTTTTAGGAAGTGTGTGCTTTTCATTACCCTCCTGTGCAGTCCCTCCAGCTCCCCCTCGTGCCGGTGCCTCTCCCCCTTGCTGGCATTCTGGGCCTCCCCCAGCAGCGCCTCCAGCTCCTCGTTCCTCTCCTCCAGCTCTTCCTGTTCCTTGCGTATCCTCTGGAGCTGCCGTTTCAGCTCCTTCATCTGAACAAGCCTGTCTTCCATCGCCTCATGACACCTGACAGAGAATAACAATGGTTCAAGTCAAAGCAGTATAAACAGTCTAAACGAACGTCAACATTATTTAATCGCCCGGTTTCCCAGGCGGCAGTTATGTATACCGTTTGTGCATGTTATCTTTTTCTTCGGTTGGCAAGCAGGATAGATTGTTTTGTGGTTCACTGCTGATGCTCCTGTTCTTTTCATCCTCTTTGGTAACATCTACGTCTGTGTCATGTATTGCCGACTGGACAAACACAACACCAAATAATGTCAAACTTCTGCGACAACATAATAAGTTATTTGAACAAAAATAATTCAAATACCTGGTCCAAGAGATTTCTCTTCTCTGACTCTAAAGTGTGGACTCTCTCCCTCAGAGCTCTGTTCTCAACATCTAGTTTGTCATTTTGCTCTTTGGATCGCTGCAGCTTCATCATGTCTGTGAAGGGAAAAACTATGACGGTCAACATCAATTGTTTTCAGTCTAGTTTTGCTATTTACTATGTGAAGTTATGAATTCACATAGTGTTTTATTTGTCCAACATTTGCTTAGAAATTAGTTTGAGATGCAGGTTTAAAATGATTCTTCAGTCCTTAAAGCGAACTGTACGAAACGTTTAAGCTTACATTTGGTGAGGGTTGAATTCAGAACTTTGTGCATTTGTCAAAGTGAGATTGTTTACCATCATTTTCGGACTATAAGCCGCGCCTTTTTCCCTATTTTTCGACGCTGCGGCTTATATAACGGTGCGGCTAATCTATGGATTTTTACAGCTAACGGCCAACACCTTTAACTCTATGGGCTCTATGGCCGGTCCGCGGACCCCCACCTTTAAGCGGCGGGTTCCAGCAGGAAAAGCTGGAGGCCGGAAAAGAGTGAGACAGGTAGTGCGCAAAAGTAAAAGTGGAACCGAGAGTCGTATGCCGCTGCTGCGGCTTATATTCAGGTGCGGCTTATAGTCCGAAAATTACGGTACTTATATATTAAAAACCAACATGATCCAAGTTCATAATTCAAGAACGAGTAAGAATATGAAGAAAATCAGGTAGCTTCTAAATCAGTAACTGATATATTAAAAACTTATATATTAAAAACCAACATGATCCAAGTTCATAATTCAAGAACGAGTAAGAATATGAAGAAAATCAGGTAGCTTCTAAATCAGTAACTGGTATCTAAAATTATTATTACATTTTAAATAATTGTAATACATGTGTGTCAATAATTGAAATTAACCTAAATATAAATAAAGCAAATAAAAATGTTATATTTCGTCATTTCTTAGCAGAAATCTGTAATATCCAAACTAGTTGTTCAACCCTACAGAGTCCTATAAACCCACCATTTTGAACAACTCTCCTCCAACAGGGATTTTCAAACAGAAAAGAAAAACTTCAGAAAACCTAAACTAAATGGACATTTTCAAGATCACACCCAAGTCTATCTCACCACAGTGTTTCAGTTTGTCCACTTCCTTCCTCAGGTTCTCTACTTCTTCGAGTGTTCCCTGGAGCTCAGAACCTGAGGTTATAAGCATATTTTTTGTTGTAATGTAAAGCCTTTCAAAACATTTATTTTTACAAGCTCCTAATGAATTCCTGTACCTAGCTATTACAATTAAAAAAAAGGTATGCATTAGAAAAGGAGGTTGTTATCTTGCATAACCAAAACATGTTGAAAAGTATTCGAGGCAGACATTCAAGCTACTGTATGTGTGATTTACACATTATAAAAAATATGACAAGTCAATGTCATCATTTGTATGTTTATAACAATAATGTGCACAGAACATTGCAATAGTGTTTAACATAGGCTTGTTAGTGTTTGCGTCATACCACTTGGGTCCAGGTTGTTGTTCTTCGCAGCATCCAGCTCATTGGTGAGTCTGCGGATGTCCTGATGAGCCATTGCCAGCCTCCTAGACGCCTCCTCAAGGTCCCGCTCCAGCCGATGGCGCTCATTTCGCTCCTGGGAAACCTGCTCACTGTGGGCCTGACGCAAAAGAATAAAGTGTAGTGGGTAAGAGTGGGAGGAGTGTGGCAGCAGCGAAGATTAATAGGTTGACGGGAGAAGCAAATGGCCCAACATGCTGATGTGATAGACATGCATTCAGGCGTTTCAGATTCATCATCACCATCGCTGGCCTGGAGAGAAGCAATAGTGTCAACATTCACCTGCATAGAGACACCAGTGGGACAAAAAGTACACATGCTGTCCCGTGACATGCCGTTATTTTTCAAACCACATCGAGCACACATAGGTGGTTAGAAACAAATATTGACAGTCGTGTTTCTGAGATAAGCAGTGTCCTCTGCATCATAGTGGTCATGCAGATATCAAGGCACATTATCAGCATGAAACATTTCATAATGTGAAACAAGCCAGTGATGTCCTCTTTATCATTACACCAGTGTTAGTTACTCAGTTAGTATATGCCTTAAGGTGGAAACCTACAGGTGTAATATTGTGTTTGCTCTGACCAGACCTGCGCAGCCCAAACAGCTTCTTCCATGGACTCTGGGATGAACACTGCTGAGAGGAAAGACCCACGTGTGCAGAATCACATTAGACATTACTATCACCTGGTATCCCTGTCTTTTAAAGCAGGGGTTCCCAACCTTTATTGTGCCATGGACCGGCAGATACATTAAAAAAAATGTGCGGACCGGTTGTCAATTTTAACTGATTTGAATATTTACTCACCAGCAGGTGGCAACAGAGGCTAATTGTATTTAACAGCCTGAAGAAATACCAATAGTCATCCAAAACATATTAACAACGTTTAAAACCAGGATACAATTAAAACAAAAATTAGGACCGCTTTACAAATATTAATATAATATATAATATAATATAATATAGCCTAATATAGGTGGCAACAGTGGCTAATTGTATGTAACAGCCTGAACAAATAATAGAACAATATGCATCCGAAACATATTAACACAGTTTAAAACCAGGACACAATTAAAACAAATTAGGACTACTGTACACATATTGATATAACTGAAATGTCAGTGAGACCCCTGAGCTTGTTTGCCAGCAATAATAACTTCATACCGGGGCATTCGTTCCGGTGCACTCCGACAGCATTTAGCACTACATCGAGATTAAGATTAAACTAACTTCTTTTGGTAACACCACATACCTATGGAGTTGGCCAGATGTGTGTGAATTACTGTTCATGGTCATTTGAAAACAAATGCCGTTGTTGGACACACACAAACACATCGAACATACACACACACAGCGGAGCTGAGCAGAGCACATACACACATCATGGGCCTTTGTGACCGGACATTTCCTTCATACAACGAGTAATAGGGGGAATAATCGGGCCGTTCGATGTGTGTGTGTGTGTAGAGGTGTGTGTGGTTGAAACGTAGCAGCCTGCAGTGAGGAATACAGTGAAGGCGGTGATACACGCTGGTGCTGCACTTCTCAGAGGCTGCCTCCTGATGCTGCAGCCATTTCATGAAGTGAAGGAGGCTTTACAAATAAAAAAAAATAGCTCTACACCCCTGGCCGCAATGTCCTTAAAATGAAGTCCGAGTTCAAAATATATCTCAAATAATGTATGCACTGCCATTCCCCCACAAACATAACAGTCTGCGATTAAACAGTTGTCTCCTGTGTGCTCCACTTCCTATTGGTGCACCACCTGTAACTTTATCTGAGACCTTATGCTAACCAGTTTTGATTTATTTTGTATGTTTTGGATGAAATAATATGACTGGTATAAAATAAAATAAATTTGAAAAACATTGATAAAATATTTTTATATATTTATAATTCTGCAAATATTACGATAAACTCACAGCTATTTCGCGGCCCGGCAGTAACACCTCCGCGGCCCGGTACCGGTCCGCGGACCGGGGGTTGGGGACCCCTGTTTTAAAGGATTCAAGATTCAAGGCTTTATTGTCCTTTGCACATTAGCTACAGTGTAGATATGGAAATGAAAAACGTAGGTCACGGGCTCCTCCAACAGTGCAACATATAGTATATATATATATATATATATATATATATGACATAGAACAAATAAAACAGATAAAAATAGTGCAAGGGAATGTTTCGAGATGTGCAAGTAAATACAAATAAAATAGAAATAGTAAAAGTCCTTAAAATACCCAAATAAGTTCACCCAAATTATCAAGAGTACACATTCTTCCTATATCCTGCAGTCTAGATTGTTGGGATGTACGATGCCCAGTGCTGAACATAACGATCGTCTGCCTTCTCTTGAATATAAAGGAACTACATTGTATTAAGCTTACTCAAGAAAGTAGTTACTATATTTAACCATTCATGATTTCTGGAAAGAGACCATTCTGTATGAACCGTCCCTTTAACTGGAAATATAAGGGATGTTCTTTTTTGATCTCAGACTTAATTTAACCTGATGTTATACAGATCTGTAACTCAGCAACAAGCACAATGACCTCACCTTTGTCATGTTATCTACGGCTTTCTGCATATCCACCCTGTGCTGCCTTAGCTCCTCCCCCATCGTCTGGCGAATATGCTCCTGTCCAGTCAGAGAGACGATAATATCATTCATCCACGTTTATACGGTCTCTGTATTTGCCTTGGATAGTCAAATATGACATTCCACTAAAACAAGCAAGTCTAGGGATAGGTTTACTAAACATGTCAATATGACTGAAGACTGATTATTTCAGATAATAGAGGCTGTGCACTTTCGCAGGATGCCTTACATTTACAGTATTTTCCAATTGGACTAGTATGGTTCCTTTCCTACATGTTGACGAAATGTTAACAGTCCTTTAGAAATTCAAATAGTCCTCCCCCTTACAAAAGCCAGTCCTGTACCTGGTGCTGGACTTCCATGAAGCTGCCGGTGAGGCTCTGACTTTCCAGTCTCCTCTCAGCAGCCTCCAGCCTCTCCAGTAGTGTGGCCCTCTCCACCAGCAGGTACGCCACCTGCTCACTGGGGCTGCTCAAGCCCATCTCCCCGAGTTCCTCCTGAGCCAACATCTCTGCAAGCTCCTTGCTCTGACCCTCTGGAAGAAATGGGAGATTTTAATGGACTGTCAAAATCACAACAAAATGCTGCATGACAACTTCTATAGGGAAGCAGACCGATTGTGAACATAACTTGTAGAAATGTATGCCTTGATATATTAACACGAAAGATTCTAAAGCATTCTTTGCAAATACAAAAAAAAACGCTATGGTGTTTTAGAAATATACTGCTCAGGGGTAAGGTGAGCCAGGCTATGCCAACATTACAATATATTTAAACTGAACTCACCCTGTTGTTGTCTGATTTGGTGTAGCTCTTCGCGCAGCTGTTCATTGTCTCTCTCATACTCCGAAGTAAGAGACTCGCGCTCTTCCAGCAGCCCACGAATATGTGAAACATAGCTCTCCACCTGAAAGACGAAAAAAAGACAAAAATCCAATAGAAATTCAACCATGTAATTTAGACATTTATATGATTATTATTTAAAGTGCTTAAGTTGCAGGGAATTATTCACAAGGGCCTTCATTTGACCTTTTACCTCTCTTCTCACTCCTTTTTCCAAGCACAGGCAAACAGCCTTGGGAGAGCTGTTCCTAGCGGTATGATAAGGCAGGCCATTTCTATGTGCTTGGGCTTTAACCACAGCTGTGTCTCAGATATGACCATAAAAACAACCTCCTCTTCTTCAGACAATAGCAGGACAGGGACAGGACTTAGGAGTGGTTAAGTATCAGGGACAGGGGAAGAGAACTTCTGAGATGGTTTGACGAGAGGCTTTGTCACTACGATGTTTCAGCAAATGTCTTTTTCAATACTCTGAATGTTACTTCCAGTACATTTTCATAGTCTTGCATCAATGTCATACCCAAATGATATCCAGTCCTTTGCTTCAAGAATCTCATCAAAATGGACACAAAAACAGCACTTTTATTTGTCTATAGTTTTAATGAAAATAAGGAGCACACTTTGATAAACTGGTGGTATGGTGATTTTTAGGGATGGGAATTTGAAAGCAAATGTATATTCGAATATTCGACCCCCCAAAAAACGGTTAACCGGTTAACCGAAATGTACATATCCTATTAAAAAAAAAATTGGGTAAAAAAAAAAGAAAAGGATTTTTTTTTTTCCAATACTTTTTGGAAATAAATACATACATGTTCAAAGTGTAGAAAGCAAGTCGAATTTCTCAAATGTATTGAACTGATGATCACAGTTTGACAGCTATAGGCCTACAGCTTTCATGTGCGGAGGCGATTCACAATCAGCCCAGCTGTAGTGAAGACCCTCATAGCTGGAACGGAGGTTGCGGGTATAACAAGGTATAGCATGTATATATAAGTTTAATTTGGCATAGTTTGACCTCTACACCGCACTCACTAACCTGGTTGAAATATTTCCACACATTACTCCTTTTTGACGCCATGTCTGTTGTGTAGGACTCTTCTTAAGAGTGTAAATAATTACCGGACTATGATTGGTAAAATATGTTGAATACCGGCAAAACTAAATCTCTCCTGTCAAAATTTCTATGTACTTTGCCGCCACACATGGTTGCCAAGCAGTGCTTATTGTTGTTTAGGCTGGCCACTCATGTGTCGCGAGTGTTGGGAGCACGCTCATGAACTGTTAGCGCCGGAACCTCGCAACTACTGCGGAGCGCATTTGCGGCCTAAGATGAGGTTTGAGTCTGCGTGATCTGCGTGTAGGGAGGGGCAGCAGCCATATAATTGGCTAGATAGAACTAGCTAGATCTGATGGATTTGGACATAAACACGAGTGAAGTATAACCGGACGCGAGAGAGAGAGAGATCAGCACCTGCAGCTCTGCCCGCTGTGAGGGACCGGTGAGCGGAGCAAAACACATCTTTAGACGTCAACTAACACATTTAGCTATGGCACTGTTGTATATATATACATTGAATTATCCAATTTGATAATATGTAATCAACTTAGGCATCCCTCCCAAAAAAAAAAATTTATAAAAATATTCATAACTCATATTCGAATACATGAATAATTATTCAAAAACCTGAATAATTTCGAATATTAGAATATTCGATTAATCGTTCCCATCCCTAGTGGATTTTAGGGCAACACAGATAAGATCACCAATAATATTAAATTGTTGTGGTTTTCAGTTCATTAAAGAAAGATTTAACGAGCAAATATGGATGACTTATTACTCTGTAGCTCTGACACAACCTAATCTTACTGATGTTTGTCAGTATTACTGGAAAAAAAGTATCCTATTATTGTATTAAACATAACATTCTTTAACATGGAAAACACCCACACAACTAATCAGTTAGGGTGCCGAACTTGTTCTCTTGGTTTATTGGTGGACTGCAAACCAACTTAAAAAAGGTGCAAACTGACCCCTACTTCCATCGTAAATAATAAGATCAAGAGGACTGACAGTGTTACAGTTTGCAAACCCCAAAGTATTGAAAATAATCACCTCCTTCATCTCGCAGGCCTGCTGGGTACGTAAAGTCTGCAGCTCCTGGGTGGCTGAATGAAGATTTGCCTCCCTGGCGAGCAGCTGCTGCCACAGGTGTCGCTGCCGCTCCTCCACACCGGCCCCTGGAGGCAGGCCATCCTCCTGAAGACGCATGGAAATCTTGTCCAGCTCCGTCTGCACCTGAGAACCCAGAGGAGGAGATTCATGTTTTGTAAACCCAATATCATATTGATCACCTAAGTGTTCGACTGTTATGTAAAGCTTGTAAGATATTATAAAATCAAACCTCTCAGTTATGTAGTGAATCAAGACGCATCCACATAGTAAGCTTGTCTGTGAATGGATAGCCTTGGGTTCACTGCTTTGCCTATTATAGCAAAACCTGTATTGTCATTAAACTAAAACCTGATACAATTCCAAGGATACTTTTGCTCAAATGCCTTTAACTTACTTCTAATTGTACTATGTGGTTATATGTGACATGCTACTACACCTGCAACACAAATAACTAAATTATCTATCATTCGTCCTTTAAATTACTTACTTTTACTAAATGATCAGGTAAACTATCCTGCAAACTAAAGTGTTAACAACAGTTTTCAACATCAAGGTTGTCAGTCTCACTGACAACGGATCTCTTTGTGGGACCCATAGGAGAGAGACACAACATTATAGTGTGATGCCAGCACTAAACACCTGTTGCTGAATTCAATACTGTACATTGTTGGGCTTGTAATCTGAGCAGCCCCCCTGTGCAGCATTTCAACTACTCCACTCACTGCTCCAACAACATGCAGCATATTGCTAGGTATCAGGTCTCATGTGCCTGTTGTACTTAAACACCACGCCAACTGGTCTATGAGCCTGCCTTTGTGGAACTATTTGCCAAAAGATTAGATGTAAAACAACGACCATTTGCATACTCATAAAGTACTTCTGGTGTTGAACACTGGGACAAAGCATCTTCACAGTGACTGTCACTATGTTATTTCTAAGTAAATGAACAGATGTGATTGATACCTCTTCATGATCCATGGCCATACATTAAGCAGGAGGGAGCTGCATCTGTTGATGATGGCCTTTTCCCTTAGTGTTAAAAGTATTGATCCAAAACAAAAGGCTAGCCTACATGGTATCCCATAGAAGCCAAGTCAGTTTGCACTGATGTGGTGAAGATCAGCATATCCTCAAACTTCCTCTCTTCCATGGTTGTTGCAATCCATTCATGACAACATGTATTGTCCTCGAGTTCCCCTGCAAAAGATGAGAAACTTAATAACAATGCATTCGAGTCATGTTAGGACCTGCAGTTGCAAGCTTAGAGATCAGACTAGCTACCTTAGTTTGGATAGGCACACTCCAATTTAACAGCTGAGGAACACTGCATCACCTGAGGCTATGCAAAGCTTCAGGATGATTAGCTATGTTAGCTCTGCTGCTATGTTATCATGAGGATTTTTAGCACAGACAGCAATAACAGTAATAATGTTATCTCTATCATTGAAGTGGGCGCTTTTCTGTCCTGCATTTGGGAACATTACACGTAAGCAACAATATGTATACACTACAAACAAATCCCTGCAGTTTGCACAGTGCAGTGGTTATAACGTGGCGACCTTCCTCTCATGTGTGCCATTAAAAAATGTTTTTCAGCTAACTGTTCTTCCCAAAATGTCTGACGAGGAGCAAATGAGGGATTTTGTGGGACAACTTGCATTCCATTTGTCAACGCAAGCTCGCTGGTCAGAAACATGTCATTAAGTAAATATATTTGTGTGCTAAAGTAAATTACTAAATAACCCACACTGGCAACTGGGACGTCACGCTGCGCTAGCTAGTTAGCAAACTTCGCTTATAAATTACCGTAGTATACTTCACACACACACACAGCTAAAGCTAGCTCGCTAACGGTAGCAATAGCTTTCTCCGATGACCGCTTGGCAGCCACTTGTTACGATAAACGAAGGCTACTGTTGAATAGCTACATTATTTGAAATGATTTAGCAGGGTATGCAATGTGCCGTTAAAGTTTTACTCACCTTTCAAAGGGTAAAAGCAACAAGAAAGCTAAGTGCTGAGGACAGGCGTGGCGGAGCGGATTGGCTTCTACAAGCACCTAGGCAACGGACTGTACCACTGTAGGGAGAATCCCTCAGCACAGTTGCAGCCATGAAACCGCACGAAACCAACTAGTTTACGCTGTTTGTTTCAGTTTAGAAAACAAATATCCCAGGGAATATCATTTTAGTAAATGACAGCTTCGAGATGTGGTAAAAGTTGTACTTTTGACGAGTTTGACAAAATCTAGATAATTAAGTTGAATGCAATTAAACGGTCTTTTAATTGGTTTCGTCTTTTGTTTCCAGGTAAACAAAAGTGATAGGAAGGTTTCTGTGTCTGTATGTAACGTGGTGTAATCTGTATCAATATAGTATTTACTTCACTGTTATTGATAGTTAATGGACTTTTGATGATATCTCATAAATGTATGGATTTAAACACCAGGTGGCGACAAAAAAACATTAATATTTCCTGAGATGTGAAATATCAGAATCATTTGTATAATTGTAGCCTACCATTTATTTAGCTCAATCTAGCAATAGTAGGCTATGTATGTAATGTTTGATTCCTAAATTAATGAAGGGGTACAGGTATTCATAATCAATAATACAAAAACAAGTTAAATAATGTTTCTTATTGCCTATTCTATTGAACCCATATGTACATGTACGTGTACGATGGCTGTTTTGAAACCTTATAATTCAGGCCTGTCTTGTTTTGCTTTGACCTCCACTAAAATGACTGCATGATCAAAGATGAAGGCCTACACGGCGAGTCCCACCCTGATGTTTCCTGTGTGACCAGTGCACAATCATGATGCCTGGGTGTAGAAATGTGAGTTATTTTGCAGTTGTGTGTTTATTCTTCACATCTGCCCTATAACAAAACTGGGATCACGAATGCATGGTAGAATGGTCATTATGCCAAAAAAGCATCCAAAGTGTAGTGTTTACCGAGGAGTTATTTTCATGTGGTTTTATGTGCCTCAACTGCCCATGGGTGGATCCCATTTTAGATGGGCGGAACACTTATTTTGGATGGTGATGTTGTACTTAAAGAGAGCTCTGTTCGGCACAGAGGAAATGGGCGTGCTCCTTGGAAAGTTTGGATGGAGTTGCTGTAAAAATAAGGGGTGTGTGGTAAGTCTGAAAATAGAGGACCACCAGAAGGGACACAACTGTAGAGTGGTGAAGCTGCATTTAAGCTGCTCCTAAGATCCGATTGAGAGGGACTGGCAATACTCAGTGTGAGTACATCATTCCTTGACATTTCATAATCTATATATTATTAGTTAAATCATGGTTCCAGTTGTTTAAAATTTTTTTTGTCAAAGTAGTGATTCTTGAATCACATCCCCTAATGGACTCTTAGAGTGGTGCGTAGCAAAAGATTCATGCTTTTATTATAACAGATTTTGTTTGCCATACAATATAACGTTTTTTAACAAAGCGTTACTCATCACATCTTTGTAATTGTTTTTTTCATAACCATTACTAAATATTTAAACGTTTCGACTCTCATGTGATGGATGGAATCTAGTGTAATGAGATAATTTGACAGTAAGACTCCACCGCCCCACCCAAACAGACATAGATATAAAGGTCTACACAGAGTCAATTCATGTCCGTGTGTTTATTTTTCTGTCTTTTTTCTTTTCCATTGCATGTCTACTTAGTACGAAGTAAAATGTTGTTACTAAAGCTTTGGTAGCCAATTTAGCGTTTGCTCGTGTACTACCGTACACTAGATACAATAGAAAATAGCTTTCTTAAATCCCTGTTTTTTCCTCAGACTTTAATTTCCTCTTAATTAACAAGTAGTGCCTCTTTATTAAATCCAAATCTAAGTCAATCACATACAGTTTACCCTATTCAAAATATATATATTTGGAAGGGTGGAGAGGTTTATTGGTTAAGTATTTTTGAAAAAGTTTAGCTTGCAACAGGCCTGCTAACCCCAGGTTCTCTGAGGTTAGCTGTATGATGGCAACACAGAGGCCAGTCAAAGTTACATTTTAGAAATAACTCATTGCCCCCTGTTTTGAAGCGTGGGCTTTACAAAACACAGTATACTCTGTTCAGCGACTGACATTTTCCATTTAACTCTAAGGGGCAAAACAGGAAAGTTCTCAATTACTGATTTTTTATAGAGACCCAGTAAACAGGTTTAATTGGTCACAAACAAGCATTTCCAAGCTTACTGTTGAATGCAGTCTTTCTGGAAGCCTGCATTTAAACAGTTATGTTTATTTTCGGCAGGGAGTTGAAAATGGCGTACCTGCTTATGTTTGTGACCCTGCTGCATCTCATCACATTGGCAATGCAGTTCATTGCTACCATGGAGAAGGTAGTATTCATATCTGGGGCTTGATTGTTGACTTTTATTGTATTACCTCATAAATGCAACATATCCAGCTGACAGTATCATCTCTAATCTCTCGTTAAAGTCCTGGTGGGAGTGGGATGGCCTGGAGAACTCAGACCTGTGGTACAACTGTAGGTTTGACAACTTCACAGAATCTTGGTTGTGTACATCCTCCAAAGAAACTGGTAACAAACGATGTCATTTTGTTTACCTCCGCACACAATCATTTTTCTTCCACATGTCAAATCTGAGAACTAACACTTTTGATGTGGTTTCCTTTCTCAGACTGGCTTCATGCAGTTCAGATCCTGATGGTTATCTCAGTGGTCTTCTCCTCTGTCTCCTTCTTGGTGTTCCTTGGTCAACTCTTCACCATGTCTAAGGGCGGGCTCTTCTACTTCACTGGGCTGTGTCAAGTCTTTGCAGGTAACACTGAAGTGAAACAATGTCCCTCTGACCACTTTGTGCATCATGGGACAATTTTAAAGGATGACACTTTCTCTTACAAATGTACATTTCATGGTTGGGAAATAAGCTAAATATTATATATAACATGTGTAAGTTCATTTCAACAGTGTTATACTTGAGTATTGTGACTGTGCATAGCGTTTTTCTGATGGCTGCATTGGTTCAAGCTTTATTATGATAAAGTCCACAATTACTAGTTACTCCCAACTAGTTATGTAATTAAATAACAAAATACATTTAAATTTAATCAGAAAAAATATGTCATTGAGTATCAGTTATGCTGATGGTAGAATGTTGGTGATTTCAATAGGGGTTTCATCCAAATGTATTATTTTCGATCGTATAAAAAGCTCATATGAAGAATGTGAAATGTATTCTGTTGCTCGCTTCCAATTTAAATCAAGGTAAACTGAGAACATCATAAATGTTTGTGTAAATGTTTGACTGTAATAAGTGTTGAGTACTAGGCCTATTAGCCTTTTTAGCAAAAAATCCCAGTTCAAAATATTTGATGTCATTAAAATGTTATAAGTTAAATAAAATAACCTTAATGAATTAATTGAAAAATAATTAAATTACTACATTGATTACATTTGAACAAGGTTACTAGTAATGCGCAGCCTTATGGCTAACCTGGAATTAAATATAACTATTTGGTAAACAAACTTAATTATTATTTCAAACACTGCCACACATTTAGTCTCAGTTTGAAATATTACTGGTATTGTGACACAGTCTGAAGTAAAAGTTAATATATAGTGATGTATTCATTACTTTGCCACACTGTCCCCTGCCAACATTGCTGTCACTCTAATGCTTATGACATTGTTTACAAAAGGATGTTACAAACCAACACACTATTTAAAACATCCCATTCATAAACTAAACTTATTACGGTCTTTTCTTAGGGTTGACTGCCTTTTCTGCAGCTCTCATCTACACATTAAACAACAGGGAAATCCTTCAGGACTCCAGAGAGCTGACATCAGGACACTTTGGCTACTGCTTCATCCTGGCCTGGGTGTGTGTCCCCTTGTTGCTGCTTAGTGGGGTCATATACGTCCACTTGCGTAAGAAAGAATGACCAGACAAATAAACACAATGTCTAACAGAACGTTTTTTTTTCTTTTGAAGTAACAAAACAATTGGTTTGACTTCTTGTTAATCAGAAATGTATTTTTTCAGGACTCACAAATGCATATGGTATGATCTTTGCTCAGGCTTCAACTAATGTGATGTTTTTTAATTATATAAATGACTAGGCCTACATGTATATTGTTTTTCCCTTGATGACATTTTGAATTAATTCATTTAACATTAAGTCAATATATAATGCCCATGACCAAGGAAGATAAATACCAAATCAGTTTAATGTATTTTTGTTAGTTTTAGGCTTTATACGGCATTTGAATTGCTTTTATATTTTTTCTAGACCAAACTGGAAATCTATTTTTGTACCTAAAGCTTATGTAGAATATATTTAGTAACATCTTTCAATAAATATCACTCTAAGAAACACTATGTGAGAAAGTCTACTGTTTTCATTAATGTGATAATACATTGCACACTTGAAACCAAATAAACAGGGTTTTTTTTAAACTTTGTATTAAAGGTGTTCATGTTTTTAAGACTTTTGTAACATATTTACTAGCATAGGGGAAACTAGGCCTACTGACGTCGTTGCCATAGCGACAGTAAACTTACAGTTTCTCAACAACTGCGTTAGCTTCATCAGCTAATCATATGTTGAAAACTAGCATAATACCGGTCGTGTATTGTGTGTGTATCCTTTTTATAGCCATTTCTCGCTATAATGGAATCTAGTCCTCGTGTTTTGGGGAAAGCATCCAAGATAATTTCCCTTGCTTTACCCAAAGGAACGGAAAAATTGTGTGAACTTTGTCAAAAAACAGCGCACCTGCAATGCACCAAATGTCGGGTCACCTTTTACTGGTAAGTTTAAACTATCAAAAATTATATATTTTATAATTAAATGTCTAAGGCTGTTCATGACTCTCTGGCCATATATTTCTAAGCGCTTCACATCATTTCCAAATGCCACAAAGCTTTAGTGTAAAGCAGGGGTGGGGAACCTCCGGCCCCCGGGCCGTATACGGCCCGCGAGACCATTTGGTACGGTCCTCGAGGTAATTTATAAACACACACAAAAAAAAGATTAAAGAAATCTAGACCGCAAAATAATTAAACAAGCGAGTGCCTGTTTTTCCTGGCCAAGGTCAGGGTCCTTGAACACAACACGAGCCTAACGTGTCCTCATGTGGATATTATGTCTCGTCTGACAGGGGTGCAGTTCTGACGGAGAGCACCAGAACGCAGCTCCGGCACTTCAGATAAGGAGCCGTACACATGCCGCCGTTTTTGCGTAGCTGTGTCTTTTGTGACTTTGTCGCCCAGTGGCGATCTGTTCATGTCATACTGATCATACAGTCAATAACTTTGTTGTTATTACCATCTGGTTAGCTAGCTATGCTAACGAATATAAGAAGCTTTTTCTACAACCAGTGAGGTAAAGGCACATCTTTATATGATCATTATAGTTATAAAAAAACAAGAGAATAAAGTAAACAGGTATAAAATACTATATGACAGTAAAAAAAAGTTGTTATTAATAAACAAGAATACAGTTTGAAAGGGGAGTGATTTGTAAAATATCCATAAAGAAAAAGAAAATCTGCTTCCAGTTCTGTTTGGGTGTTGAGAGGTGTATCCATAGATCTCCTAATGTTGCTCTCAAAGTGCACCAGATTGATGCTTTTAACTTCAACATTTAAAAAAAATTTGAAATGGCCATTGAGAGGAAAAAGGTTCCCCACCCCTGGTGTAAATTAACCAAGTATACTTTTACTCAAGTAGGCCTACTGTAGCCTACAAGCTAAGTAGCTTACACGTTTGAGGGATTTTTACCTTACTTGAGTATTTCAATTGTGTTGTTACTTTGTACTTCTAAAGCACTACTTAAATTTAAAAAAATGTGTTTATAATAATAATAATACACTTTATTTTCATAGCACCTTTCAAAACATAGTTACGAAGTGCTTAAATACAAAATACCTTTAGTTACTTGTTTCAGATTTGGATTAATGATGTGAAATACAATCAAGACTAAAATAAGACTTTAGTTGCACCTGGAGTAACATTCACAAGCCTACCTGCAACAAACAAAGTATATACAATTAGCTGCACCTTTACCAGCTTTGATAACACTTTAATGCATCAATAAATATAATAAAAATATATATTATTCTGAAATGGGTCAATCCACATAATGAGTACTTTGAATTTTGGTCCTTTAAGTGCATTTTGATGCAAATACTTTGGTAGCCTACTTTTACTTGAGTAACATTATGAATGCAGGAGTTTTACTTGTAACAGAGTATTCCTACACTTTGGTAGTTTTACTTTACTAAAGTACAACATCTGAGCACTTGTTCCCCTTTTCCACAAAGTAAATATTGTGTTCATCGTTTGTCAGCTTGCTCAAACATGTATCCGGTTTGAACGCTAGGTGGCAGTGTCAGCCATATTGTTTCACAGCACAAATCAACACGTCGGCATGAAGAGCGGTCACGTGACCGTGTCGTAAGGGGGGAGCGGATGAAGAGAGGAACAGCTGGAAATCGAATTACCAAATTCCTTTTTTTTCATGCGACGGGGGGAATGTTCCATGCGTCTGCTCGACTATTTGAGTTTGAGAATTTCAGCTTTTTATTTGATGCATGTAAGCCAATATTACCTTTGGCGTAGGTGGACATCTCCTCAGACTATTACAGATCATAAGATGGTGATCGCTGAAATCCTCATTGGCACAACATGGGGAGTGGAGAAGAGCATGTGCTGACATCCCTCCCTGCAGGGATTTATGTGGAGGGATGAGCGACTAAAGCCAGTCTCTTAAAGGGGGCTTACAGCCACTTATTGTGCTACTTCCCTCTCAGTCTTTGAAATGAACTAAAAGTGAGCACATTTCTGAAATTGAATGAAACGTTTTGCACATTACATTTGATATCAAAACAAAGGATATAGTGGATTAAACATGAGTTTCTATTAAAACTGAACAAATACGGTAACACCTAGGCTACATGTTGTAATAAACACATTTGTATTTATAATTAATATGTTGGAGCAAGTCTCAAGATAAGAATAAATCACGGCAAGGGGTCGATATAGAATTTCATGGCCCTTTAGTTTTGTTACAGTCGTCTTAGCTATTGCCTCTCCTCTCACCACCCTGTCTAATGAAGGCTACAGCCTTGGAGCTTTAACATTCTGTCCCCACAGCTGTGTATTGGTATGACCCAGATAGTTGATTAGGCTTGCCCAAAACATTCATAAAACAATCTCTTCTTTTAGATAATAAGATGCAGGACAAGGCTGACGCACAGTGTCAGAGAGCAGTGAGGACATCCAGGAATCCATTTTATAGTGTGGCTCCCCAAAGCTAATCACTCTCAGCCAGGAGCAGAGCTTGCTTTGTCTGGTTATCCAATGTTGATGATTCTCTGACAACTAGCTAAATACTAGGGACTGGGTGATAGAGCTTCAGAATTGTTTGGTCAGGAGCTGTATCACCTCGTTGCTGCAGAAACCATCTTTGTCAATTGATAACTTCCAATAAATCTTCAATGTCTGACATCAGTTTGAGCTCTCCTTGTGTTTCGAGTCCTTGGTCCAAATGTTTCATACAGGGGTGAAATGGTTAATTGGAGGTCTAATGAGCCACATCTTATCATGCTGCTGGCAGTTACTATAATAACTCATGTGTGTGTTGACTGTTATTTTTAGGCAGATTGAGAAGTAGCCTATATGAAATCAAAGCAGAGACGATAAAGTCGAGTAGCCCTGCCCCTGCGGCCTGAGAAGACCCCATGATTTGTGTGTCTGGCTGCCAGTGCTACTGTCGATGTGACGTGGCCAGATCACTGCTCGCTGCTTCTGTCTCAAGTCCAGAAAAACAGACTTGCTGGCATTAACACACATGCTCCTAAGTTAGAAAGGAGAGGGGAGCAGATGAACAAAATTACAGACCTGTTATGTAATGGCCTACAATTTAGTATGCCCTCTCTGCACTCAGATGTTATTTTCTAAATGGGATAGAAAGTCTGTTTTAAAAAATCTTATCCCTTCAGCTAAGTCATGCACAGTATACTGTAGGGAAACATTGCACTGTCAGGGTTTTGTGTAGGAAAATGTTATGTTTTTCGATCAAAAGTATAATTTTTCACATCATTCTGGAACAAGATCACTGCCAAATCTGTGTACAAAAAGTGAAGGAACATACTACATTAATACAATGTGGAGTAATGCTCCACCCATAGATCTTACATTATTCGTCTTAGGTGGGGAGCAAAAATAGCTAGAATGAAAGGGAAAACCCTGAAAGTGAATGGTACACATGACTGTATCTGTCTGGTGACGTGTCAGTACTCTTTAAAACCATTCTTACTGAGACTACTGTTCAACACTTCAACACAGTGAAAATCACAGCTCAGTTGTCCGATCAAAGGAGGTTTTTCTTCAATGATCCAATGTTAGCCACATTGTACCCGGGGGGGAGATGAAGACTGTGTAAGGTGGCTGACAGAAGACAACTGAAGCCACAAAGCCTCTTAAGGCATATGACATGATTGGGATACAATATTGAAATGACTTGATGTTGTAAGTCAGCGTGGGAACATAAAAATGACTTGAATTTTTTTTGCAATCTGTTAAATAAATATATATCTCATTGCTCAGTGATGCAGAGCACCAGCAGGCTGACTGGGTGGGGATCCATGAGAGAATCTGTCAGATGCTTGTTACCATCCGCAGCCCGACACTCTTAAGCCTCCAGCAGGCAGGATGCATTCAATCACAGCTTGTAAAGGTGAGGATATATGCGTTGAATTTCGGTGTTCACACTCAGACTCATCTTGTTTTGAGTTTAAAGTTTACAGAGAATGATTAAAGGTCCCCTATTATACTATTTTTTCAACAATATATTATAGGTCTCAGATGTAACCAAAACATGTCTCTGAAGTGTTTGGCTCGAAATACCAAACAGATCCTGCATTGTAGCATCCCATAATCCCCTCTGTTTCAGCCCTGTTTCAAAAGTGTCCGTTACTTTAGATGAAAATAAGGTGCCACGCCCCTCTGTTAGATATGTGTTTAAAAAACCCACAAAGGTGCTCTAGGAGGAGATTCAGATGATAAGGTGGGGGGGGAGGGTTACCTTGGTTGGTTATTGGCTAATGGTTAAACAAGCCAAAAAATCATTATGACATCACAAAGTGGCCAAAATTGATCAGCTCATTTCCAGACAGGTTTTTATATAAATGGATCAGGACAAAAAGAGAGAGAATATTTTTTTCCTGAAACGTTCATTATCTCTCAAGGCAGAGGGGACACATATTTATGTATAAAAGACATGAAACAGTGGATTTTGGTGACCTTTAAGTGATAATCCATCTTATATTGAATACTGTAGCTAACCTGAAGTGTAACTTGGTTTTGGTTCCTTACCTAGGCGGAGCTGATTGACATGTGCAGGTTGGTGGCTCAGAGCAAGCTGTCTGAGGGGAAGCACCAGGAAGCCCTGCCCGCGGCCCAGTTCTGCCTGCGCTGCTCTAAAGATGTTCACGGCCCCAGATCTGTCCAAATGGTCCCAGCCTACCTACTGCTGGCTGAGGCTAACATGGGTGAGGAACAACACAGATTGCTTTCTCAAATGTTCCCATTCCTCTTTCCAAAATAAAGTGTTTAACGCATGACTATGTGCATTTATCTTATATGAAACATATGTGCTTTCCAGGTATGGGTAATCTAGCCTGGGCGGCGGAGCTCCTGTCCCAGGCGGAGTGGGCGGCACTGAAGAGTTCAGATCACGCGGTCCACCAACGTCTTCACAGGTGCCTGGGTCGCCTCCACACAGCCACTGGAAACCTGGAGGCTGCGCTGTTCAACTTTGCAAATGATGTCAGTGTCATAAGTAACACACTCACCACAATGGCTTTAGTACACGCATATTGTTTGTCTCTCAGGATGTTGGAAATACTGACTATTTATGAATGCACCTTTTAAAAAAAGTGAATTTTCTTTTTTTTCAGATATACTTTGCCAGTGAGGAGTATGGCCTGGATAGCACAGTCACTCGTGGGGGATACTTTCTCATGGCTAATGTGTATGCCAAACTTGGGGGGTTGCCTATTGTTCGTTCCTTGTACTCCGAGGTAACATAAAACAAACATTATTATGACAAGGCAATTTGGCCAAGAAATGTGATTATGTGTTTCATATTTCATCCTCTACTGCTCATATTGTAGGTGGCACAAACTTGGCACTGCCATCTGACAAAACTCCTCGACACCCACCTACAAAATGTCCAAAGTCCTGACACAGAGTTGGAGCCATATGGTGAGTCTTGTCATCAAATATGCAAAATCTAAATGTAATATAGAACTATTTAAATAAAAAAATATATACATTTCGATTTTGTCAATCGATCCAAATCCAACTCACTGTTCAAACGGTTTAGAATCAGAAAAGTATATTCGCAATCCACAAATAGGGTCAACAAGGCCTAGGTTTATCTGAGCTGTCTTGCTGTGCAATCCAAAAGCTAAACCCCAGATTAACACAAGTATGCTCAGGGTTGACTAGAGACCATCTCTGGCTGTACAGCATCCGCTACCCTCTACCGCAGCTGCTGCCCTACATATGATGCTAAGCCTGTTAGCTGCAATGTATAGGCTTTCTGGAAGGTTTACCAGGGAATATTGGGAATGGAAGGAAATATGCTTACACAATCTATACAAAAGATGCACAGAGATCAGAATGTATGTTGGCCTATTGAATACTGTAAAAACGAAAGGACGTCTTTCTCTCTCTCCATTGTTTTTAATCAGATGAAGCCCAGCGAGTTGAAGTGGATGAGATGTTAAGAACAATGCTGGAGTTTGAGCAGAATGACTCCAGAAAAGACTCAGCACAGATTGCACTGGTGGCTCACTGTCTGGCCATGCTGTGGTTCCTAGCAGGTGACTCCCTGAAGGTAAGACCCCTGATGACATCCAGGCATTAAAGGTTCAGTTTGACAGAGTGACACAGTCCCCCATTTCCTCTTTCTGCTACTTCTTTGGATGGTCATACTCAAGATGAGATTAACTCTGGTAAAGTAAAGGTGAGGTGGGAATTAGTGGGACTTTATTTCACCGCCTCGACACTCCGACATCCACCTAGAGTCTCTGTAAGGCCCTTGGAAAATGTTTGGGTGTGTGTTAACTGCATTTGAAATGTGGGGTGGATGAGTGTATTTATTTTGCATCCAGTTCAGAGAACAAGGCAGCAATGGTGAAGTGAATGTGTAAGACTAGGTTGGGCAGAGATTAGAGATAGGGCAGGATCAAGCACATACACACAAACAAACTACTATTAGTTACTTTGTTTGATTGTTTTACTGTCATTGTTTTACTGTCATTGTTTTATCTTGCGGTGTCTTGGGTTAGTACGGCGGGAGTTCACCAACAGTTTTTCTATAAGGTAAAAATGTGAAATACAAAAAAAATTAATGTTACCCCCTGCTGTTAGAACCCACACAAAGGATCCGGGTTCATTCTACCAGGACAGTGGTTAACTAGCCAAAGTACATTTTATTCTTTTACAGTAACTGAAGAAACTATAATTTGTTGGAGTGGTGGTTCATCGAACATCCCATGTGGTGTGAACCATAGACTGGTGTGAACATTTAAATACTGGATCCAGCAGGCCGTTTAACATTTTATTCTCAAATGATGGTTGACAACGGTTTCGCTGCTGTGGATGACTTTATCTAAATAAAAGGGATATTTACAAACTATTAGCAGTCTTACAATAACCACAATAATAATAATAATAATAATAATAATAACAATAATAATAATAATAATAATAACAATAATAATAATGATAAATAAGGTTCAGTATTCCACTTACATAATTTCATGCATCCACGGGATTCAACTATTTTCTTTAAACATAGGTGTGGGTCAAAGGGAATCTAGAAGGCGGATCTAACATAAACAAAACAGTCTGTTAAAGTTAAGCTAAACATTTCATCAACTGACAAACAATTAGCAGCTCCATGTGCCAACTCACAGTTCCTTTGTTCTTCAGTGGGGAGGAAGTGAGTGACCGGCCTGAAGGGCGGAGCTTTAAAGACTTTTGTGGGGGAGTGGTCTACACTTGATTGACAGAGGTGGTGATGCAGATTGAAAGGGTAGAAAGGGGAGATACTTGTGATTGTTAACATTAATATTTTCTGACACAAAGCACACAAAGTCCACTTGTCAGTCCAACTCTCACTTTTTCTTGATGTTTATTGAACTCCAAAAAAAAGGCCACACAGGAGCCTGGGTATTTACAAATGAGAGCTGTAGATATAAAATTGTTAAAACTTGAGCAATACATACACGATAATTAGTCCCTGCTGCTTAAATATCCATGGAAAGTGCAGGCATTATATTCCACTGCAAACCTCAATGAATTCCACATTGCGATGGCATGTTTCCACCTCAACATGCATGGTCTTGTCAACAGTATCAAACAATTATTATTTATTGATATGTTCTCCTTGTTCTAAACTGTAAAGGACAGTGTGACAGCCTATACATCAGGTGGTCGGAGGGGTGAATTGGGATAAGTTAAGCCGACTGGGTAGCAATCCAATTTTCAGTGATATTATTATATAAGTCAGCTTTACTTTCCCCTGAGAGTCTAACAGCTGCAGCTGCTGTTTTTGTTTCCGTGTGTGTGCCAGGCACTGGGATTTGGCAACACTGCCCTGCAGGCCAGCCAGCTGATACCAAACCATGACCTGACGGAGCCCATCCAGGGCCTGCTGCAGCTGCTGCACACCGCCCGCTAGTCCCCATACCTGCCCTGCCCCGCCCTCTGCCTGGAGATCTACACCCCCGGGACATCTGTTTAGCCCCACACCACTTCAAACATGTATAAGTAGAACCCCCCCTGAATTGGTCACAAATAAAAAAAGTTTATGAGTACAGAGTGCTTATGATGTCATTTAGGGTGTATCCAGATGTTGTGTATTGGTATTGTAAGCGGACAATGAAACACAATGGGGGGAAGAAAAAGACATTTTTGCTCAGTCGAATATGTATAACTATATTAATATCAAATGTTCTCTAGGCATTTTTATTTGCCTGGGGGAGGCAAATAAAAATGCCTAGAGAACATTTGATATTAACATAGAACAGGGCAGGAATCCGGAAGTCAAATGTAGTACCTTTTAAGAGTAAGACCCTTTCCATACATTTTAACACCTCGTCGCCACTTCGAGTTTTAACCGGTTACATTGGCGACACATTTACTATACAGTATTGATTGTCCTTCCTCCTTATCTTCCAACCATTTGGAGGCAAACTTGCATTTCCCCATAACGAAGTTGTTTAACAACCGGCGTAAACGGACCTTCGCGCTATCAAGCAGCAGTCAGTCAGTTAGTATGAGCCATAAATAAAATACAAAGAATCACACTACACACCTATGCATTGATTACATTCAGGCAAACTGTAGAATACAACCTCTTTGGACAATTTATATACTTATTGAAAACAAGCTACAAAATGTAATACCTTGGAAAATGCCGTTTAATACTTTTTAATAGCCTTCATTTTCTCTAAATTGATTGATCTTTTAATACTTTTTAAGACCCCGCGGACACCCTGTAGAAACAAAAAAGGAGTGAACAGTGGTTGGTTTTGAATGCTCATCTTTATTTGACTCTAAAAAAAGAGGGATATATATTTACATCCTTTTGCACATTTGTGAATAACATGACTTTTGGATCCGTTTTGTAACACTGTTAGAATGATACAGAACAGAATCATGGCAAGGGCATTTGCTTCAACAGTTTTTCTTGCAAAGTTTTTGCTCACCTCGTACCTAGCAGACCATTACCATTCATCAATTCACCATATGCTATGCAGATGTAATTGAAGACATTTAATGTCTATATATCAACAGAGCATAAACATTGCATGTTCCTTCTGCAAATCAAAGAATGTTGTAAACTTTTAGCAAACCTCAGGTTCGTTTTAAAACACATTGACATAAAATGAACCTGGTGATTGCTGAGAAATCCTACATATTATATACAATTCTGAAAAATTAATTCATTATCAAAACAAAGTATCACTTTTAAAATCATCTCACTACTAGTGTTACTAGTACTAAATTATACAACAAAATGTTTGTTTTTTGGCATTCAGATTCATTTTCATGTGTCGAGAGGCAGCAAAACATGGAAACACTTTGATTTCCGCATATTCCCTTTAATTTTTTTTTGCCAAATATACATTAGCAGCAGTTTGGAATGAAATAGTAACCTTGTGCTCTTTTGTGTTGTTGTACACAGTGACTAGTCCAAAGGTCCTTTCATGTTTGTTCCAGGCTGGCCAAGCACCACAGGGCAATACACTTTCCATCATTTCATGATTAACACGTTTTTCTTCCTTCCCTGTGTCACAACATGCCGTGCCCGTTTCTTTCAGTAGGTTCCATGCCGTGTATCATGGCCACTGGTCTACGAATACAAAGCAGAAGAAAGAAACCCACCTGAATTGGGATCTTGACCCGACTGATCCTCAAATCATTGCTCCCAGAGGAAGCCAGGCAATAAAAAGGCATTACAACAGTTGTTGGGGCACAGTCAAATGAACCTGAAGAGGCTGAATGTGCACTGTGTGGATATGGATGTGTAAACTACAGATTTAAACAAAAGGGCTTCAAGAGAGATACGCACATTCACTCTTTCTTATGGCTGGCTTGTTATGTCTTCAAAGGATATGTGATCTGACATTTTCACTGACATACAACATGTGGGATGACAAAGGCTTGAATGAAAAGACGAAGACTTGAAAAATATGGGACAACAATTGGAGATACTCATATAAGCTTTTATTTTAGGATGGGACTTGTTGATAATCAAGCCCACCGGCCCCTTGCATGTCAGGACAGTGGACATCAGCGGATTTCACAGTTTGTTTGTCAGATACTATAGATAGCGGACACCATCAGCACAGTAGTGTAAACGGTGTAATTCTCTCAGTGGAGCCACTGTGATCACTTGACAGCAGACTTAGAGTGAAAGCTGCCTTTCCTGTTGTCTGGTGGTTTTAGTTTTGGCACTCTCAAGCAGGCCCCTGTTAGAATCCAGGCAGTTAGTAAATTCGGCCCACAAAAGAGGAAAATATTATTAAGCTTCACAGCGGTTTCACTTTATTGAGACATTAGTGTACACAAACCACTTTCTCTTTAAAAAGACCATAAATTAGGAAGAAAACAAGGAACAATATAAAACAAGCAGGGAGAAAAGGTGAATGGTAACCATGGTATATACCACATATCTTATACTGTAGTTCACAACCTTTTATTTATTGTTGTTTGTGTATCTTTCTGTCTGCCTGTAGCTATGTGTAATGTTTTGCATGTCTCTAGCTCGAATGGATATGTCGTGCTTTTGGGGGTCAGGGGTGAGATCCAGGCTGCTTCCCTGAGATATGTTCAACAGGAAGGGTTATTATAAGTCTAAAAACATGGACGTCACTATGGAGAACAACTAATGTTTGTGCTTTTGTCCCATTTGTCCTAATGAATGGCATTTAGCCCATGCCCTACCTCTATTTTAGTAGTTCTTTCAGAAGGCCTACAGGAGGTAAATAAACAGAACACAAAAACCGTAAGCAATACGCTCTTGGCCGCTGAAATCCCTGGATTTTGTTTTTCCATTTCTTCTCCAAGAAAAATAAAAAGTAACATTCTATTCAAAGATGCGGCAAAAATATAATTCCCAAATGATTTGTACACTATGCCAACACATTCTAAAGGTTAGGATACTTCATTGTTATAAAAAAAAGAGGTGAAAACGTAAAAGAAAAAATCTACAACTCATACGACTGAGGAAACACATCTAATCAAATTCAAAAATGTTAGCACCAAATTTCATTTTAGACCTTTAAAGATGGCAGGTCTATACAAAGAAGTTTGTCAACAATAGCTTATGTAAATGTCAATGTTGGCAGTTATGTCAGCCGTTCCAGTTTCAGCAGCTGTAATATGCATCGAAGCTAAATCCCTATCTAAATATTTACAAAAAAAGCTGTAAAGCAATACAAAATAATACACACTTACAGCTCTTAGACATAAAGGAAGGAACACCTGGGTCAGGGGCCATTTGAAAACCACAAGCATCCCGGCTGATATGTTCTGTATGTTTGAATATCTATGTCATGCTATGGCAGTGAGGAGTCACTGTTCTGAGGTATATTCTGTTTACAGGTGTGGACGCAGCTTTCACACTCTGTCTCGTGTTTCCTAAATATGTCCGCTGAGCGAGAAAAAAAAAATACATCAGTTTATCGTAAAGTGCTAGACATTTTATATTTTTAAAAAGCAGCAAACTGCTGCTGCTGCTGCTGCTGCTGCTGGTAAGGCTTATCAAACAGGATTGGAATATAAAATAAAAAAATTGAGTCTTTGCACTCAATTCATTTTGATATTCCAGGTTTTGACTCAGACAGAAATGCTATTTGTTATTTCTACTACTTCACACCGGTCAGCACAGTTCTGCTTACATTAACATCCTGCTTCCTTCACAGTGAACAGAGGGTTGATAATATAACGCATGAACAAGGTAACCTCTTATTCAGTGTCAATGTAGCAACTTGGGCTACATTTTAATATTAGGGTTTAAAAATTGGCATTTAATGGATTTTAGTTGTAGAAAAGTTAAAATATTGTGTATACATTCTGTTGTAGTTGGATTTACAACATATGAAAGGTGTAGTGAATTTAACTCTCGTTATGAAAAGCAGTAAAATTGACATTTAATTTGCCTCGCTTCAGTTTCTGCCCCTCTAGTTCTGTGTCCTCGACAGGAGCACTACATGGCTACATCAGAACTGTCAGGGTAGTGTGCCCAGCATGAGGATGTATCGCTCTCCCAAGGAGCGAATGACTTAGAAAAAAAACACTTCATCTCGACTTCAATCCATCTAACCATACTACAGTCTCAGCAGGAAACCCCTCTTTTAAGACAACATACCATAGACTCTCCTTTAAATAATACGGTGTAGTAAGGAAACCATATGACAGGTGCATGCCTTTATTGGAATCCCACACCCACCCCAAGAAACACCACCTTCACCCTCAGTATTTTTGCTAAATTGAAACTAGTAAACGTATGCACTATATCCCACTCCCGCCACCATGTTGCAGTGTAAGCTAAGTTTGAAAATTGGGGTTTGCAGTTTTGGAGAGCGCGGAGTCAGGGGAGCAGCCTCAGATCTTTTTTTTTTTTAAGGGAGTTGGTAGGATAAGGCTCATGTTTTGGTGTTTGTATTCCTGTGGTTGTGTTTGAATGTGTTTTCACTGCTCATGTTTTGCATTAAACAACGTGTTTGAAGGGTTTTTGGATTGATATGTGTTTACAAAAGGAATGTCAGTTGCCATGCGTACAGGTGAGTGTGTGTGTGTGTGTGTGTGTGTGTGTGTGTGTGTGTGTGTGTGTGTGTGTGTATGCTCATTCTTCATATGCATTTGTCATGTTTGTGTGTGTGTGCATGAAGCTGCTTGGATCTTACTCAGTCAATAATTTGATTTCATTGGCGAGAAGAGTGTTGAAGTTGTAGGCTGGATCGGGGAGGTCGGGCAGGGGGGGGGCTGTGGACTGGCGGGGCGAGGACTGGGAGGGCTCCGCCAGCTCGGGGTCACTCTCGCTGGAGGTAGAACCCACGGACATGTTGCAGACTGCCTCGGGCAGCGAGCCCTCGCCCCCGGTGGGCACGGGGCACACCTCGGGCTCGCTGCTGGTCTCGCTGGTGTTCGACACCACGGACAGCAGGGACATTTTACGGGTGAGGCGGCTGGGGAGCAACGACAGGGCGTAGTCGGCGACGATGCCCGCCACGTCCATGCCGCAGGCCTGGTCGAAGGCAATGAAGCCAACGTTTGCGTTCGCTTCGCAGACCACAAAGGAGCCGTCGTTCATCTGCAGCAGGTCGATGCCGCACACGTCCATGCCGAGGATGTTGGACACTTCGATGGCCAGCTGCTTCCCCTGCTCGCTCAGTGGGCACATCATACCGACACCCCCTAACAGTCCAGACAGAGACATTGCGCTGGTTAATACCCACAACAACCAGGTTCATTCATTTCAACCTCCAGACTGTCACGAATCATCTACTATCAAACAAGAGCTATCATGCAGTGTTTGCGGAGGATTGAAGAAATATGTTCTAGGCCAGGAAAAGTAATGAAAGTGGTAAAAGCAAATATTGTTTTGTTTAATGAAACAAACTTTAAGAGTAATCTTTAGGGGATAACCTCCCACCTAATGTGACACTAAAGCAAATTAAATTGTGAAGAGCTACATAATGATGTTGCTGCAATGTTTATTGTTAGACTTGCATCCAGAAATGAGTCTATTATCAAATGCATTTGCACACACTGATCGTACAGTGGGTTCTGTTTCCCCTCATGCTTAAAACCCAGTGAAGACTGATAAGTGATGTAAACAGTCTTTAAACACAGAACTATTTATGCACTGTGCTTTTAGTTTGAAGTATTGATGTAGTATATGAAGTTAATATGGGCATAAAACACCTATAAGATATTGAAAAGGTTGCTGTTCCAACTGGAGTCAAAGTTCTGTTTGTTTACTTCACCATGGACATTTTGTAGTGTGTCCTTGAAAGGTCATGGAAAATATGTGACATTTTGTCCATGAAAATATGTGAGAACTCTGATACATATATAAATACAACACCAGTGAGTGCAATTGTCAACACGATCTGTTTCATAAACGAAGAACAACCTGCTTACTAGCGTCCTAAATATGTCACAGCCAATAAGCAGCCTACACCAGCAGCACTGCTCATACTCTGTCACGCAAAATCAGTCTCATCAGCTGGAATGCTGTCTCACTCGATGTCTGCAGGGCACATTCGGGACAAGCTTCTTGACTTGGCCACGATTCCAAAAACTGGTTTATATAGCAGATGGACTGTTATTCTCGATAAACAATTTCAAAAATGCTATGACCGTTAAATATTACCCGCATACACAGGAATGATAAGAGCAGCCATGACACCTTAAATGTGGCACACGGCTCTTTTTTAAATAATTAAAGCCTGTCTTTAACTTATAGCTGGACTTTTTTTAACACTGTATATTTCACATTTATATTTATTTAATATGCTATTCCTTGCACACTTATTGATAATAATATCCTACTTTAAAATGTGTTAGCTGTTATTTGGCCCTTAATAGTGTTTAGTTGACAGGTAGTCTACTGATGTTTGTCTTTCACAGTAGAAAGAGTATTTATTTTACTTTTTAATTCAGTTTTATTTTCTATTTTGAGATGCTTATATTCTATGTTGGTTTATTTGTTACTCTTTTTATTTATCAAATGATGTGCAATGCCTTGTTTTAATATGCTGCTGTGAAAAACATTTCCCAATTTGGGATCATAAAGGATATCTTCAAAATGTCAGAGTAAAAAAAACGCAATAAAAAAATGTTCCAGTGTGGCAGTGCTGGTAACTGTAATGAGGGGAAGGGACTCAGTAATGTAATTAGTGTGTGACAGTGCTCAATAGTTTAGTAATTCAGTGTGTCATCATTGGCTCTCGGAGGCGTTTGCGTACCCAGAGAGCAGTTGCTCTGCATGCGACCGTCCGTGGAGCAACGTAGCATCGAGCCGATGACACGGCCGCCCACCAGGACCACCCGGACGTCACGGCCATGCGACTCTTTGACATACTCCTGAAACAAGTAGGGGGTGTCGTGGCGGATCAAATGGCACAGGTCTGTCAGGTGGTGTTTGTCCCGGGCCAGGAACACAGCTTTGCCTAGGAAGAAACAAAGGATGAAGGAAGAAAAATCAATATGAGTTACTTTCAGGATAACAAAGATATTTGCATGCTTGCAGGGTTTGAGATGTGTGTTATAATCAGGGCTCGAGCTTAAGGAAGTCCCGTCGTCAAAAAAAATTGTGTCGGGGAGGATAAAAAAAAATTTTGGGACGAGAGTTAAAATAAAAATACCCTGCTAACTCTACTACAAACGGCGATTAAAATGAAACCGACTGCACGTTTTGTGTAGCACACAATCATTAAACCTCCTTGTCAACATAAACACACGCACAAAACATTTAGCAACCCGCGAAATACACACACACACACACACACACACACACACACACACACACACACACACACACACACACACACACACACACACACACACACACACACACACACACACACACACACACACACACACACACACACACACACACACACACACACACACACACACACACACACACACACACACACACACACACACACACACACACACACACACACACACACACCGCGAATTAGAGATGGGCGAGTCCTGATTCATCCGGATCCTTAACCCGGATCCTAGAAATGAGCTGGTCGTGACGAGTCTCCCCTGTCCATTAACCCGAGTCCTTTGAGTCCTACACCTGGTGTGACGTACAAATTAAAACTGTACATTGCGTCACTCGCTACTCTCTTTATAACATGTAAAATAACATTACAATGTACCCCAGGCCATCTGCCTACTCTTTAGCAAGTAGGATAGCTTCCAGAAGTGATCGTTTGGCTCAGGGGAGGGGACGCGGATCAGTGAAACTTCCTGCAGCTCCCGGCGGGAGCCGGCTCCCGCGGCTATATTATGCACGAGTCAACAGCAGACTCAGAGATTCGCAAATCCTGACTCGCTGTGCAAAACACAGCAGACTCGTGCGGACTCAGAGCCGTAACCATATAGCAGCAGATCCAGAGATCCAGCAGACTCGTCCTCATGCACGAGTCAACAGCAGACTCAGATTCGCAAAATCGCAAAATGACCCTTTTTTTTTGTGATCAACTTTTTTTATTAAAGCAAAAGACACTGTGTAGCGTGAAATGCAACACGTTTTCGGTTTTACCAATAGGATTTCTACTGTCTTGGTGATGCTGACTCATATGACTCAAATGACTCGTATGATCCGGATCTCTTCAGTGACTGACTCAGAAGACCCTGAGTCCATACAAGGATCCGGATTTGCCATCTCTACCGCGAATTCCTGGCCCGCAAATTCGCGGGTTTCTAGCTATGTACTGAGTGTGTGACGTGTATTTCGCGGGTTGAGCGATGTAAAATGACAATGGTATCCCATGGAGGAATTCTGAAATGTTTTACCGTTACATCACAAAAACGAACAGCAGAACCAGACCCTGGAGCGCCGGCCTCTTTATTTATTTACTCCTCTTCATCCCCTACTATGGGTAATAAGGCTGAGATGAGAACCCTCCATCGTATTTAGTCCTTAGCAATATGCTGCGCCTCTCCCTATGTATGGATGGGTACCGAGCCCCGGTATTAAACGGGCTCCGCCCGGGCCGGAGTTATTAATGACAGTGGTAACGTTAGCTCCGACGTTATCTGACTTTTTATCGGTACTGGAGACATTTAAAAAATATATGTCATATGTATTATTGCTACATAAACATTATATCGCAGTTTTAGTTTAACCAACTCCGTTTCTAATATGCAATAAGACTACAACATGCGTCTATGATGTATTTTCGAGCTTTCCAATCCAGACGAGATCTCTCTCTCCCGTCTGTGTGCGAGGGGGCGGGGCAGTTTGTGAAGGTTTTCTGACTGTGTTACAGACTGTCCTACTGGTTAGTGGTTACTCTGGGTTCTGTCTTCAGGACAGATTGTTGGATTTTTTTGTTAATTGGATGGGACTTGATTTGATTCAATATTAGAGTAATTTTCTCGTTTGTGTGTTTGTTTAAATATATTTGGCCTTTGTTCATGTAATTGACTGATTTACTCAAATAAGAAGGTTGATGAATTATCATCTAATGATTTGTATGATGTTTTATTTATGTTAAAGGTCACTTTGAATGATTTTAACTAATGATAATGTAGAAAAACTAATATTTTAAATTCGGGACGGTCCACATTAATTTCGGGACGGCTTAGATTGTATTTCGGGACGGTTCCGGGAGGATGGTGAAAAAAGTTAGTCGAGAGCCCTGGTTATAATGTCGTGAAAATAAGTTGCATTGTCTTCGATTCTGCTGACAATTAGAAGCATCTGCTGACTAAGTCTGTTGCCAGTTCCTGGGTTTTGTATAATGGATGGGACACTCCTCTTAGCGGCCACAGAATTGCTTCTCACATAGGATAGAGAATGCCTGTTTTAATTAGTACCACTTGGCCTCGTCTCCTTGTTGTCAAGCCCTCATCTGGCACTGGGGAAAATCTTGTGATTGCTGTGCGTTTGTACATTGTGTGCAGGTGACGATCCAAATAAGATGACAAAGCAATCCCTGGGTAACATCATGAAGATGTGAAGAAGGACATTGTCAAGCTAGCATGCTTAGAAAAACATGAGTCATGTTCAGGGCTCAGTGAGACACATGACTACTTTGTATCGATGGTACCAAAACATGCCGAGATGCCCACAAATGCATACACTAGATTTTGAAACACTTTCAAAATAATTGACCAGCAAGAATATTTAAATTTGGCATCTAGCGTTGACCCTTTACAAACAAGGGTTGTTAAGATTTTAAACAACCCTTCAAATATTTTTAACAGGCCTTGTATTTGCTCAAGAGAAGGAGTTGGACTTCGGCCAATGACAAAGGTTAATAACTGAGGGGAGGAAAGCAACCCTTGAGAGGAGGACCCCCATAAAAAGGTTCAAGTTAGTTGTTGACCAACGGCTGCATTCCCCGTCAATGCCTTGTGCCGGCAGCCTGGGCTATCCATGGTGCATTGTTATTCCTTGGCACGCTAGCCAAGTGTCAATCATTTGAATAGGGAAAGGCTAATGGGTCAGCAGACACTGGGGCTCATCTCCAACATTATTGGGAAAGCTAGAATGTAAGTTCATTCAAAATGAGAAAACTCAGCCAATTTAGCAGGAACAGAGATGATTAGCCCAGCGGCCATGATGCAAGCATTACAACTACATGCTTTGTTTGGGTTGTTGCAGCACCACAGTCCACAATCATTTAAAAGTCTGACAATGAATTTCATGTCAGAGTGGACTGAGCTGCCAGTAGCTGCGTACTGATTTTTGGGGCTGAGGTGTGTTGAACAGAGCTGGTGACAGGGAGAAACAGACTGACGCTCTTACCTCTGTGGCCCCGTGCATTCTTCACCACCACGGGGTAGCCGAGTGGCTCTGCCTCGTCAATCATCTTTCGGAAGTTGTCATGCCCTCCTGGTAAATGCCCATGCACACAAACACAGAAACATGAAGCCAATCAGAAGGGTGAAATATATATAAAAAAAGCTCTTGTTTTGATAGCATGGTTCACACATTACCGCCATCTGAACAGGGTGGGGGGAGGGAATGTAGCCTGTCGCTATGGCAACAGAAGTGACTCAATAAAGCAAGGCTGTAGGAGTGCTGTCCTGAGCTTATACTTATTTTGCTGCTTGATTCATGAGATTGGAGCAAAGCGGTCACAGAGGGATGCATTAATGTGAAACAGCTGACCATATCTCACGGTGACCGAGAGAGGCAGCTTGCAGCAGCAGATGTGATCCAGAAGTGATTGAAAAATGTGTACGAATCCATTTCCACTCCTCTCCCTCTCTCGATCATTGTTTGCCTGTCTGTTCTTATCTGGCATTCGGTCAACGGAACAGATGTGAACTGCTCTGACACACGGCTGTTTCCCCATGCGCTGATTCACATGTGTTTTCAGTGAGCGGGAGAAACAGCAGAGGAAACAGAGGGAGTGGATAGCAAATGTGGGAACAGCCACGTCATTGGTTGCAGAGGTAGCAGGAGGGAGGCGATGGCATGTTTTATTTTTGAAAAACCGTGGGGTGGGGCGATTAGAAGGGGGGTAACATAGGCTTTCCAGCCGCTCTGCATGCATCGCCTGGCCCACTGTGCAGAGACGAATGGAATGTAGGCCAAACACCCCCTCCTCTTTCTTTCTGTTTCTGACTGTATCCTTCTCTGTTTGCTCTCACAAACACCACAGCACTGGGGATTTTTGGAAAGTAGAAACTACAACAAATGAAAACAGCAGTCTGGCTTATGTTGCCTCCCTTAATGTCTTTAGGTTGTGTCAGAGAAACTGTGAAAATGATCAGTGTTGTTTAATGGCTATAGTGGTTTGACCAGATATGTAAATGTAATCTTCTCTCTGTTGTTTGAGTCATTGCAGCAGAATAATGAGCTACTGATGGTTTATTAATCCTTTTATACAGACTAAAGCCTGTGATGCAACTAATGTGATTGAAATGTCAGAAAAACAACATACGTGACACAGCAGTGCTGCTGTTTATGCTCATATCTATTTCATTAAGGACGATGCCGTTATGTTACCTTACAACTTGTTTATCGGTACTAACAGAGAATATCTATTGGTATATTATAACAACAACTAGTGATACATTTCATAATGAATTCATCTGCAGAATATTCAACACTTTATGTACTCTGCTAAGGCAATAGCAGTCTGCATTCTAAAGCACTGAACACCAAGGGCCCTACATCAGGTGAAATGCAGTGTGGACTCTTGGAAGTGGAAGCATTAATAAAGCTAGATGCGTCCACATTCATTAACTGACTGCAGTGATGCTGTCCACAGGGACGTGGCTTGGAAGGTAGCCGCATCAAGTCCAAATACAGAGTGTGGACTGGAAGCTGAAGAGGTGACAGGTTAACCCCCGGGCCTTCCTGATGTGCCCTAGAGCAAGGCACCAAACCTATCCTGCTAAGACCCATCATCCTGACTATCACTTCAAATTGATGCCTTGCCTGTTTGTGTGTCTTTGTTAATTAGGTAAAATTAATTTTAAAAGATGAATTTCCCAAAGGATGCGTATAGAGTACATTCTTATTTGTATTACTGCCTCAGATATTTCAGTCACTGCTCATACAATGACCCTTCTTCTCTGGTGACCTATAACAACACATGTGAATGCTGTGAATGGAGATCTGATTGCTCAGGACACATCCAGAGGTGGTCTGCGCCACCTGTGGACTTTTTGTTGTTGTTGTGGGTGCAGTAATGCATCATGGGCCACATTAAAGAACTGTCTAATCAACCAATATCCTCTGCTTAATGCAGAGTAAGTGATCAGTCACTGGCTTTGACCAATAAGGTCTTTGCTATGGATAGCTTGGTGTATTCAAGCAGTTTCTGTATTAAACATTAGTATTTTGAACGTTCTCATGTCACAGAAACCACCAAGAGTGAGTGTTGTGTTTGGATGTTGTTATCATACTGCCAGTGTTTTTGTTCCGGTGCTCTGCACAGATCTGAGGACCGACCACCTGCTCTTATCCTCGGCTCTCTGGAGCTTTGTGCGTCTCGGTTACCGCTGTTGGGTGGAGAACAGCGCACCAATAGGCAGACAAAGACTGTTGTGGCGCTTTTAAATTAGTCATTGCAGGTTTTTGCATTGTCAATGCATGTCATTTAGGTGAGTGTGAGAACTGAAATGTATACACACAGAAAACTAATAACAAAACGTTTTTTCATTGAAAAATGTGTTTTGTTGATATATGAAAACAAAAATGATGCCACTCAAGATACTTTCCAATACCAGCTGTAAACTGATTTACTTAGAGATGACCACTCGTGTTTGGATCAACGAAGACGCATGTCAATGCCAGGTCTGAACAGAGACTTGGTTACAACAGCACAGTGCTACCACAACACACCAACACTGTGAAAAAAAGATGACAACTATTGATTTACCGTAAGAGAAGGTGTCAGGAAGAGGCACTCCGTGGCCGGCTAGCTCCTGAAAGGTCCAGAACTTGTTGACACAGTTAAGTATAGCCTGGGGACGGTTGATCAGCCGACAGCCCATCTTCTCCAGGTGGCGCAGCACAGTAATGTCACTATCTGACTGCACCCAGGGCGTGGGCACCCGCACCACCACCACCTGTGGATAAGATGTCACTAGTTCCTGCTCCACTCGCAGACCTAGAGGCAGGAGGGGTAGAAGAAAGATTACTATAGTGAAACAAAAATTCAAATGTGTGGAGCTCCAAATAACAAAACAACTTTAGATCCTGATAAATATAGTGAGTTCTTCAGAGTAGTTTCCTCTGAGGATATGAATAGCACTTAGATTACAAGTTTCCATGCTGAATGACAAAGATCAAGAAGATGGATTTTTGGTTGAAAAGAATAAGCATAACACCTTAAAACACTGACAAGAAGTACAAAGCAGACACTATCTTTTAAAACGTTTTTTTCTGACCAACCAAAACAAATTTTTAGAGCACTAAAAAGAGCAATACAATTCCAAGCCACTAATAAAGAAACTTTCTCACATCAATACTGTTTCTTGCACTCAAGGACCCACAGCCACGTTAAAAAGCAACATGTCATAGTTTATAGCTTCCATTATATCCTTAAGGTCATGTTTACAGGAGCTGGAAACATTGTGAAATGGGTTGCTGGGATTTAGAAAACATCAACTCCTGCTGGAAAAGTGAACTCATCTCCTTATGGAGACTATTTGTGGACTATGCTCCAATCCTCCTCCCACAGAACACACAGATCTGACTGAGAGTTGGCAGAGTTATAGAGACTAGAAAGAGGCATCCAGTTCCAAGGATGATTGTGTTAAATTATGACTTACAAAACATTGCCAGCTGATACAATTATTTGCATGCTGCAGGCAAAGTCGACTTACAGCGCTGCCAGCTCCACTACCTTTTTGGCCAATGTTCTTTGACTGAAAAAGAGATATCCTTGTTTCTGTACTGGCACTGTTGACTGTTTGTCTAAATGTAGGGCAGTGGGTTAGAGAGAGATGCTTTGAACCCCAAGGGTCTTGATGTTAATCACACAGCAAAACACATCAGGGTGGTAACCTGATATGTTACGGTAATCTTGTTTTGTATCCTGTCACAATGCAACATCATTGTCTTTTGGTGACTATTATCTAAAATAATGGTGTTTGGTTTCATTGAAAGTTAAAATAACATTGGTTTTCAATGTCTCAGCCTGTGGCCACTTTATTATGCAAATGTGAGCAAAGTGAATACAACAGGCTAACAGAGCACATCTGAATAGGTCACTGATCAGCCATTTCAATTCAGCACAGCATGTACAAGCCATTGAAAACAGAGGAGACTTGAAAAAGAAGCCTGTATGGTAGAATGGCAGTATAAACGTGACATACACTAACTCTACTACAAGGCCAAAAGATCAGCTACATTTCAACATTTACTAGCATTGCCCAGTCTGTATCAACAGCCATCTTAATCTGCAGATCAGAACAAGATTCAAGCTGAATATTGGCTTGATAATTGCCTAACACAGATGGCAAACTCACCAGCCATTGCCATAGCTATAGATTGGCAGCATTTCCCTTGTGAATGGTGTTACTCTTTCCACCATGGATGAGAAAAGGAAACAGAGACAGACTGTGAGATTTCTTTAGCAGGCAACGCGACCCATCAGCTCATCGGGAAGAACTGGGTTGGGTGACAACGAAACTTGTGTGTTTGTGAGGATATGCACGTATTTTAGAGTGTATTGTACAGGGGACGGGAGGAGACGCACTTGTCACTTGCACAGCACTTCACCTCTTCTGTGACCTGATTTTCAGTCATTTTAGAATTTGCAAGCTAACAATAGCGACAGCGCCTCTGGCTGAGATCATCACAGGTCACCAGAAGCTCGGCGGTTGATTAGTCATAAGAACAGACAGCTAGATGTGTCGGCAGATGCACTTTACATCATGCCAACATAACATGTATACACTTTGGGTGTGGCCAACGTTCGCTTTTTAGCTCTTTCTGTGCAGAGACAGGTAGAGGAGGGAACAAAAGAGAGGCAGGATAGGTCAGGGATGTCTTCCAGACTCACCACAGAGGAAGGAAGGGAAGGGAGGGGCAAATGGGCGAATGAAAAAATAAGTAGGGAGCCATGAAAAGACTGCCAACCCTCCCTTTTTACTCCTCCTCTTCCTTCTCACAATCTCAGTACAGAAGCAGGAGAATTGACGGTCTCTGCAGCCACACTGCTCTGATTGTGCAGTCACTGAGAGCACTGAGAATGGTATTACAGTGGGAAGTGTCAGGGGATTTGGTCTCATGCTTTTTGACAGACAGTATTCACTGTTCATGGTGCTCGTCTCCATCTCCAGGGGAACCAAACAGAGCAATGAGGCAGCCAGATGAATCAGTCCTATTCATTTGAGCAAGTGTTCGTGTGCACTGTACGTCATGTGACCAGTGCGAAAACATTCAGACCCCCTCCTGAACATTTTGCTCTATAACAAAAGCAACATGGGCTTTTTAGTGTCTACACTTGGTGTGGGTGTGACCGTTTGTAGTTGCAATGTTTTTTCTTCACTTCTACAACAGACAATAATAATGTTCAATGGACTGTATGTGTGAATTCCATTTTAAATATGCCAGACAAAGCAAACGAGCACTAGCATTCTATGCATACCGTTGCAACGTCACAAAGCAGGCAATGCCGACAAACGCTGTGCCAATGTTTGACTGGTGCCCTGAATGCAATCTGTGTCTGGGGATACTGTCTAAATTAGCCTGATGGGGCAGCAGGTTCAGGTTCACCCATGGTTTTTCTGCTTTGATAGGCTTTTGCGAATAATGCCTTTAATGGTCAATTTGCACTAACCTGATCAGGCAAAAACATGTACTGCAGTCCTACTCTGAGCCCAAGCTAAAAGATCTTTTGATAATCAAACACAGAGGCCCTGTTATCCTGGACATCATCTGTTAGTTAGCCTGTGTACTGTTTGGCCGATAGTTAGCATACTTTAATTTAGCATTCACAGTACCTCAACTATCATTAGACAAAAAACTAAAATATCTGTCAGAATAGCATACAAACAGAGATCAACAAAACACATTAAACTGCCACTGAAGCATTTTCTCATTAAATAACATTGACTGTAATGTAAATGATCTTTTATTCTTCTGGTTTGGCCATATGATGGAAACACAATTATAATGTGTACTGATAAAAGCTCCGAATGCATGTTTTTGAAGATTTCCAGCTTTCTTTGATATCACACCTTACAGCATTATGCACTTCAATTCGGACCACATGCATAATTGCCTGAATCAATATTGCAAGTAACTCGACTCTAGCATATTTGTATATCGTAAAATATTCCTCTATAAGCATAAAATAGAGTAAATTGCTACCTACGCTTAATGCAAATAATGTTTGCTATGTGCAGGGTTCATACACTTTTTCACCAATGATTTTCAATGACTTTTCCATGCCCTTTACCTAATTTTCCATGACCAAAAACATTACTCTTTCTCAGCGGTACCACTGAAAATTGTTTATTTTAACATGGAACAGGAACATAAGGTCTGCAAATGAAACATGTTGTGCCTATCAAAAACAAATCAAATAGTAGGCTTACTAGCTTCTACAGGCCAAAGCAACTAAAATCTCTCACCAGCAAAATACCTCGTCAGTTAAATGCAATTTTACGTTTCATTACTATACGATACAGTATTTATTATCATTATACTATTACTATTTCGGCGATTAGATAAAAATATAAATTATATTTGATGCAACTTTAGTTACATTTCCATGACTTTTCCAAAACTTTGGGAAAAATATTGTTTTCCATAACTTTGCCAGGGCCTGGAATTAGCATTTTGAATTTCCATGACTTTTCCAGGTTTTTTTAATGACCGTAAGAACCCTGTATGTGGAATGGAGTAAGTGCTTGGGTGAGGTGACTGAGTGAGTCCGTACACTCTCGCCAAGCCTTACCTAATGGCTATTTTTGTATTGTTGCCATAATCATGTGTAGGAAATATTTTGAATCCCCTAGCCACAGCAACTGGTTTGAAAAAAAAACATTAAACAAGGCCATTTGAACTGATGTGTTTTCCAAATGATGCTTGACTGCCAGAGTGACTAGTATACATAGGAAATCTTTTTGGCATGATGCCTGCTGTCAGATAGTGGGGTGCCATTTAGGCCATTTGCATGCAGAAGATCCTGATTCTTCAATTATTAACTGTGTGTTTGTGATAACCTTCAGCTTATTTTCACCACATTTTGCAACATCATTTCGCATCAGAAAGTGTGAAGTTAGACGTTTTTAAGAGTCCATATGCAGACACTGCTATCTTTGGCTACTGCAACTATGCAAATTACAAAGGCAAGTATGATTAGTATGACCATATATAAAAAGTAAGGCTTGACATTCACAAATTCACAACAGTTATTAGTGATGGATCCTTTTAGTAGGTTTGTGTTGTTCATCTGCCAATAATGACCGATTTATGGATTAGATTTGTGTTGTGCAACGTTCTTTGGTTTCTACATGCTCTCTTGTTTAGTCATACATCTCTGTGACATTCTAGAATAATATAAAAACAACCACAGTAGTTGCTTCAGTTGCCTACAGTTACAACAAAAATGTTGTTGATGAGCAGCTGCTCTGACTGGTTTTCAGATCAGTGAGTGCATGGCGACAAGAGTCTGGAGCAGCAGCTTGGGACGTTAACTGGACTCTCTGGCACAAGAACGATTTGAATGCAAATCTAACTTCACTAACAGCTAATGAAGACAGTCAATATGTTCAGGGTTTACCAATCATTCTTGTCCTCACTTGAATTATGACCTAACTTCATATATCATTTCTTTCTTCCTATATAGAGAAGAAATCAAGTACTGTGAGAACCAAATGAGACCCCCCTGGCTATATGACGAAGCACCCAGGCCACAGGCCCTTTAATCCTCTGGATTATCGGAATAGTATTTTCAGGAAGAACAATAACATTAAACAAAAAAAGTCCAGTGCTTGCCAGTCAGTGTTGCCGTTACTAGAATGTGAGCTCCCTTTATATATTCCTCTTTCTATCTAGAGGAAAAAGCAGGTACTGTGAGCCTCTTCGGCGATACCAATAAAATGCAAATATTGTGGTCTGTACGTCAGAACCTGCAAATGAGATACTGCTTGCCTTTTCATGAGCAAGCTCTTTTTCTCTGGGGGTGTGACATGAGCAAAGGACATGCCCAATTATTATCTCTTATTATAATAAAAATGTATTTGTAAGGTAAACATTTGTATAATATAACTTTGAATTTTAAGTGGGTTCAGGTTATTACTATGATAAAGGCCTATCAAACCTCCCTCATTTATGCCATGAACTCAGTTTTTTAACCACCTGTAAAATAACGCACAACAGCTTGTGAATGTAAATCAAGTAAACAGCCATACTGCTGATCATCATAAAGTTCATTTCTCATCAAAGGGGATCTGTGCTACATAAACAAGTAATAACCAAACAAGTATTGACATTAGAGCTACAGTTTCTCAACTGCAATGTAATATTGCTGATACACACTCACATGTCTGGAGGTAAATTAAGATTCGGAATCTTCCTTAGTGCTCCACCTTCTAATGTACTGACACAGGAGCGTTGCATTTATCATCTTCTGGGTATAAGTGTGACCACTGGCATGTGCAGAGATCACAAAGCATTGCGACAGGCGTTCATATCCAGTCTCTGTTTAAACACCCCTCAGTGCAAATCATGGGATGTGAAATGCCACTAGCTAACTGTGTGTGTGTGTGTGTGTGTGTGTGTGTGTGTGTGTGTGTGTGTGTGTGTGTGTGTGTGTGTGTGTGTGTGCACTCATCTCTCCCCCATAGGGACACATTGAACCCATTAACTTCAGTGTGAAACCTGGAACTCATCCTGATTTGAGAATGCAGAGCCATTTGAAATAGCAAGCAGTAAGGGTTTTAGCCTATCAGTTTTAGGATTGCATTCTGCCCCTATCATATCCTTAAGCAAATACTCATGTGCAACACCTCAGCTTTAGTTGGTTGAGGTTGTCTAAAGGCATCTTTGAACCAGTTATGGTAGTATATCATTCTTAAGCTTGAAATGCCCTGTATTGATACATATTTCTTGAGTCAAATGTATAGTTTTATTCAAATATAAATGCACTAAAGACAAAGAACCGTGTTGGTAAATAACTATTACCACTTAAAGAGTTTGTGATTTACCTTAAGTACTTTTTCCAATCACAATCACTTATGTCTCTAGTGTAGAAACGTTGTAAACAATCACTAATCTTATACTGTATGTATGTGAATCCACATTGAGATGTAAAAACCTGGGAGAATATGCATTTAACAAAGGTTGCCATCTTTATCTAGATTAAGACGTTGCAGTTAGTTGGCCAATTCCTGTTTGGATTTTGCCCTCCAACTCTAACGTTGCTGTATTGTAGATGTAGAGTTGGTAATACAAAAAGCTGAATGTAATGCTAGATGTTCAGGGCAAGTATGCACATGAGCCCAGCCAGTCTGCAGTCTACGGCTCCCTGTGATGCAGGCCTACAGCGTGTCTAATCTGCCTACTGGCTGGTAATCTGTGGTGTCAAGCCAAGGCTCAGAAGATGCATGCAGACTAGGGTCCAGCATGGATTACAGACCCTGCTAAATGCCCTTCTAGACTTGCATGCTAAGCTAAAGATCTAGACAGCCCGCTTCCTATCTGTCTGTGTTGGCTAATATTGTCTAATTTCAGTATATTTCCAAGAAAATGTTTTGCATTTTTGATCACAGAGTAGCTTCGTCTTAAAATAAGATTATCTAGCCATGGTAGCAATAACTGCATTGAATTATCATTTGGTAGTTATGAATGACACAAATAGCACCTCTAGGATTTGTTTATGTTCATAAATAGTCCTTTGGCCTTATGTGACAGACAAGCAGTTTGTTAAAACACCTTAAATAGTCCATTGTTGGCATTTCAGTTAAACCCATGTTGAGTTCAAAGCTCTGCCATGACTGGTCTGTACAGCTGACCTGATGTAACAGTCTGTGAGGGACGTGCTGCTCAATCTCACCCCTATCCATCCCACATGCTCTCCCAACTATTCAGCCTCTGCCAGTGGCAGCCTACACCGTTTATGTGTTAATTGCGACCTGCACGCCTCTCATCTGGTGACACCGGCCCCACTTCACACCTTCCTGATAAATTCAATGTGTGTCTGTTTGTTGAGAGTTCCTACTGTTACCACCACATTATCAAGCCCCCCTGAGTCCATACTGGGAAACATTGTCATCTCATAATAAGCAGAACACACATTATGTCTTCTGGACATAGCAATGCCAAAATAACAACACAAATTACATCATGATGTTAGTAGTAGCATAGATAAAGTAAAACAAAAACAGAAAATATGAAAGAGTGAGCTGAAGTTAATGTGTCTTTATACACAAGTGTGCTTTCTGTGGATCTGTCATAGTATTCCTACTAGGCCTTATACTCTAGCATTCATACAGTGTTGTGTTGTATTCAGTCCTGTGTTGTTGATTGTTAGTCTACATCTCGTTGCTACAAATAACAATACAAATCAGATCAAAACAAGTAAGTAATCAATAAATAGCAATAAACAGGTGCAGATTATGGCTCTACAGATGCAATATGTGCTTACTTGTTTCATTTGTTTATTCTGAATACGTTTTAGGGGGGCTTTTGTTTCATATAAGAATACATTCTAAAATAGCCTTTTTGGTTCTGGTTACATCTGGTGTAGTATTATTCATAACCTTTAATCAATGAAGAGAACATTAAAGTAATCACCAGACTGGTCTACTGGCGGCCTTTTCTCTAACGTTATGTGAAACATGTGTGGCTTCTTCGGCCTGGCGCCAGGTGACCATATGAAAACCCCACTTTAACACGTAAAATACTCATCGTATTGTTTCAGCTACTATGCTTCTGTAATATGAATATCCCCAGTGCGTTGATGCTTAAGTAAATAATCGACGGCATTGTTGGGATGTACCGTATTCAGCGAAATGAAATCAAGCATCATCGCTCCCCTCTGGAGGCAGTCTAGCTGGAAAGTGGGTTAGGCGGTCACGTCTGTGGTTACCATCCGCTTCCTTGCTAGCAGGCAGACCGGGCTAGCCCTCTCCCCGCCTCACAGCAGCGAGCTACCCAAACAATACCCGCATGCCACTGACTTTGTGTACATCTGAATTAATTACACTGCACCACTCAGTTTACGAAAACACATCCACTGCTTTGAGTAAGTGTGAGATACTTGCCTAATTGTCCATCGCTGATCGTTAGCACGATTTGATCCATGAGCAGCGAGCGGAATTCAACATCCTCGTCGGAGCAGCGCTCCTTCAGCGCCCGGAGGATCTGGACCTGCGGGTACTCCTGGCTGATCCGCCGGTCGGTCACGAACCAAATCCGAGAGCACATTTTGGATGGGTGGATTCAAAAAAGTTAAAAAAATCCGGCGGACAACACACAGTTATAGCAGGTGTGTGGCGGCAGAGAGTGACTCGGGGGTCTGGCGGCAGAGCTGCTCACACAATGGAGAGGCTAGCAGCACGAGCAGGTTGCTATGTCGCTAAAAACAGTTCCCCGGCTCAACCGTCGCGCGGACCGATGAATAACAGTCGTTATCACCTTTGTTTCCCCTCATCTGCAGGCGTTAGGTCTTCCCGGGGTGCAGTTAGTGGGCTCCAGAGCGCGAAAAATTCGACACGAGCGAACCGAGAAAAACGGTGTGTTCACCCGCTGAAACGTGTCTCTAACCGATATCCAGCTCGCGGCACGATCTGCCCGCCGGGGCGAACAAAGCACAGGCTGTGCCGCTGTGTGTCGTCCCTCCCCGACTCAGTGCCACCGGTGAAGGTTTCCCGCGATCGCAGCGGCAGTGTGGCGTCGCAAACCGCTCGGTCTTGTGTTTATCACAATAAGCTAACCCTCAGCGTCACCCCCTTCTCCTCCGTTGGCTGCTGTCCACGAGTTTTTGGTGCTGAAAAGTGCACGAGCTTCGTTTACAACTCCATTTCTCCGCGTGCCCGTGCACAATAAACGGGGCTTGCCCCAAAATAAAAGTTTTGGAGGGGCATGGACCAATCACAACTGGGGAACTCACTCGTCGTCCAAACAGCACGCGGGAGATGTGGGTGGGTCGTGCACATCCTGACCAATGAGAGCGTTTCTGCACGGAGCGTGAAGAGGGCGCGGACTGCTGCGCGAATCAGTGCGTGCGTGGAGTCTGCAGTGAGCACGAGACCGCGCACATCCCGAACCGGTTCAGACCAGACGGTGCGAGGAGGTTTGGCGAAAACCCGACAGCGCTGTCTCCATGCCGAAGTGGCAGGAAATTAAACAAGGTCATCACAAACTAAAGACACTATCCATCTTCCTTTTTTCTTTCTTCTGCTCTGCACTGATGTCTGAGAGGCGTGTATTCTACCAATGACTTGTATTTCCGCAGAGGCTACGGGTTTAGCACTGCCATCCAGGGAACACTGTGTCTGCGGAGGAGAGGGAAAACACTCCCATGTGATATTGGTGCGAAATGTTTGCGAGTGACCCACTTCCTCTCTCTGTCCCTGCGCCAGCATTGTGGGTGGGGGTTAACCATGGATGTGGAGGCTTATCTCATTCCAATCTAAACACACATATTACACATACACCTTTTTTCCGATTCCGATGTCCGAAACATTTCGCTCTTTAAACTCTGGAGTCACGTTTTTAAGTTTATTGCTGTGTTAAAGTACTCCAGTGATAGTTTGATGTGTTTAGCCTACAGAGTGTTGTGTGCCCAGTTTGCAAACAGAAACTGCTAATTAATCATTTGGCATACTTTCAGTGGTGCTTAGTTAAAATGTAGCTAAAGTTAATGTATAAGCTAAATGCACACAGGTTGCTCGGTTTGCTAACTTACTCCATTGTGTTATTATATTTCCTGTTTATATCCCCCAAACCATTATGTGAATTGTAGTTCTCAAACCTTAACTTCATTATCCCCCAGATACAACTAAAATGTCCCATCCAAATGGTTCAAATAGCATAACACTGGCACTCTTCTAGAAGGATCTTTTCAAGTGATGACTGCTCTGCGGAAAACTAGTATCCAGACAAAATATTCAAAAATATACAGTGGCTTTAGGGGGCGCATGAAGATAAACCTGATAAATAATAAAATATCAAACCCCATGTGTGCATAATAAACAGCAAGTTTGTTATGCAACATTTTCATTAAAATAAATATATATTTTTTCAGTAGCCTATAGTCAATATTGACATGACAATACCCTAATTAGAATACACAGGTCCAAAACCGACAGAGCCAGTCTCCCATAATTCCAAAAGGCCAAAGCACCACATTTTAAACCTCCCTCTTAAAGGTCTGCTTCAAGACCAACCTCTCCTCTTATTGTCATGTTGAAATCTTTAACATTTTGCATTTTGTTTCCATATGAACAGATGCTACCATTTAGCAGCCTACAAGCAAAATACATGACTCTGGCATGACTGTTAAAGTTGAGATGAAGTGTGAAAAGCAATAAGTTACATCATCACTGTCACATTTTCTCATCATGAGGTGAAAATACATTTCCTCTTAATTAGCTGTGAGGTCACATATGGTTGCATTTTCGAAGACGAGACATGAAAGATGGTTAAATCATTTAACATCACATTTTTATTTTATTAATACTAGGTAAAACTCAGAGAAGGGTTTACCCCCCCCCCCCCCCCCCAAAAAAAAAAACCTACGCTAAGGCGATATTGTCTTAGCTTAGAGAGACCTCATGTGGTGGATTCACAGATTACAACCCATGGCCCAAAAGAAGCTCCAAGATGAGTTTTTATTTATTTTTTATTGTGTTTGTCCTTAAAAGAAAAAAGTAATGCAATATACATGTGGAGAAAAACCATAACATTATCAACTTAGAAATGTTGAACATCATGTTGCGTCCTTTGTGTGGTTGTTACGCATGTTGTTTTGAGCAGTCTTCTTGTTTACAGTCTTTCAATTTTATTCAGCCATAATAAAATATCTAGGAAGAAAAATGCCAGCACCAGGTGTTGCTGCTTTGCAAATCATCTCATTTTATGACAAATGTTTCCAAATTTGAATACCTCCACCATCCAGAAGAGTGCAGCACTGAGTTGTGTAGCTGGATCCATATGATCCACAGACAAACAGACAGACATCATTTGTGTGACTAATGTAGTGGTGTTACAAGTTTGGAACATCAATTATATTACCAGAATACTTTTCATAAGTTTACTTTGAGATGTTTTGACAGATGAACTGCATTGAAAAATAAGCAAAACAAATGTTTCCAAATATAATCCTTGGATACAAACCAGGGCCAGACGTTGCAGACATAGACACCAAAAACACAACATATTTTAAGCATGACTAACTTTCACTCCTGCAACTTAAAAAGCTCAAAGTAAAATTTGGCAAAAACATGTTCTGATGTTACTATTTTGTAACATTGGGGGCAACATTTGGGGTAAACAGTAATACTAATCTTAAAATGTATTTCGAGAGTTTAATGTTTAAATTATTACAAATCCAGTACATTTGAATCTAAATGCCATAATAATCTTGGCTGCACTAAATGGAAATCTAGTTTCCGATACAATGCCAAATAAATATGGTTGTCAATACTCTTTACTCAATATTAGCAGAATAACATTTTCTGAATCATATTAGATATATTTAAGGAATAGCATTAGGAAAAACAACATGGCCTTTATCTTACGTTGCCTTATTTGATCTAGTTCTGGTCACTTTGTTCTCCTGCCACCTATTTTCTACTTAACTTTTCTGTCTCTCTGAGCTTCACTCATTTAACCCTGGTTGTTTTTTCCCATAGGCCATAAGCTGGCTAGCTTCCTGGCTGAGGTGACACGACTGAATGGGTTATGGCTAACACAACAGACGCAAGACAGAGCCTGCTACTTTTAGTGTGTGCCTATAGATGACGATATTTCCCCAGTAATAGATATTTTTCTCCAATATTTTTCAGGTACAGTCAGAATGAGAGACTGAGGGAAAATAACACAAAGTTGAAGATATTTTCAAACTCTAACAGATTGGGGCTTTCAAAAAGCATTGTCAAGGTAAGAGCCCACAAACAAACACATAGACAATTTATTATTACATATACTTCAACAATAACTCCTATATATGCACTTGACCATGAGTGATGGTTTCCCAACCTTTTGTGATGTCACAAAATCCTGGGTTTTAAAGTAAGAGTTTAAGTGAAGCAGAGACATAAGCCCCCTTCAACAGATACATGTGAAAAAATCCTTCTAGTGGCAACATACGAAAACACATCTTTCTGCACATTGAAGGTCAAACATCCTTGCTTGTTCCACCCTCATGTCTAACATGCTGATACATATCACTAGAGCTACATCCACTTAACTCACATAGTTAACAACTTATAGCCTAACAAAAACATAAAGGCTGTCTGTAAGGACATCATGAAGAGCTGTAACAGACAAAGCTGTTGTTCACAAGCAAACTGCATCAGCTCCTGCTTATAAAGGATACCTTTGTTTGCTGAACTTTTGAATTCCTCAGAAATAAGTAGTACATGTTCAACTTTAATAAAGTAAATACCATAAGATTCAGTTGGTCAATAATACAGCAACAGTATGGATCCATACATTGAAAAACACATCCTGAGAAGTGTGATTTGACTTCAAATGCCAAACCAATATCTCTCTCACACACATCTTGAGCTTCAACAACATTAAGCTTAACTTTATATAAGTCATTTGTGTGGGTGTCAGAGTTGTCAGTTGTTCGTCCCAGCCTAAAGTGACTTTGAGTTCTAGAAAAGCTCTTTATTATTATCAATAAATAAGATCAAAATGACAATAGGAAGATGAGATGAGATACATAAAATATAAAACATAGTGCTATATGCAGATATGAAAAAGAGGATTGTGTGTTAAAGCAACAAGGTGTCCTGACTGATGTCCTGTCAAGGTGGGTGTTCTATGGCTTACAAGCCTGTCCATGCGTTCAAATCACAGTCATGCAGCCTAACTGAGAAATACCTCAAGTCTATAGACGGTAGGCCTATATCTCAACCGTAACAGATAATACAACACCTCAATGTGTTGGTGTGTCAGCACAGAATAATACCAAGATGCCAATTAATGCTATACTGTTATAATATCAGTGTTATGTTTTAGTCTTGGCCTCAATTCCTTGCCTACAATAATTCATTGTATTTGGACAATGTTCTTTTTTTATCTATTTATTTTGTTATAGTTTTCCTTGTGAAACGGTTAAAAATAACTGCCATGTTTAAATACTTCTAATAGTGACAATGATTAGAGTCTAGATAATGGTGATAGCCTACTCAAAATACATAAACCTGAACACAACAGTATGATAATTATGTCACATTATTCACAATATTAGTTATGCCATTAGCCTATAGATAGGCTTTTTGCTTGACGTATTTATGGCGGGAGTATGTGTGTTCCGGTAGAATCTCATTAGGAAATTGGGAACTATTTAAATGGATGTGATTTCATTTTTCCCATTGTGGTGCATGAATTTATCTTCAACGTGCTCCGGCTGGCTTGGGAAGTAGTTCCGGTGGTGTAGCAGCCGAGCGGAGCACAGAGACCCGGGATCTCCGCCGTATTGAGCGCAAATGCGAATTGCACGAAGAGTCTGCCCGTCATGACTGTCGACTGACCACAGCAGCGGTCAGTGTGACGGCCCCGAGCACCGTGCATGCTGCCCGGTGACAGCGCCCAGGCACCGCCGGAGCTTTTGTCATCGAGTGGGATTTTCAAGTGCAGAATAAAAGGCGTCTGGAGCTTCTGAGACACAGTAGACCACATTGAGCCGGTTCACATTCACCTACGACGGTGAGTAGTCTGTCCACAAGAATTTTTGAATGTCAGTCGTGAATGTTGGTGACATTATCGTGGTTTACCTGGAAATAAGTGTTGCTAAAGCCCAGTGCTTTGACTTAATGGCAGGCTATGACAAGTTCGCTGCCTGTCACAGTATGCATGCATTCAGACACTGGAGCATTTGTCTTTATCCTTAATGTCGGTCAGATAAAGTCAACTTATTTTAAGTTTTCCATTCAGACGGTGAGGCTGTCGGTTAACAGGCTGTGGAGAAAGCGGTGTTTAACAGATCATATCGGAGTGGTGAATTGTGTTGGACGATGGGAAGGACAGTGGCTTGCACAGCTGAAAACACTTTAGAAGTGATAACAGTGGAAGATTAGAGCCTGACCGAGAAACAACCACGCTCTGTATTGGTGACAACGTTACAGTATGTAGAGGCAAAATGCTTGTATTGAATCAGCTACACAATTGAAAACAAATGAACTCGATGGTTTTAAGGAAAGCAGTAACAGAAGGGAGAATAAGTCAGACAGTATTTGCTTCAGGCATTCATTGAAGATATACCAACTTTGTTTCACAGCATAACATCTTCCATATAGATACATTTTAGTTGCTTTCTTTTTTGTGTAGATTTTTTGCACAGTATTTAATTTGAAAGCACTAATGTACAGTATGTTTGCATGCGTATGCCTCTATGCATCATGCTATGGTTCGTTGTTATCAGTCAGCACACCATTTAAAGGATGTCATTGTGGGTCCACATGGACAATTGAAAAGGATAAATACAAGCTTGAGACCTACAATACCAAGTCAGATATACATCATATACACTGGGCATACCTTATTTACAGGCATGTGATTTATATTTGATACAGATAACACTACATTTCACATATTTTGGGTACATAATTTACCATACAGAAGCTACTATAATTTGTATTCTTGAGTAATAGTTTTTTCAACAATGCATGAAGCACTTTTTTGAGCCATTTTCCAGTAGAGTTTTTTGAGAGAGCAGTTATTCCCCCCCCCCACTATGGATTTATTTTCTATAGGCTGCCTTAAATGGATCGGTGTATTCTCTTTCCATGAAGAGACTACAACCTAACCATAAACGGTGCCCATCTTATACTGTAAAGAAGTCATTATCTTTCATCATGCTGCAGTGGGGAGAGCCAGACAATACTATACATTTTTTCTCTCCAAAAGCACACAGACAAGTGGAGGTATGTCTGTTGGTGGGAGCGACAGACTGAGAACACGTTTGAGAGAGTACCCTGTCCCTGATTTGGATGCGCCTCTAATTCCTATCAAGATGAGAGCTGTCTGAACAGATTTCTCTCATCATTATTTGCTCTGAGATTTACTTGCGCTTGTAAATGGTGTTGATTGAGGGTAATTTGGCTTTTAATTGCCGAACAGCTGCCACACTCACTGCTGATTGCCATTGTAGACTTTCTCAGTAGATCACTCATAGACCCCTAAATGCCTCATTAAAACGTTATGCAGAATCGCATGAAACGTGAAGAGAAGGGCCTCTCATAATGTTTTACTGATTTCTGTTTTATCATCGGAAAGGTCGTTTTAATTATCGTCAATGTCAGCAAATGCAATGCTGAGAAACAAGTGTCGTAATGACTTTTGGAAAGTTGCATTAAGGTTTTTTTTGTGGACACACTACATGCATTTGAGTTTCTTTGGGAAAGACTCAGCGTACCATTTTCCACTATTAATTCCATCCTCCGGAGGAAGACTATATCACAAACATATACTGAGGATTGCCTCCAGGTTGGTCACTGCACATCTGGATCATTCACTTCACACTTCACACTTTTTTTTTACAATGTCTTAAGCAACACAAGAATACTACAAAAGGTTGTCATGTACGTATGGCTTAGCCAATGTGTTTACTTTTTTTTGTATTGTTTTGTTTTTGTAAATCAAATAATCAATATAACATTTACTATGTTACTGAAAAGTTTAACAATGGTACATTAAAAAAACTAAAATCTAGTGTTTTAAGATGATTGTATTTAGGACTAAACAACATAATCAAATCACCACAAAGAATAATATTGGACGTACATTGATAAAATATCTGCTTTTACTTAAGTAGAGTTTTTACATGGTTAAGTGATTCAAGTGTAAAAAAAAAAGTGGCCTGGCTTCGTGTTAGGAATGATCTACAAAACAATTTTAAGCTATTTAAATATCTTTTAAAAAAGAGGAACCACAAACTAACGGTAGATAATATCCGTTTAAGGTTACAAATAAATGATTAGTGTCTCAAAGTAAACAACTAATCCCAGTCAATGCAAAGCAGCAGCAGTGGGAGGGTGCTATGGGAACCTGGCAGGTACTTTAAGGGCCATTTGACTTATTGATCACAGGGGACATTGGTAAATAAAAATAGCTCTGGCTGCTCAATGAGATCAAATTTACAAATTCTTAGAAAAATTCTAAACATATTAAATAATTAATCAAATTCACAAACGAAATAAGGAACTGTGAATCATTCATGGCTGTAAAGATTTGGAGTTGTCTCTCTGCATATTCATATGGCTTGTAATATATTCTTTTTGTGTGAATCCATAAGTAATGTTGTCTTCTCACTGTCTGCCCAGAAGGATTTACAGCCCAACAAAAATTAAGTCCCTGAACTAAGCAAGCTGATGTATGGCAACAAAATGTACAGTTTATATACTGTATACATATTTTTACATTTTCGAAAAAGATGAAGATATCTGTTTGAATACATAATAGAATCGAAAGATGTTCGCCGCCTCCTGGTTTCTGTGCAGTTTTCCAGAGGTCATAGGGTTGCCATTTATCATTTAAAGAAAAAACGAAATGTTACAGCTTTTTTACAAACCAATTGCTTTCAGTTGCTCTGCTGAAAATGTTAGTCTGTGTTAGCCTCAGTGTTGATCCTTGCAAACAGACCGACTATAGGCTCACCTTTTCATACCTCCTCCATTATACAGAATCTGTGTTTAACCTTGGAAAGAAGATCTGTTTACTTAAGGACTTGTCAAGTAAGATTATGCTTTTAGCAAACACCCACTCTCTTCAGTTGTATGGATTGATGCCTGCGAGCATCTCTGTCTTCTTCTGTTTGTCGTGAACACTCCCGCCAGAGCGCTGTAGCTAAACCTACAGTAGGAGGTGAGGATGAGGTCTCGTATGCTTCAGCTAGAAAAAGCCCTCTAATTTGCTTTGCAATTATCAGGCCTGTACAATGGCACTAGGTCAACAGGTCATCTTCATTACCTCGGGTCATATCAATTATCAGCTGTTTAAATCATCATTAGGAAAAAGTGATTATAGGAATGACCCGATATTAGAAGTAATTACCTGACCCCTGCTATTGTGTGGGTGTAAAACCCTTTATCCCAAATCAGCTGTCTCTTATTTGTTGGTTTACCTATAAACTCACAGCAAACTCCTTCATCTTGAGGCTGGGATGGCGGAACAATTTTGACAACGCAATAGAGTATTCTTACTCTCCTTTTAAGTACCCTTTAAGTTCTCTGAGTGCTCCCAGTCAGTGTAATTTGTGTCTTGTCCCCAGGAAAATACACACAATTTGGATTCAAATGCAGCAAATCCTTTTATCTTGTCAAAATCCTCTTTGATTCTTTTAGGAAAGCGTTGCTATGATTTGAAAGAGCAAGATGTAAAAGATAAAATGGGGGATGATCACTTTGAAAAGGCTGTCGTTTGGATTGAACTCGGCAGTGGGGCTGCCAGCAACAAGAGTCCAGTGCAAAGCGTCCTGATGTAAAGCCTCGGTCTTACACATGCTCAGCGCTGTTGCACTCTCCTGGTTATGTTTTAATGAGCAACAATTGTGAGCCAATTTGCATGTAAAACAATGTTATTATAAACAAGCATCAAAAAGCTGTAATACTTCTAAAACATGTAAATGACTCTCCATTATAAAGTGCAACAAAACCTAAGCCATGCCTTGGAGCCAGGGCCTCTAGGTTTTTGATGCTCGTTTCCATTATTAATGCTATTCGCAAGCCAAACTTTTTAGGTTGGGCGCTTTAATCTATTTTTGCTGTAAATTAATGAATTTTTAAAGAGGACTAGTCCTTGCTGAATAGAGCTGGATGTGGGAATGTGGTTTGAGTCGCGGTGACGCAGTGCTGTAGCCTCCTTTACTGTGCAAAGCATGAGTTCACAAACAGCATCCCGTCTCTCTCTTGGGACCGATCGTTGGGGGAGTTTGCCGAAATGCTGCACGCCTATGTTTTATTTATGACAAAAAATGCCTTTTTAACTTTGCCGTTGTCAGAATCTGGAATTGTTATAGCTTTTTCTAGTTTGGCAGTGGTAAGTCCTCTGGGTCGCTAACTCCCTCTACCTTGGCAGATGTTTTCAGGTGTTATTCTGTGTGGGCTTAGCGAGTTAAATATTTTATTCTAAGCCTTAAGGAATTAATTGGAACCTCCGGATTTGTCTTTCCTTCTTTCAATCAGAAGTTCTTTCAGACCTGACAGAAGCTGTGTTAATCAGCACGTTATGTTTTCATTTGAGATGCACTTGATTGACTTGGGCCAGCGATCAGTATTCAGAAACCTCTGATTAAAGCGGGTTGCACTGTCAGGGATAAATGATCTCCCTCTTTCTGAATCTCTTTTTTTTCCCCCTTACTTTTTCCTTTCAAGGATTAGTTTTCTTGACCACTCGCTTTAAGGAGTAAGGCCACTAAATCTCAGTTTGAAACGGTGCATTACATCGATGCCTCTCCAGGTCTCCTTTGAGAATAAGTACACACTACAGTATCAAGCGATAATTGCTTAACCCAGCTCCATTGAGAGATGAGTAAGCATCCTCCATAAGGGCAGCTGATTTGCCTTGATATCTTATAATTGAACCTTTTCAGGGGTATGCTTTCTGGCTCTGAAGCCGAAAGTAATTAAGACTTTCAATACCGCTTTTTGGACCTTTCCCCCTTCGTCTGAAAGGCCCACACTCTTCGACATGACAGCGCTCAGTATGCCTACAGACTTTCTTTTGACACATTAGCATTACCGTTGCCAAGGCAGTTCTTCCAAGAAACCCCCTCTGCTCGGCACGCTCCGGGTGGGTATTTTGTCATTACTTCATTTTCCTCTGAAAATATTTTGATGCCTCTTTCTTTTGGCTCCCTCCCTCACCCATCCCCCGTCACTCCATTCAAAGTTCTCTATTAAAATGCAGAACTGTAAAGCCTCTCTCCGTCTAAAAGCCTGCTAGCAGCGGGAGACGGTTAGCTGTTAGTGATGCATACAGCTGAGTGAGTGCATCACAGCTACAAAGTCTAATGGGTGAATACATTCAATCACATACAGACCCTCAACTCTTTTAAAGGGACAATGTTCCCAGTCATGAAAGCTCCTTCCACAGTGCAGAGAGTGATGTATTAAAATTCTTTGCATGAAAAAGATTTCTTGTTCATAATCGTCCAAATCCTTGCTCTTCTTTTTATACTCATGCTTGTAGTCTTTTATGGAAGTGCCAGGTACTAACTTTCAACTTTCAAGATACCAAAGTTAACTTTTAACAGGAGTTTTAAAAAAAAATCTGTAAATAGAAATTTGTGATGCCACATGTTATTTTTTGCCCAATTTTGAACCGCTTTTGATACCTACTAATGTCAGCCAAATGTTTATCTCTGAAAATGTATGTTGCCATGCATATTTATGCGACAAGCATTCAAACTATTTAATCAAACGCTCCTAATCCTGTATGATCGGTTGCCAGAATATCCCCTCTTCGCTACCTTTATTTTCTATTCAACTACATCTCTTTGAAATCTGTCTAGTTGGTTACGTTTTTGATGTTTTGAGTATGTGCAGGAATTGTTATTTTGGTGTCTGTTTGAGCCTGCAATTATTGCATTACAATGAGTTCTCTCCTGCCCTGCAGCTTTCAGGAAATTAACTCTCAATTAAACTGTTCAGTTTTATTTCACAACAATCAGTTAATCATATGTATGAAAACAGACACATGTTTTACTCATAACATAATTTAATTGTAAAAGTATAGTGTTTAAAGTGACTTCCATTAGTTACAGGATAAAATATGACATAAAAGGCACTTCAGGTTTGAATCTCCACCTGAGGAGGATATAGTCATCTCATGCTGCGTAAGAGAAGTGAGTCTACTACTCAAATATACTGTATGAATGTTATCAGTCCAGATGTTGTGAACATCTAAAAAGACCAACATCGACTGAAAGGTTAATTTCCTCCTGAATACATACTGCTGTTTCAGTACTCCTAGATGATCATGAACAATTAACTGAGATGAGAATGTAATACTCATCATCTACGCCTGCAGAACAATGCGTACATTTTGAAAACTGATAGCTCTAAGATAAGCAGAGATGTAAGCTGTCTCCTCTGCGGTGATCATTTCCCTCCCCTGATACCGTGTGGGCCTCTGAGGCTTCTGTGAAACACGGCGGATATCAGAGACAAAAGGCACAGTGCTGAGGTGAGCCCAGTCACTGTGGGACCAGTTGACTGAGTCGACTAGGTAATTGGTTGCGTCTACCCGCTCAGCAGGGCCCCTCTCCCCAGAAGCCAAGTCATGCCCCTCCTCTTCCCTCTCCGCTCTCTTCTATTACTCATCATCCTCACCCGGCTAGCGGTGCGAAGCTACACCGTGCCGCCGTGCAGCCTGCCCACGCTCCAAAACTTATCTACAACAACAGCCACGGCAGCACAGCAGGTCAGGGCTTGTGGCAGGCTGATTTGCAGCTTGAGCCTCCTTTTAATGAGGGGAAAATAAGTACGTGTTGTTCTGTGTCTTGTGTCACCACCCCCATCCCCACCTACCCACTACAACTAGCAATGCTACCTTCCCTACAGCGAAAACACGAAAAGAGAAAAAAAAGGTGCACTAATTAAGATGGCTTCCTGGGATTTGGAAGAGGGGGTTGGCTCTGGCTTCTCCCACAGTGGCAGGGCCTTGAGGAGGAGATGGGGGGGGGGGGGGGTGTTGTGCATGAGTCCTCATCGGGCATATCTCTGCTCGGTTTCCTTCACATAGTCCCACTGCCTGGTTTGTTTGGCTTGATGAGTCTGCTGCTAAACATTTGTTTTTTCTGCTTGTAATTAAGCGAGGTTTTTACAGGAGCTGCTGAGTATTTCCCTTCCTCATCCGGGCGTATTGGGCTCCCCGGGGGATTGGTGGAAAGAGAGAGTGGTTTGTGTTGCTCTTGGTAGGCAGGCTCATTGAAGTTCTCCCACCTTGATTATATACAGTGAGCCTGAATGGAAAATGCGTGGGCTCTTTGTTGTTCAAGGACATGGGAAGGTTAGTGCATGGGATGGCAGACAAAGGTTTAGATGAAGATTTCTCTATCCTTAGGCTGAATCCATCCATCCAGCCTCTGCTAAGTGTTCACTGGCATTTGCCCACTCCTATCTCGTTCGTAAACCCTGTAGGTTCACCTGCATTTCCCAGAATGCAGAGCGATTATCTTCCAAAAACACAAAGCTCTAACGAGGCAATTTTCTTTGTTAATCATGGAGTGAAAGCAACATCTTCACTCCATGATGAGTAACAGTTACATGACATTCTCAGTCCAGTAGTGACAAAGCTACGAATATTCTGTGACTGACTTGAGTACAGAACAATGGGTGAGTAATTTTTCTCTCGTCTTAGTTTTTTATTTTTTTCTGAATCATCATGCTTGAAGAAAAAACACAAAACGTTCCTTCTCTACTTGCAGAAGACTCATTTTTCAAGTTCCGCGCCGCTCTAAAAATAGCTACCAAATTAAAAACTTGGGGCTTCTTGAGTTTTTTTTTCATTGTTTGTGTCTGTCTGAACAGGATCTGAGACGCAGGGGGAGTAGGGTGGGTGGGCATGCACTTGACAGGAGAGTGAAGCACGTCGAGAGTCAGAGAATGGGAAGACGTGTGTTGGGGGGTTACACAGAGAGGGAAAGGGGACGAGCTTTCGGCTCCTCTAGAGGGCTGGAATTCCTCCTTAGCTGTTCCCCCCCATTTGGCAGGCACTTGTGAAAACAATTCCCCAGCTTTTAGTCACTCTGCAGATCCAATTGCCATTTCCACTTTGGAGAGAACGAGAGTGAGAGGCAATCCAGATAGACAGAACACAGACCGAGAAAGAGAGGAGAGTTTTAATCGGGTTGGACAGATGCCGAGGCCAGTTGAGCGCTTGTGCGATATTAATATCTTATGAAGGCTGTCTGGCAGTGCAAGCTCACCGTCTTGTGTGGTTTTGTGTTTGTGCGTTGCAGCAGCAGCCATTGCAGTGGCTAAATGAAGAACTTGTGAACATGCACGAGGGAAGGACTCCACCTTTCACTTCGGTGACTTCCCCAGATGCTTTGGCCCAAAGAAAGATGGAAAGGAATGGGAAGAGTAAGACACTTAACTCATACCTACTCCCCCACGATGCTTTGCTTTTCATTGTTATTAATGGAAAACCACTTTTTGATTCAAGTTTGTTTCTTATCCATAGATCACCTTGCAGATCAGTTTAATGTGCAGTGTTAAAGACCAAGTGATGAACATGCCACAATGTTTAGTTTTCCATTATACAAAGCTTCACTGTATGTGTAAAAGAATGTGCAAGTTAACATCTGTGTGTCTCTGCCAAGTGTGCTTTCTGCTCTGGCTAAAGGAGATGAATAGAGGTAGTAAACAAACCTCCTGCTCTTCCAGACTTGAGCCACGGTTGCTGCACAGAACCCATTCAGTGAGCCTGCAGGAGATCCTCCACACGCCACGTCGCTGAGCCTCCACCCCTTCCCTTTGGACCCCTAGACCTACAAGCACCATGACCTCTGAGCTGGAGAGCAGCCTGACCTCCATGGACTGGCTCCCCCAGCTCAGCATGAGGGCAGCCATCCAGAAGGCAGACGCTGGACACCACCAAGGCCACCACCATGGACACCATCACCACGGCCACCATCACGGGCACGGACCTGGAAAGAAAATTGTGCATCTGGACCCGGGAACCACGCTGGACCAGGAGGAGGCTGCTCAGCACAGAGACGGTAAACCGCCCTACAGCTACGCCAGTCTGATCACCTTCGCAATCAACGGCTCACCACGCAAACGGATGACCCTCAGCGAGATCTACCAGTGGATCTGTGACAACTTCCCCTACTACAAAGAAGCAGGAAGCGGCTGGAAGGTAAGGGCAGACACAAAACATACACTTTGTAATATACATTTTGGATTTTTAGGATTAAGATTTATAGCTGGGTTCATTTCTGTGTGTCAACATACCTGATGAGTCCAAATGGATCAGAGTGCACTCCATGTCTTAATAATTGCGCCAGTAGTAAGTAGCTTATTTCAAGGTTTATGCTTTAAACTGGTAATCACATACAAAATAAGCCTTTGAATGACTTATTTTTTATAATAATTTCATTGTTACGTCTGGGGGGGGATAACAATTCTGAAAATAAACAATAAACAAATGTTTTGTTCAGGGGAATTAATGACTGTGGTCTTGTGTCGCGAAACCCCTACCACTACCCAACCCAAAAACAAAGAAGCAGAGGTCTGAACCAAACCATGGATTGGGAGAATCACCTCACTGCCAATGTCATATTAATAATTCCATTAACTCAACGTAGTAGCTCCGAATGAGGACCTTCCATTTTTGAGTCAGGAACTGTTGAAAGGATAAGTGGGCAACAATTTTGCTCAAACATTCCCTCCCAACAAAAAATGATCTACATTTTAAGTTATTTATAACCTACAAATGTTGGGAGCTAAACCTGGATTTGGATTCAACAAGCGGATATGTTCCTCAACCGATCAAATGCTTTTAAACCTCAAATCTATTGCTAGTGCTCAAACTTCACAAATCTGACACAGCGCTAAGAGCACAGAAACCTTTTACTGAACCAGGAGTGATTGACAGATGCGTTTGGTCTCATTCAGATGACATTATTAAATCCTTATGTAAATGCAGCTATGCAAATCCTGCCTAATATGAGCAGAGAGGTGGCTGTGTTATTGGAGACGAATGAATAGATCCCTAGGTTGTGTCTTGGGGATTCTCTACCTTATTAGTGAAGAAGCGAATGGATATAGTCCTTCCACTGACACATTGGAAAAGGCTGTCTGCAAACTATCAACCTATTCATCTCTCTGAGAGCGGGGACATTTGTCTTCTACTCATTATTTCTCTCTCTTTCACTTTCTATCTTCATCTCCCAAGCATGTGCACTCCACCAACCCTCTTCCTCTATCTTAGTCACTCCTCTTCTCTCTTCTTCTTTCCCTTTCACCAACCTGTGTTTGTTCCCCGTCTATAATCTTCCACACACCATTCCCTGAGCAGGGATGCATGCCAGAAACAGAGACAAAAAGGTTATGATAGACGCCATGTTGTGCTGGCAGAGCTTCTTACCTGCATGTAGGATTCAATCAATTCATTTTCTGTTTGCAGAGAGAGGATAGGGGTTATTAAGACCATTCAGGGTCTCTCTCGCTGCAGCTCATGCCTGCCTTCTCCCGTCGGCTGTATTTGGATACCAGGATGTTTTAGTATCCCATAATTACACCTCAGTCTAGATCCATTGATTTGTGTGTGTGGCTGCATTCAAGTAGGATCATTAAAGCACTGTTCTGATGCTGCTGTGGTTATATTTTTCACATGTTCTGGCATTTTTCCATGCTATCGGTGCAGGGAGTTTGTTGAAGGATACATAACCCAAAGTTGTGTTTCTTTCCTAACAGGTTAGGGCCATTTACACAAAGCACGATAATGTTCTTGTCAGTATTTTACAGAATGTTTTTCAAAGCACAGCACTTTGAGACTCTGTTTCAACAGAAACCTTTTCACAACCACTTACCTGTGCTAGAGCTGACATTTTAGAAGCATGTTGAGTAACAAATCAAGCAGTACAGCACAGGTCCCATTTCTGTGTAAGTGTTTGAGAGAAGGCTCTACACTTGTGCTTCCTGGATGACCCGATTCTGAACAGGGGGCTTGTTTTATACCAGCCGTGGCCCACCGTCACAGGGAAAGTTACATAAGTCATTCCAGTTCAGGTGATTGCTGTCAGCTGCACACAGTGACACAGACTCAAAGATTGTCTGGCTGCCACGTTCGGCAGACATAGTACACACGTTGAAATTAGTTTTCTCTGAATGTGCCGACTCGAGGAGAACACTCGAGCTTTCAGGAAACGCCTCATACCTGGTCCGTCGCTCCTGCCTTCTCCTTCACCCTCTGTGCACACATGCGTGCCCACACCAGCTCGTACACACACACAGAAAGACTCCCACTCAGGTAGGCAGTGAACGTGTGCAGTCTGCAGATTACATGCGAGGAGCTCAGCAGGAGAGGAGATGGGGGGGGGGGCGGCGGAGAAGAGAGAGGAGACTGTCAGAGAGCAGAGGAGAGTTTTACTACCCAGCACACGCACGCCGTCTGCTCTGTATGATAATGTGAGAGCACAGGAACGGCGGAGTTGAAACCAGGACACACACACACACACACACACACACACACACACACACACACACACACACACACACACTAGCATCCATCCTTAGAAATCACACGATAACGTACGCTGGTTGAACAGCACATGCTTGTTGTACATGTTGCATGGTGAAGCGTTCTACCCACAGACACACACTCACACTTTCCAAGGTCATGAGATGTTTGTGTCTTAGCTGAAAATGAATATGGAAAGCTCTTTTCATCTTAAGAGTTATAATGGGAACCTTCCTCCAGAGCGGTGGAGGAGGTTAAGAAAGCAAAAACAAAAAAAGAACATCAAATTAAAACGCACACAAATGCATAAGGGCAATTCTGTTTTTGGAACATCTTTAGGTCCCTTAAATGCATCTGGCTTTGCTTTCTTTTCAAGGAAAACAAATGTAGATACAGTGTACTGGAGTAGAATGCTAACAGCTTTGCACGAGGCTGCGTCATTGCCCCGTTATTTGTCATCACTGGAACAGCATTATCTTTACCTCTCTCTCTGACTCTGTCCTACACTGTGCTCCGCTCTACTTTCCCATGCCCTCCGCAGCCCTTCACACCCTCGTGTCCCTCCACTTTAGGGTCCACCTGTACCCCAACTCATAGGGAAAAGCAGAGCGAGGCCAAAGCTTTCTGTCTTTGTTTGTTTTGTGTCAATTTGTTTGAGATTAAATTGGGGTTTTGAGATTTTCTGAATTGCATTCAGAAACTCCTTGATCACGTCCTACAATATTTGTGATTAAGGTCTTGTGTTTTGCCTTAATTATCTTTCTATTTACAAAATGTTACTTTAAAACATATTATTTGTTTGACATTTTGTAGACAAATTAATGATTTTTTTTTTATGAAAGAAAAAGTAGATCAACACAACTGTATCTGTATTCTATGCTGCTCTATTCTATTCAGGCTGAATATAATGATGGGAAATGTTGTTTTTAAAGCTCACCTTACCATTATATTATTATTATTGAAATGTGAAGGTCTTGCCATTATTTACCGCTTGAGAAATGCAGTCTCTAGACCTGTATCTTCTCAACATGGCGTTATGCAGTCTGTGCTGACTAAACTGCTCTCCTGCGACCCCCCGTCGCCTCAGGCTAGCTCCCATGCAGCCAGGCTAATTGCCTGCGAATTAGCCTGGCCTAATGTGGCGCTGTAAAGGGCAGCGCTACCGCCATGGCCTTTGGCCTTTGGCTGAACACCACATGTCACAGACAATCACCTGATATGAATCAGCACTGGGCCATTATTCTGGCTCCCATCCTCTCCTGCGTGCTCTGTGGGAGATATGCGAATGAGCTCAGCAGAGATCGGTGCGCTGTGTCAAGTGTACTTGCATATGTGGAGAAAGGCTGTTGGGAGTAGCTGCACTGAGACTGCTGAGCTTGTTTCCTCAGAGCAGAACTGAAATCACTGCAGCATTGTGCTTGATGTGAATCAGCTTAGTGACAATGTGTAGGCAGTGTTTGTCTGTACATCTGCAGTACTTAGTGTTGGGAACATGTGTGGCTCTGTGCACAACATGGTCTGTATGTGTGTGCAGCTGCTTACATGTGCCTGCGTTTCCCTGAGTCATTTTGGGTAAAGGAGAATACGTCAGTGGTGTGTTTGTTTTATTGAGTTTCACCTCTGACCCTGTTTGACCCCCTCGTCACTAGGTAACAGACATACACAACTGTTACATGTACCCCAGTGCTCCCAGTTTACATGTTACGTCAGACCAATCTGCTGTCCAGATGTTTGTGTCAAAGTCTACCTCTTGACACATGGGTCAGACATGTTGGAATCTGATAGTAACAAAAGAAAATGTGTGAAGTGTTTAAACCAACACACGATTAAAGGACATTAAAAAAAAATTGTAGAAGAAAGAAAATACACAGATTTTCTCAACAGTATTTCACAGTTAGGCATACTTGCAAAAATTGCAGTTTTGTTACGAGGTAGCATAAAGACATATTGAGATGGATTCTTCAAAATACAAATCTTATGAAACTATTTTTTTAAATCATTTTTTTATCATATAATATCTCATCATTAGCATACAAGACTAATGTCTAGATGTATAACTGTCTTCATACCAAGGCTTAAACAACACATTTAGTATTATTCCCCATTCTGCTGGAAGTAAAAACCAAACTGTGAAACAATGTAATGACATTTCCGAAAGGAGCAATATGTACCAGGGGCACATTTCTTCACCTGTATTTTTAATACAAACTGTTGCTATTGTTCAAAGAACAAATTGCGATTATCAGCAGAGTTTCATTTATATGCTCCCCCCCCCCCATACACACACGCACATGTTTATACACACACAGCACACGTACATTCATCTATTAGCTTGTGTGTGTGTGTGTGTGTAACGCTGCTAAAGCTTTTAATTACATACTAATCACTAATAGCAGTCTCAGTATTAAATTCTTAATTAAAAGCGAGGAATTTCTTTTGCTATCTCCTCGAGGATTTGGCACCTATCCAGCAGCGCATTTCCCTCTAACCAGCCAGGCCTGTAGCTCTCCATATGGCTAATAATAGGCTTAAGGCTGCTTTCCGTCGCACTCAGGAATGCAACAATTATACCACAGAATGAGCTTATTTGTTATTCTCTGGGTTCGCCTGTCTTTTGTCAGCTCCTAAATAGAGTTTCATGGAACTAAAGAGGATACCGTTGATGTTTGACAAAGTCTGAAGCCTGGCTCAAGTGTTTTGATTTGCTTTTTGAGAAAGGGCAGTCGGATAAATGGACACTGGTATCATCAGTCGATGTTCACTGAAGTATAAGACCGAGTCTGAATCAAAACTTATTTTGTCTGTGATTTGTTTTGTTTGTAGCTATTCAACTCTTTCTCTATGACTGCCGTGCATCCACACTACTGTGGCGTGATCTGAAAGCACACTTTGGATGTTGAAACGACATGCCTCCGCACTAACAATTTGAGTTTGATGTGCTAGTTATCACTGTATACACTGAACCAAAAGAAAATGGCTCTAAGTATCATCCTCTGTGCGTCACCACAAACACCTGCTAAGCTTTGTGAAGGACGCACCCTCGTTACTTTTCTGATGGGGTTCTAACCCTCAAAACTCAACCTTAGTTCATATTTACAGATTTTTCAGAATGAAAAGAGTCGATTACTGTAGCATGTTCTTCAATTAATCAAAAATGAACAAGAATAGAAAAAAGGAGGCTGTCAAACATTATTGGATGCAAAGGGTAACCAGGGCCCTCCGTCCTCCTTCCCCTCCTTCCTCTTTCTCTGCTCACTCGCCTCCTCTCCCGGAAAGCCGCTGACAAAAGCTGTCACTTCGCCACATCGCTCTGCTCGACACAACCAGCCACAGAAAGTGTGCCAGCATGACCTCTCTCTGCTCTGCAAGCTAGTTTGGTGTCTGTTTTTATTTCTGAAACGCTATATTAAAATAACAGCTGAAAGCGTTTGTCTTTCTACATTTGTTGTAGAAAGAGCAACAACTGATGAAAAGAGAGGATAAAGTAATGTCAAAATATGTAAAAAAATATGGAGCATGATAGTTATTTTCAATATTCTTTGCTTTTTAATTGTTAAAGGTGGGATAGTTTTACCTTCTCATGCCTCTGATAACTATTTAAATGAAAGTCTGAGACCAGCTTATGGTGTGAATGCTCATGACAGGAAATGACTTGAGAGCGGTGGGAATAGTCTTCCTGAACTGCGACCACCAAAGCCACGCTGCACAGCCCTGCAAGCTGAAATAGGGTCTTTACCTTAATGACGTGTTGGGGGTGCGCTGGTCTTTTCAGAAAAGCCTGTCGCATGCAGCTCTTCATTCAACAGCTCACTGCTTCTGCTTCTACTTTGCATTGTAAACAAAGCTTTGTTAACTTTGTGATAAACACTGCATCAATCATGGAAAATTAGAATGTCATAGAGTTAATAGTCGATGCTGAAACAAAATATTGCAGCCATAACTTTTTTAACGTGAAGCCGCAGCAGTAAATGTTCAGTTTTCATCAGCAGTGAGTTGCACAGCTTCGATAGCAGTCAGTACATGTCATGTAAAAGCTGATATCGGACAAAACAAGATTTTTAAAGCACAACTCTTTTCTAGGCGCCCTTACAGACACGTGTTGATCTGCACACGATGCAGCCTGTTTGAATGGGAGTTGACCGTTCAGAGTTGGCTGCGGTCAGCCCTGCTCGCCGGTCAGACCATTGTGAGGAAGCAGTGGAAATGCATGTGTTCATGACGTGGCCCGATGCGATACCTAAAGCAGACAGACCCAGGCCTGTTGTAATGCACAACACATGACTGCTGTGCAATGGTTTAGTTTATTTAAGACACATATTGCTGTAGCAGAACCTGCTGTTTGGAATTATATACTGAATTTAAATAAACACCCATTGTTTTGGAGCTTTTACCTGTCTTTATCTCCAGAGACCACAGCAACCCTACTTCCACCTTGTCTGAGATTTATTTGTGGCATTCACACACACACACACACACACACACACACACACACACACACACACACACACACACACACACACACACACACACACACACACACACACACACACACACAAACATTCACTCTTTACCTGCAAAAAATCACTGTAAGTGTGTACTGATACTATGCACACAAATATTCACACAGATAAACAGGTGTCTGTATAACTGCTCACAGGCCCATGAAGAGGTGCACTCACCTGGCTACACATACTGTAGTTTGGCGCAGGTGCATGCAAAACTGAAATGCTCACAGTCTCACACACACACACACACACACACACACACACACATGCACACACACATGCACACACTCTATCCTATAGTTGTGTTGTGTTGAAGTACTTCAGTGAGGGAGTGAAGAGGGCGGGGGAATGGTCCATCAAATGAAATGAATATGTATTAGATAGGGTTTGAAGTAGTGACTTGTATTCAACGCTGCATTCTCACAGAGCGTCTGTCACACCGTCACCATCAGGATATAATAAGGCATCTCAATGATGCTCAGAACCCAGGAGACTTTCACATCTAAGACACCTGTCCGTATGCGCCCGTACCCCCACTCCCAGCCGACTCCAGCTCTTTACTTCTTTGTGCCTCTTTCACCCCCCTCCTACCTCCCAGCTCCTTCTCCTCTGCCTTCCCTTCAAACTTACCCACATATTACCCTCTCTTTATGCACTGTATGGGTTCAGCTGAAAGTTAATAAAATATCCTCCATCTCTCTCCTCTCTTGCTATATTCTCTTTTCCTCTCTGTTTCTGCATCTCTAATTCTGTCTGTGGGCGCACAAGGACTATCTTTATGACACCACAATGCATTCATCCTGAAGGGCATGGGAAGCTCCTGAATACTGCTGCGTGGGTGTTCAGCTGTGTGTTCACATAGAGCTCCATATAGGCCCTCAACAGGTTAATTTCATGGCTAGCAAAGCTAATGCTCTCTGACCTTAGCTTCCCTGCAGACAGTTGAGCAGAGATTTACACAAGCACATACATGAAGGGTTATATCTCACGTTTTAAATACAGAGACCCTCAAGATTTCTGTTAAAGATTGCTAGAACACATTAGGTAGTATACTAGTGCAATAAAAAAGCTAAATGAATAAAGTTGCAGTAGATAAAAACATCAGATATGTCTGGAGCGATGTACTTCTTAAACTATGAGTCACCTTGAATTGTCACTGCGGGAAATAAATAGGACTGTTACTCCTGGAGACCAAGGCACCCGAATGTACTCACCCATTTCAGCTCTTTACCGACCAACCATGTCAGTGTCGTCAGCATTGTTCTGTAAAAGTGGAACAAGGGTTGTTGCCTCACTCGTGAAACTTTGAGGAGTTTAGAGGAAAAGCCGCCTCGCGTTGCCCCTTTTCGTATTTAACTCAGCGGCCCTGACACCAATCTTCCAAACCTACCTTATGTAGCTGCAGTCTTCTCTGTGTGACCTGTTTCCATGGCATATACACACACACACACACACACACACACACACACACACACACACACACACACACACACACACACACACACACACACACGTCTTTAAAACTGGTCAACTGTTTTTGTCAACCGTCAAACATTAACGTCATTTTTCTTTATTTGATCACTTTTCCTGACTGAGACATACACACACAGTTTCACACGCCTTCCACCCGACAGCATGTTTCCAAAACCTGACTTTTAGTCACACATCACATTACAGTGTATATCACATTGCATTTATTCAAAAAGTCATCCATGCTTAATTAACAACCCCGTCTTTTATATAACTAACCTCTTTAACTCCAGGAACCTGCACCCTACGTTAAGCAGCAGCAGCAGCAGCGACTATAGCGTACACACACTGTGCGTACAGTACATTAGGGTACTTTACATTTATTTTGGCCTTCCATAAAATAAAAATATTTGGGTAAGAACAAGCCAGGCACAGTAGGAGTTGTAAATCAAGTATTTTATGGTTGGTTTGACATACCAGAAAGCAAAGTAAAAAAAGCCGGCTGCCACGCAGAGGAGGGAGTTTTGGGGGGGGGACAGATACACATTTTAAGATTGTCACTTCTGCAAGACATAACGCTACTATTTATTTTGATTGTTCAAATAAAAAAGAGACACTGGAGAAGTCCAAACCCTGACTCATCTCACATTTACACAGCTGGCCAATCTGTGTCTGTGTGTAAACTCTTGGCTTCAGAAAGTTGCATAAATGTTGGGAACCGACCCCCACTAATCCAATGTCGGAAAGGTTTTTGGGGAGAGGTTTCCCGAACAACTTGCATATGGCATCTTAAGGCTTTCTAGACAAATACCTGTTGTATTTGAAAAACAGAACTATTGCTGATTTTGTGGGGTGTCAAGTAAAACAACTCCATTAAGACAATGTTGACACATTTTCCCTCCGTGGAAACGAGGAGAGTTCATATTGTATGTCATATTTGGACCCATAGTCTTCAGTGTCCTTTCTTCGTTTTGACATAGACACACTCACACACAATGCTCGTGACCGCGACCTCCTTCAGCTACTGGGCAGGAGGGGCATTGGCCCAGCCCGGCCCAATAAGCTCATTAATCAGGCGGGGTGAGGAGTGGGTGGGAGGAGGACACATCAGAGAATCTCATTATCGTACTTCACAGTGCTGCTAATCAGTGCATGTATTGATGATGTCTATTCCCATTCAGTGAGGGGTTATTACTGTTTCCATAACATGTAGGAAAGAAGGCACTCAGTCTTGTGTATATAGTATCTACAAAAAGCAGGCTTAGGACTGATATTAAGATGATACACTTTTGTATTAAGGTAAATGATCATAGTATAAATAGAAAGTATCTTAAAGGTCCCATGTCATGGCCATTTCTACTGATCATAATTCCATTGTTGAGGTCTCCTAAAATAGATTTATTCTGTGCAATTTTCCTAACTCACATTGGTTTCTCATACAGCATCTCTGTAAAGTATGTGTATTCACCGGTATTCACTCCTTCCTAAACGGCTTGTTGGAGCTCCTGCCCCCCCTCCCTGTGAGCCCAGTGTGCTCTGATTGGTCACGAAGCTGACAGGCTCGTTGCTGCTCGCAGCTCCTCGCAGCTGTGTGAGCTGCTGCAGAAGCAGACAGGCTTTCCGTGTCGGCGTCTCGGCAATACAGGAGAACAAGCGAAACTCATAACCACACAAACACTCACAGCCGAAGTAAAAACCAATAAGTGTGGCTTGATATTGAGTAAGAAAAAGGTTTATAGCGCTGTGAGAATGGGTCTGCGGAGAACATTTCTCCGCGATCCCAACGTAGTAAAGACCTAATAAAGACGTAGTAGCCCGAAAAACGTTTATCCATTTAAACAGTCATGGTACAGTAGATACCTTGTTTGTTTTAAAAATTATAAATACACAAACAACAATGAATACTTATAGGTTGTGTACCCGAATCTCCCGCTGGTCCAAACAAAGTAGGAACAGCCTCGTTCTTCAGTGCCCTACGCTGTACATATCCGGCATGAATCGCTGAAAGGTTTGGGAAGCTTTGTTTCGTGAAAGGCTGGCAGAGGGTGCGGCCATAGCTCTAGGCGTGGCTACTGGGTATCCCCACGTAGCGATACCCAGAAAGTAAATGAGAAATCTCCAACGAGGCGTTTTGGGGAGGTATTTTCTGTGTTAGTTTTACTCGCTACAGGGTGTACTTTGAGAGTTTTGACTCTGCAGACCGTTTACATGCATTAAAACCTTCATAACACACAAGGGGACGGGTAATAACCGGAAAAGCATGACATGGTACCTTTACATCTAAATGGAATTTAACAGATACACTTTATTATTTTTAAGCCTTTGTGATTTTGATACAAATGTAATTGAAGTAATGATCAGACTCACTGTTAATGACACAACGCCACTTCTTGTAGGAAGATTTCTAGAAGAGACGGTTGCCTTTGTATACCGAGATGTTGGCGTTCCTCCTTGCCTTTTTCCATCACCTGACCGTCACTTTCCTGGACTGACGGTTATATTCAGCCATTGACCTGCTAAGAGGAACAGCACATAAACCTGCTGGAGCTTTTTTCCAGGAGGAGAAAGGCAAGGCAGAGGAGGACCTGGCTGTTGTGGTTTGCTACAGACAGAGAGAACGTGGTTATTGTAGGAGAAACAAAGCTGATGCTGAGCAGTGAGCACTCGGGAGAAAGAGCAGAGAAATACCTCCCACCCCTCTGCCTTCTACCCTCCTCCTCCCCAGTGGTATTAATTAGCAGCAGATGAGTGGAGAACAGAGAGCCTGGAGGGAGAATAGGTTCATGTCAGGTTAGCCTGCCTCTCTGTCTCTGTCTCTCTGTCTCTGTCTCTGTCTCTCTCTCTGTCTCTGTCTCTCTCTGTCTGTCTGTCTGTCTGTCTCTCTCTCTCTCTCTCTCTCTCTCTCTCTCACTCTCTCTCTCTCTCTCTCTCTCTCTCTCTCTCTCTGTTATATATACCTCTATTCACATGTTCACAGCACATGCACAAATAATCAGAGCTGATACTAGGAGGGAATGTCCGTTTCCCTTTATTATTGCAAACACTATGAATTGGGTATATGCTTAAAAAATAGTTGAGTTTCCATAAAGCCCAATAAAACACCCTGCTCGAGGTCTAACAAGCCCCCTTCACATTTTCATCTTACCCCTCCTCACAGCTCCTGTTGCCCCATCCTCCCTCTCTTTCCATTCTCTCCCCATTGAATGCGTTTTAAACACCTGTTTCAAATGTCAGTGTGTATGACTAAACTGACATGCTTTAGTTTGAACCAATACATCCGTCTACTTTTGCTGAATAACAGCTCACTTCTCACTCTACATGGTGAACAGTAGAAGGTCAAAGACTGCTCTACTGGCTCAGACAGAGGTCCAGAGCCACACTTGTTCTGACCTGTAGCTAACATCGGCTTCAGCAGATGGAGCAGAGGCAATGGAGACAAATAATGTGTCTAGGTTTCTGGGATGATATTGATTTTCTCCACCTCCTAAATGGGCCTCAGCTTGAGCGTAGAGTGTTTGTCAAATAATCAAAAGACCAGTGCTTTTGGCCCCTGCAGCCTTCATGTTGAAAATGCTAAACTCCAAATTTGCTAATTAATTTGTATGCTAGTCATGTTGGATTATGTTGTCAAGCATTTTGAATGGTTCCATAGAGTAGAAAATCTCTATATAAATGCAGTCCATTGAACAGGGCAGTCACGATTTAAAAAGACAGAGACCGCAACTCAAATATTAGAGGCATTCTGTGCCAGGGACTCATAGGGATAAGAGTCAGGTGATAATAAATGAACTTTTCTTCCCATTCCTCTCTCTCTCTCTCTCTCTCTCTCTCTCTCTCTCTCTCTCTGCCTGTCTCTCCCTGCAGAATTCTATACGACACAACCTGTCCTTGAACAAGTGTTTTCTCAAAGTGCCTCGCTCCAAAGATGACCCTGGAAAAGTAAGTATTTCCCGAACAATGTAAGGCCGGAAAACTCAGTTTGAATTACGGTGCGACACGCAATGAAAATACAAGCCTGTTTTTGGCAAGCTTACAAATACGGCCTCAGCCGTTACTTCTCACGTGTTTGGCTGCCCACACAGACGCATTCACCTGTTCTGATGTTTTATCATACACACACATAGGCCTACACTCACACACATAAAACATGTCTGAACTTGAAAGCAATTTGTAGCTCCATCTGAATGCCTAATGCCACTTTCTGTGTTTTCTGCAGCTCTTCCGATATTGATTCTGCCAAGTAATAATGTGGTACAGAGAGTAATGAATAATAAGTATATGTAGGTACACTCCTTCAGATGCAAACCTGTTCACGCATCTGTTCTGCTTTATTAGGCCCTGCTTCACACACACACACACACACACACACACACACACACACACACACACACACACACACACACACACACACACACACACACACACACACACACACTCTGAGGAAGCATTGGTATGTTTCACCACTGCTTCTGCTTTGGTTGGGAAGCACAGTTGCCACGGCCACTTCAGCAGGGCCGTTCTGAAAAACAACAATTTGTCAACGCCTTGTTTGTGCTGAATCGAAGGAAATGCTCAGATGGGCAAAGTATGTAATTACAGTTGATCACTGAAGCTTGCCCTTTACAAGATTTTTTTTAATAAAAAGCTCAAATGTCTGCATTTGAACTCATCACAGGGTTAATGTAGGAAGCAATCCTCCACTTTTACAAAAACTGACGAGCCAAAACTTTTCATTGAACGCTCAAAACTAATTTTGTTTGAGCGGAGGAGGGAGTTTCTCCAGGCTGCAGGAATTTTGGAGCCATTGAAAAATGAATTAGGGGGAAGAAGGTTTAAATAATTCAAACAAAATCCTTGGGCTTGAGTGGAGGCCTATAGTCTGCAAAGATACAAAGAGAGCAGCTCCCCTCTGATGAGCTGGACTTGGACCTGACCAGCACTTTAATTCACACCGTGGATCGAAGTGGTCAATACTTTGGCGTAGGGGGGCCATCTGTGTGAAGAGAAGTTGAATGTACGAGCTCAGTTTGAGAGAGGGGGGAAGCTAAATCATGCATGTGCTAACGTTAATTGGCTGTGTACTGTTCACTGATGTGGGACTGAGAGACAGGGGGAGGAGAAGAGGCGAGCATGGGGGAGCGGAGGGGGGGATAGATGTTCATAGATGAGGTGTGTGTGTGTGTGTGTGTGTGGTCTACCTGAACCTCCTGAATTCTGTCTGCAGCCTTATACTTCCCTGTGACACTCCTTTTGGAGTGTGCTGTGTTTCAGCATTGGGTATCAAAGGGATTGCAGTGGACTTTTGGGGGAAAGGAAGCAGGAGCATGCACCACAGGAAACTAAACCCAGAGAAAACTGATTGGATACAGAGCTGGTATAACAACACATACATTGGTCTTATCAGCTACAGCGGAGATCCATCCATTGCTTTTCTTCTGTTTAGTGCCGCTTGTTTCCCATCAGAGGGGCTGAACAGCTTCACTGAGAAAAAGTAGGGAAGAGAGACACAGAGGTGCCCAGTACGTCGACCGGGGGCAATGCTGGTAGATCGAGAGTCATTCATAAAAAAAAAAAAATCCAGCTCCGTTAAAATAGACAAAACAGCTTTTGATTCCTCCTCCCTTGGCCTCCCTGCCACTTAATTCAGGAGTTTACTTGATTGACAGAAAAAGCGACCTATTGCTTTCCAGTCTGTTAACCCAGAATGCAAAGCGATACAAAATCAGTCAAGTGCCGGGAGAGACAAACAACAAAATGAGTGCGGGAACGAGCAAAAAGCTAAAGACATACCACTTCCGCACAGAATGGGAGGGAGAATCTTTTTTTGTGATGTCACATTCAAAGGTTATTTGCCTTATTTGTAAAGCAAGCGTCGCTCTGCCAAAGAAAGGTAACGTGGAGAGGCATTATCGGAGTGTTCACAAGGCATATGACAGCGACTTCCCTCCGAGTAGCAAGTTGATAAAGAGAAAGGTCATGTATTATTGCTACACAAACATTATCTCTTTGTCTTAGTGTCGCCAACTCGTTTCTAACATGCAAAAAGACAAACAAATGCGTCTATGGTCGGTGTATTTTCTATCTTTCCAATCCAGAAGAGATCTCTCTCTCCCCCGTCTGTTTGCAAGGGGGCGGGGCAGTTTACACACACGCAGCTGCTACATGCAGCAACACACGGAGGAGATGGTGGAGAGAACCGCTCCAAGGTGTGGTTACATGTTACCCGTCTTGAGGTGGACAATGCTCGTCACCAAAAGTGTTTAGCATGTAAGGGAGGTAACACGAGCAATTTGTCTAAACATTTAGCAAAAGTGCACCACATTCAGACGGAGGAATGCACCGGGTTCGACTGTCTTTCTCGTAGCTCTGTAGCCCCATCCACGAGTAACGTTTCCACGTCAGGTGTTATGTATGCTAGCAGCAACACACGGAGTTAACTACATTATACAAACATGGGTTAATGATTAGAGGTAACTGAGTTATTTATTTTGTTAAAGTTTCAGCTATTCTGTTTACAGTTCTGTCATCACATTATTTAATACGATTTGTTAAAACATTCTTGTTTCTTTTGATGTGAAATATTATTTATTTAATTCAAATAAAAAGCAATGTTAATTTTGTTCACAATTTGTTCAGTTAATTTAATAATATATGTATTTTTGAATCAAGTATTCATCTTTATTGTCTTCATTGTTAGTTTCCACATGCCTAAAACAACCTCAAACTAAATCTAAAAGTTGATGGCTAAATAAGAGCGTTTGAGAAATTGTGCAAGGCACACAGCAGTAGTCCGAATAGTCGATTAATCGTTTCATTAATCTATAGATTAATCGATAATCAAATTAGTCGTTTGTTGCAGCCCTATTGTAGTTATCCCATGTAAAAATAAAACGTGTTATTCAGCAACCCTTGCAATTTGGGATTTTATTTTTGGTTGGTAGACCTCGGTTAGCTGGTCATTTCAAAAGTAGCTCACCAGCCAAAAAAGTGTGGGCACCCCTAGATGGTATCCACTATAGGTGGAGATGCATCTGAAACAAATGGGGGGAAAATGGACTGACAAAACCATATATGTGTTGAATTGTACCACCCTAACAAATATGTATTATATTAAGTACAATTAAACTTAATGACAGCACAGCGCACTATTCAGAGTAACAATTTGAAATGGCTTCCTCACACAAATATCTGGGGCTTCATATTGACATGAAATGTAACCGTCTGTTTCATTTCTTCTAAGGAAATTAAAATCCTTTGAGGTAACTAAATGTTTTTTTGTTTTATGGTTGGCTGTGGCTCAGTGGCTAGAGTGCTGGACTTTGAATCAGTGGGTAGCAAGTTTGAGTCCAACTGCAGTCAGCATGTTGTCGTGTCCCTGGGCAAGACACTTCACCCCAAATTGTTCCTGCGGGGATTGTCCACAGTACTGAATGTATGTACTGTAAGTCGCTTTGGATAAAAGCGTCTAACAAATGACATGTAATGTAATGTTATGTTTAAATGCAACCAGTGCCTTGTTTTGGCTGTTGTTGGTTGGCTTAAATTGTTTGTTAAAGGCTAACAATATGAAAGTTTACCTAAACGAACAGAGCAATCCAAAGCGGGAAATAAATACACCAAGATCTTAACTCCTTGTTTTATTGGGTTGCACTCCAGGGTTCCTACTGGGCTATAGACACCAACCCTAAAGAAGACTCGGTACCCAGCAGGCCGAAAAAGAGGCCGCGCTCCGGAGAAAGGGTGAGTACTAACCATACCTTAAACTTTAAGTTATTTGTTATTTGTAACCTGTTTCGGCTGCCATTAAATATCTTCATACCAGTTGAAGCTCACTGTCATCAGAATCAAAAACGGCTTTATTGCCAGGTAGGTTCACACATACGAGGAATTTGACTTGATGTCATGGTGCATACATAAAATATAAAATAATTTTTTTTTAAGGACTCTATAATAATATATAGTTAGATGGCAATAAAATAAAGCAGTAATTTAAAGGCAAAATACAATGCAGTGAATTATAGAATATAAAATATGTTCAGTAAGCAGTATTTGAACATTGTGTGCATTAATGTAATGCGTAGAGTCTACGTTGTGGCTGAGGTAAAGTGTCAGAGGGGGGGGCCGGGCCTTGTTTAAGAGGCCGGTAGCGGAGGGGAAGAAACTGTGTCACATGATGTAGCCGTTTAAGAAGGCTACATCAGGGATCAGAACAAATATAAATTGAGAAAGAGCTGCTCAGCTCACTGGAGATGCTACAGATATGTTGGTGTTGAAACAAAATGAAATCGAGATTACTTCATTTGACCATACATTTCTCTGGCGGACAAACTGAGAGAAAGTTTCAAGGGTCAGAGTTCATAACCGTGCCTGAGCCTGCATTAATATAAAAGTGGAAGTGGGAAAAGTAAAACAGAAGTTAATTTAATAGACCTCCAATCTTTTTCCTTTTCCATGCTTTCATTGTTAACAGGACACACCAGCAGGCAACGGCGCATGTAAAGATGTAATGTAAAGAGTCAATATCCAAGCTCTTGATTCTGTTTGGCTCGATTACACATTTTGAGTCGTTTCTTGCACATGGTGATTCTGCATCAAGGTTAAAAGATTGTTTGGGATTATGTTTTATCAGCGGTACCAAGAAAAAAACTCAAAAGGAACAACATATCATCTACAGCTTCCTGCCTGTCTTTGCTACAAATGCATCCCACTTGCTGCACAATGTGCTTGTTTCGCAGGTCCTCAGTTGTCTATCATACCCGAAAACAATTTGGTCAGAGTTTGAATAGGATTCTGTAATTGTCATTCTATTATATCTTATATACCAATTTTGGCTGGTTTGAATGGAGGGGGTTATCTTTGACATCAGGCTTGCTTTGTGCCTTGAGATTGATATTGACCTGCTTATTACTGGACCTCTCCCACTGGAGAAAGCTAGAAAACGTGCCTGTGTCTGATAGAAAAAACCCACATCCAGCACATGTGCCAATTTCTTTATCACATGCCATAAGATAGCCACTTTGACAAGATCATGATCATGTTTTGGATATAGAAGTTAAATCTGTGGCTCTTCGATTTCCAGTTTTTACTATTCCACAGAAACAACAGGAACAACAGAACAGATGATAACACACAGAAGTAGGAAGGAAAATGGGTTTTGGTAGATTGATTGACAGCAGTCGAGGCTTTGATTGACAGCAGTCGAGGCTATGAATGTTTGTAACCCGGCAGAATGCACTTCCAATCAGCAACACAAAGCAGTGAGCTCCATGGTTTGTTGCAGCTCCTGCTTCACCTCTGTCTCCATCTGCATGATACAGTATGTGCACCAATCTATATTAGATTAATTATACTGATAACACCATCCATTACGATAAAGCATGTTTTTTGGTAATTTGATGAATAAATATAACATCAAACACATGGTTATGTTTGTTTTGGAAGCTTCTATCTATGTGAACTAAATACTTGTCAAATGTATTGGAATTTAAATTTCTCATTTAATTGATAACATTAGTGCAAAGTGTGAGAAAGAAATGTAACATTCAAATGATATTCCGTCAAAATATTTCACATGAGAAAGATAGTAGGTGCTGGTTATTATGAATTTAGACAATTGTATCACGGCATTAAATATCATTGATTAAACAAAAAAGAAGAAATGGTGCAGCTGGTTAGCAGCACATCAAGACTTTGATTCAATCTTCTCTATAACATGTTAATGAAGCTTTAGGATTTAGAACATTTCACCTGCAATGTTTTCATGATCTGCAGAAAATGCTAAGTGATAGCGATTGATAATATCCGATATTAACAGCAGGATTTATGTAACACGACGCCCTTCTTCAGCCAAGGTCGAGCAACTTATTCAAATGGGAGTTTTAATTCCAGCAGGCAGAGAGCCTCCTGTTCTTACACTCTATGTATCCAGCTGATAACCCACTGAGGTTTCTTCTGAATGTACACATAACTGTTGGTTGATGCATTAAAAACCTGCAGAGTCTTTCATCATGGTGCAGCACAGCTGGTCATTTCTCCCTCTTTTCTCCTCCTGCGTCTCCGTCACTGTTTGTGTATCTTGATCATTATCTTTCTGTGCGTCTGTTTGTCTGCCACTCTCTCCTCTGTCTCTCCCTCTCTGCCTGTACCGCTGCTTTAGCCGCCTTCTCTTCTCCAGGGAACGCAGGCAGGCGTGGAGCGGCAAAGTGCACAATCACAGTTGCTCATTGGAGGAAGAATTGAGGTAAAAGCGAGAGAAAAGGGGGAGGATAGAAAAAGGGGAACAATAGGAAGAAGCGTAAAGGAAAAAAAACAGAAGAAAGAGAAGGAAATCAAGGTAGAGCGAGCAGAGAGGGAAAATCAGGGGGGAGGAAGGGAAGAAGTAAGAGGGGGAGGAGGAAGGGTATGCTAGGCTTGTGTTCCAGTTAATTACCACAGAAGGCCCCGGGGCTGCCGTTAGACATATTTTCTTCACCATTTTTTTTATTTTTATTACAAACATTAATTAATTCAGAGCCTTGTCATCTCGTCTTACATGGATGGGCCCTTCGACCCCTTTTCTTACGCCTCACTTGCACTGCTGGCAGACTCACTGTGGGCTGTCACATGGGCTAAGGAGAAACAGGGAGGTTTTTAGTGCTAAGATTTATGGCAGTGCTTCCGTGAAACAGAAAAAAAAAGAAAGGTAGGCTCAATATGCACTTGTGTTTTCATTGGGGTTTTGTTGCACCTAGGCTACACAGTCGAAGTCTTTCAAGTCTCCTGATGACAGGGGCTGTGCAATTGAAAAGATTTGAAGTTGGCAGCGGGGCTAAACGTCGGCTGCATAAATGCATTGTGTAAATGTGTAGACAGCCAGCGTACACTTAGTTTAGTAGCTGCGTCTCCGGTGCCCTCAGCATAATCACTCCCTTTCATTTCCTGTATGCCTCTCTGTCTGCCTGTCCGTCAACACTCAATTATCTCTACCTATTCTTCCCTTTCTCTCCCCTTCTTCCACAAGCCTTCCTCACTCCTCTGCTCACCTCTCTGTTGTCTTCTTTTTAAGTGCCTCCACCAGGGAACCGACAACCCGTTTCACTGGGAGTTTATCATAAATTAAAGATTGCATTGTTACCAACCAATCCTCTTACTGTAAGCAGTTTGGGAAAGGCAGGCAAGCCGTCTTGAACCCTGAAAGGAGTCAGACATGGAGAAAAAATACTGTCCTTATTGCTATTTTCCCCCCATTCTGCGACCTTCATTTTAGCCCCTCATCGATCTTTGAATAGTTCCTCGTATCCCCACACTGAGTTAACCCGACTTTAGCTCTATATGAGGACAGCAGCAAATAAACTGCTGCTGAATACATTTGATACTTGAATAATGCATGGGGATGGGTTGATTTCTTATCAAGTGCAAGTGATGTGTCCACTTTTCATGCTGTTTTAGTGTCTGGCAATTTAAATGAAGTGCGCCTCGACTAGTTCACGTAGTTGTAGCCTGAGGGGCGGCGCTGATTCAGGAGGCTCAGTGCAGAATCATGAACTTGGAGCGTTCAGTAATTTCTCATAACCTTGTCATATTAAATTGGCTTCCTCCCTTTTATTGTCACTGAACACTGCATATAACCAATCTGTGAAATCTCGTATTCCTTCTGCTTTTATTACAGAAGAAGTAGTTGTGCACAGATTCATGTCGACTGAAATTGTAATACTCTTCTTCCTTACTTTTACATTCTTGGGTTGTTCACACCTGCTCTTTTCTACTTCAAAATGAAAAGTCCTACTGTTGGTGATCCATAATTTGGTGTGTCCACCCTTGTCTTCAGTCCTCTGTCCTCTACCTGCAGGCATCGACTCCATACAGCCTGGAGTCAGAGTCTCTGAGGATGGACTGCATTATGTCGGGGGGGGCGTCCCCCACTCTGGCCATTAACGCTGTCACCAACAAGGTACGGCACGGCAACTCTGTAAGTGTTACGTTGTTGGCATGCTGATTGATTCAATATGTATTATCTCTTCGATTTACAAACGGCATCTATTGCACATCTGTCCGTCCTGGGAGAGGGATCCCTCCTCTGTTGCTCTCCCCGAGGTTTCTCCCATTTTTCCCTTTAAACTGTGGGTTTTCTCTGGAAGTTTTTCCTTGTACGATGTGAGGGTCTAAGGACAGAGGGTGTCGTATTGTCACACTGATATTCTGTAGAAACTGTGAAGTCCACTGAGACAAATGTAACATTTGTGATATTGGGCTATATAAATAAACATTGATTGATTGATTGAATATCACATACAGAACTTTAAAAATAGATGAAAAAGCTCAGAAAGATGACGCTAAGTAATGAATATTCATTTCTCAATGATGTGTAATTCTGATTTTTAACAAATTAATCATTCAAGAAGATAGTCATTTGTACTTGAAGCTGAGAAGAATGTGTCGAAGGCTATAATTATTACTAACTGGAAATGAGCGCATTGGAAAGAGAGCAGCAGCAAAAATGTCTCAGTTTTTTTCTTTTTTACAATCAATTTCACACACAACCTTATGCAATGACACACGTCACACACACACGCCACACACACACACACACACACACACACACACACACACACACACACACACACACACACACACACACACACACACACACACACACACACACACACACACACACACACACACACACACGCACGCACACACAAGCTGGGTGTGACTGTCGGTTTGAGGGTCAGAGATCAAGCGGCGGCTGGGACCTCTGACCACTGTCTGATCGGCCACACACACTCTCAGAATGACTATGTGTGGTACGTGACCTCTATGTGTGACCCCAACCAAAGACACATTTGTCCCACAGCAGCAGCTCACATAACTCTTGCGTGTTTGGTCTGGACGTGGTGTTAAGGTCGGGACTTGACAACTTATTCCAGTTTTCCATTCTGCTCTTTTCACATGTCTTGACTCATACTTCCCAGCAGTTGTCAATACGCAACACTTTTATCACAGATTATTAACATTTCAATTAACAATTCAATTGGTAATTCAACAATATTATACAAAATGATATATACACACAATTGTATTTACTTAATGTAATTTTTCAACCAATGTATCATAATGAATCCACTAAAAATAGTATTTACTGTTTTGTTCCTGTTCTGTGATAATGTGGACACTTGGATAGTAGTAGGTATTTGTCAATTATTTTGATATTTCTTAAACTCTTTACATCAAACTTTCAAGTGATACATAGTTAAAGGTGGGTTATGTAATTTATTTCAGAAGCACTTTTTGTTATATTCCATGGAATGCTCTTAACATCCCGATAGCAATGAATATCTTAAGTGCTTTGACAATAAATCCATTAATAAAAAAAAAATCGTCTGTGGAAGCCGTGGCGCTCTAAAAAGCACGACCAATCTTTTTAGCCGGCACGGCTAAAATAACTGGATGGCCTACCTGCCTGTCAGCCTTCCATCTGTGCACAAACGTATCTCTTGCCCTCATTGGTCATGTTCGTGTGTGTTGGAGGAGGGGCTCTGTAAGGAAGAGGCAGATTTTTTCCGGTTGTGTATTTTCAAATTCTAGCGCACTCGAGCTGGTTTCTCCAAAATGACCTACCCCACCTTTAATAGATTGATATAATAGGCCAACTATTCAGTTACTATTATAACTACTACTTCAGCCAAACTAGCCACTGAAGTGCTGTGGATTAAGTTACCTACATACACAGTTATGAACCCAAACACATAGCTGGTATCAACACATTTTTCACCAACATAGTTTGAACAACATTTTAAACCAGTGGTTCTCAAACTTTTTCTGTCAGGCCCCCCCTTTGGGGAAAAAAAAAAGTCAGGCCCCCCCAACACAAATAGTCATGCTCAGTGGCGGCGCCAGATATTTATTTTGGGGGTGCTGTGGGGTAGCTTGACGTTTCATAGAGGGTGCTCAAACATTTAGGGTTTCCCATTAATGTACCGGTCGCTACAGTGGAATTTTCTACTGCAACAATCCCCACGCATATACACAACGTACCCGCAACTGTTACAATGAAGGCTCGATAATCAGCTCACGGGATATAGGTGTAAGCAGGGGTAAAGTGCTATTTTTATAGGTGGTGTGTGGACCTTACATAGGGGGTTCTGGGGGGTTGCTCCCCCGGGAAGATTTATTTTTAAATATTGAAGTTAAAAGCATCAATCTGGTGCACTTTGAGAGCAAAATGAAGAGCTCTATGGATACCTCTCTCAACACCTATATGAAACAGAACTGTAAACAGATTTGCTTTTTCTTTATGGATATTTTACAAATCACCCTTTTAAACTTTATTCTTTTTTTACTGTCATATAGTATTTCATACATGTTTTTCATTTATTCTCTTATTTTTTTATAACTATAATGATCATATAAACGTGTGCCTCGGAAATAATTGTTTACATAAATGGTGACCAAAACGTTTGAGACCCACTGAGATAACACTGAGAGAGTCCTTTAGATCACTAAATCCGTTAGCGTAGCTGGCTAGCACCAGAAGCCAACAACAACGATCTCCGGTACCGGTGCGCTCTCTCTCGCTCGCGCACACAAAATGGCTCGTTCCACACACACACACACACACACACACACACACACACACACACACACACACACACACACACACACACACACACACACACACACACACACAGCCAAGCTTTAATGAAACACAGAGACACATACGTAAAAGTACTGTACTGCATCATATTATTTTCGAATCAATAATTTTTCAATTTATGATTCTTTTTTTTTTTAAATCTTATTATTTATTTTTTTTCATAACCATTTTTCGTCCTGGTCTCTCGCGCTCCCCCTGGCATGCCTCTGCGCCCCCCACTTTGAGAACCACTGTTTTAAACATAAGAAACTCTGTTAAAGTTTCTCCAGTTTTCTTAGTTCAACCGGCGTAAAACGTCTTAAAAATGTGACGACAAAATCCTAAACAGCGGAGGAAATCAGCATCAAGTTAATGTTTCCCCCGTACAGTTTGGTGTGTCACACAACAAGAAACCTGTTGTTCTAAAGTAATTCCGTTTTTTCTCAAGGGAGGGTTAAAACTTGACTCGTCTTAGTCGTCACCATACATTTTTGAACAAATGATTCAGAGCAGGGAGAGGAGGACCTTGATGGTAATGATGCTGATGCCAACGTCAATGATTTCCACCCACATCCAGACAGGCGGTGTCCTGCAGGCACAGCAGTGCTTCGGTGCTTCACTCACACATTGGCTCACTATATTCAGTTTGCTTTGGAGAGGGCCTGTGCTTTTGAAAAATACATTCCTATAAGATGATTCAAGAGCTTAGAATAACAGATATATTTACCTTGAGGGTTGTTCTAGTCATTAATTACTTTCAGAGATCTTTTTACTTGAGTTTGTTAATTTGCAGTAACTGAAAGTCTAAGAAGAAAAAAACAATTTCAAAGGTGAATGGTCATTGCCAGTTTCCCTTTTCTTTCCTTATGCATGTTCAAAGTAAAACACACAATTATTTTCTTGTTAGTGCAGTAACACAGCAAGAATGAGAATAAGGTTCACTGCGATGTCACCAAATACACCAGAACAAAAAAAGGTTCAGGATTAACATTTAAGGAAAATACTTCTTTGTTTTCAGCTACAGCTAAGATGCTCTACAGGGTAGAGCACCACCCCAGAGATCCTTTACTGTTGTCTCACCCGAAGGCTATAATTTCACTTGTGTCTGTACAATTAAATATAGCCTGGAGGTAACACTGGCGCTCTGCTTCATAAGTACTGACATTCAAACAAAACAAGAGAAACATGATTCAACATAATCCTGAGGCATTTCTTTTAAAGGCTTTGTGATCTGTCACCACAAGATAATACACAGTACACTTCCTCTGAAGCGCAACTCGTGTCTCCATCGGTGCCAAACTCTCAGACAATAAAGTAATTTCTGAAGTGACCTAGTGGTTTCTGGGTCATGACATTTAATCATAATCACCATGTTCAGGGAAGAAAAGAAAATCATCATTAGTTTACATTCTGTGATGTTTTGTAGCAGCAGGACCACTTTTTATATACCAGCACTTTAATTTCCATATTTCCTCACGAGTTGTCCCATAAGTTAATGGTGCGTAGGTAACGTGTTGAGGTGGACAGTGTTCACTTCAGACTGGATTTACAAGGGGACAAAACAAGCGAGAGTACTAAAGTGGGGAAAGAGGAGCAATAAACTCATGAATAACTGCCTTTTAAAAGAGTTAATATGGGGTATTGCTTCAACATTTTGGCCCATGGATTTCCTTAATGTTGTTTTTACATGGATCCTGTTTGTGTGTGTTTAGGTAGCACTGTACAACCCTGAGGCTGAGGGCAGTGAGAGTCCAGGGAGTCTGGGCAGCCTGAGCAACAGCCTCTCCGAGCAGAGTATGGCGTCCGTCAACCTCAACAACCTGACAACCGCCGTCAGCAGCGGCAGCAACGTACACGGCTACACACCAGTAAGACCTTTTCTTTATTTGAGGTGAAAGTCTAGTGAGAGCTCCTTCATTTCTCTTTTCTTTAAGTCCTTCTGCACGGGGAAGACAGCTGATCTGATGCTGCCTCAGACTCTTGTTAATAGCATTTCATTTAGTCCTGCTATTAAAAACAGATCGAGAATTGCTATATCTTAAACCAGCAGCATTTCAAATAATGTGTACTATATGTTCTTCTGGTCACTTGATTCTGTCATTATCTGGAGGGTTGGGTCACCGGTGCAGACACTGTCAGTACAGAAGGTGTCTGCTGTACCCTGAGCGGGCTGAGGAAGTGATAACCAGCGGCTGAAACGCTCATTTCCTGTCTCATGCTCAGTCTTTGCAAGCAAATACATTTTCAGTTGGCTTTTGCAGTGCTTGGATGACATTTTAATGTTGGTGTAATATCCATTCAGGTGTGCAGATGGCATGAATAGACGAGTAGTTACAAGAATGAATATATAACCCCCTGTTTTCCAAATAGAGATTTATTTGACCTCTCAGAACAAAACCCATAGAGATTTTTATCAAAACTTCATGTATTTTTGCTTCAACTGCGATCGCAAAAGTGTATATTGCCTCTTCACAGTTGCTTTATATGCAAAGGCATTTGCATTATTTAGCTTGTGAATTGAATTTTTGTTTTGCAGATGACTATCGATACTGTTAGCAGCCCCTAACACCCCTAAGGGTCGACCAGCCAATTTAAATTCTGAACCTTTAGGGAATGCGGCTTTGCTTTGATAGAAGTAGCTGCATAGAGCACAAATAAAACAACAGGAAACATCCAGTCATCCCTTTGTCTCGACAGCTCCCCTTTATCATCTCTGATGCATATAAATGATGCTTGACCACTAGAAAAAGTCACTCACCCTCTCTCACTCACTCACCCCAACGTTTGTTTGAATCAAGGCAGTCCTATTTCGTCGTCTGGTAGAGTGCCTACAGTCTTGGCCGGTGTAAAGTAAAATGCAGACTTGGCAGTTCACTGATACACTGAGACATATTTGGCAAGATTCACACTGGCTGTTTAAAGGATCCCTCGTCCTTTATGAGACAAGGTCCTTCAAATTACTTAGTCTCAAGCAGTGTGTGTCTGACATGATGATAAGTCGTCTTTCTATGAAGGAGGAACTTGATTTGACACCTTCTGTCATGAACTAAACTGTCACATGTTGAGAGATTTAAAACAACATATTTGATAGAAACAAGAAATGATTATCACCAGCTGATATAACAACAAAAACAAAAATAGTTATCTGACCTTTAAATGTAAAATGTCACCCATGTTAAGATGCAAATTGGCTGCTGAACAATAAGTTTTTCGTCTTGTGCTACCATCAGTTATTTATAATTTCTCCTGATGTACTTTCATGCTCCAAGGGAATACACGAAAATAGCTTATTTTTGTATTTGTATATCCTTTTGTTTAACCTTTTTTGACCATATTAATCAATGCTGCAGCAACAGCTTAATCCCATTATGGCTATTCATTTATTTTGTATTATTTTCATGTAATTATGAGAACTTCTGAAGAACTTGTGCTGCATTTGTCGTGTTTTATCAATGTGTTTTCATCCGTCCCTTTAAACCAAATACAATATCAAAGGCCAGTCTCACAAACATTTGGTCCGAAATTACAGGAGCGCTGAAAAAACCTCCAACTCTTCATTATTTTTCCCTTGTAACAGCTGCTCACCTTTTTACCATCAATCACTTTCCCCCGCTCACCTCCCACCTGCATTAGCAAAGGTCAGCGCAATCTCATCTCGTTAACCTCTCTTTTCTAGAGGCCATCTTTTGTTTTCCTCCTCCCTGGATCGCCTCCTCCACCCCCTCCTCCTCCTCTTCCTTCGCTCCAGGCCTCATCTGCAGTGTGGTACGGGGGGGGATCAGGGTTAGTTCTGCCTCATTATCTGCTGCAGGTGAACCCCCCCTCAACTGACGTGATTACTGGTGGCATCACTGGCAGAGACCTCAAAGACAGAGAGCTGATGGAGAGGCGGCCATTGCTGGGTGGAGGTAGATGTGTGGAGGATGTGTCATGCTAAGTTTGCGGAGGCACACTGTTCACAGCAAATTGCTTGTGTTTGCCGGGCGGATGGTGAGGAGGATGACAGCTGGGATGAGATGATTGAGGGTAGAGGACGACAGGCTGCATTCACAATATGAGAAGGAAAATTGAAGCAGTGGATTTTGTTTTTGTGTGTTCATATGAAAAGAAACCCGTGCCAGTAAAAAGATTTCCTTTTTAATTGCATGAAATTGAATTTGGTATGTTTATCATGCTGAATAAAAAAATGATTTCTAGGAAGAATTAATGGGAACATTTTAATTTGAATGGCACAATTGGAAAATAAATTGCATTTCTTGAAACTAAATGTGATCATTATTGAATCTAACTTTTATCTATTTCAGAGTGCAGCTCTTCCAAATGAAATTCAGGTTTCTTAATTTAGTTTCACCTACGAGGAACATTGTGCTGCCCTGTGCAGTGACTAACAGGCAGCAGCCCACTGCAATGCTTAGAGGCCTCTTCAAGAGACTTTTTAAATACCAAACTCTGCACAGTTTTATATAACAGAGACAACATTTGACAACTCAGCCAATTTGTCGTGTAATCATTGTTCTATTAATCTTACAATCTTTATTATATATACTGTATTTGGTATAATATATATCATTTTGAGCCTCAATTTAGCTTAGACAGGCACAGACGTTGTTATAGTCTCATCTTCCAATCCTACTGAATATGTCCTTGTCCTGTCTCAACACCAGGCAGTCCATATAAACATTTTCCGCTCATTAAATCTGCATACCAGGCTACCGGGCCGCTACCTGCCTTCAGCAGTTTAACCCCTGCCACCACAGCCTCCTCTATTATTATTATTCCAGTGTTTCTCAGGGATTTTAAAAACAGTATATGTTGATGTTCATTAAATGTTGTAAATCTCTGTTGGAGGAGTTGTGAGCTCACCGTCAGTCAGTTTCAACCTGTGCTGATTTGTTTTAATGCATTACCCAAACAGTTGGTTTTAGGTTGTTTGGTGTTTGTCATTATTATACCTAGTGTAAGAGTTGCTTATCATAGTCACTGTACCTAATATCCACACTTTTGTGTAATAAAATAAGATAACATAAGATGGACCTTTATTGATCCCCATAGGGAAATGCAGTTGTCATAGCAGCAACAGAATAAGAAAGAAACACAGATAGCAAACATGGAATATAATCAGGCAGTACAATAAAATATGAAAAAATTAAATAAGAATAAACATGTACTAACAGTATGAATAGAAATGACAATAACGTGAGCTACATTTTGATCCGGTGAATGTACATACAGATTTGTTAGCATGGTAAATATATATATTTAAATGTGCAGGTACCAGAGTGGGTGCCAATATTATTAATGTTAGGTGCAGGTTATTTTTGATGGGTTACATGGTTAACCCTTGATTGTTCAGCCTGATGGCTACAGGCACAAAGAGCTGCCTCTCGTCATATTTAATTACAATGTGTGTATTTCTGTTACAATAACTGCTAAAACCCCCAGAAGTACCAGGACTGTGCACAAAACAAGTTGCTTCATTCTTGGTGTTGCATTTTTTTTACTCCAATAATATGATCGCAGTTGCCATATTGGTCTCATTGAAGTGCATGGGGTGTGTTTTTTAGATGCAGTGCTGATGCTGGTCTGACTGCCATATTTACACTTTGAACTGCAATGTGAATTCAGCGTTTGATGTGTGTTTTTCTCAAACCAATACCCTCATTGATTTGTATTTCTAAACCTCTGCCCGTCTGTTTTCTCTCCCCTCTGTCTGTATTTCTGAAGGTGAGCAGCCACTCGGAGCCTTCGTCCCAGTCCCTGAGTCTCCAGCAGCCCGCACACCCGCCTCCCCCCCCTCCCCCCCAGCCCCAGTACGGTTTGCCCGTCCCCGAGTCGCGGGACAAGCCGCTCTGTTTCTCGGACTTCGAGGACCTCAGCGCTTCTTTCCGCAGTCTTTACAAGTGTGTCTTTGAGCAGTCCTTCTCACAGCAAGGTGGGTGTGGATTAGTGTGTATCTGTTCATGTGTGCATGTCCAACATCTTAATTGACACATGTGTTTGCAGAGAAAAATGAAAACTTGTAAACGTTTTATGTCAGGCTTCATGCACATAATGAACTGTCAAGCTTAAGCTCCTAATGAAATGGAATGTATTTAACATGGCTTCCATTGGCGTTAAAGCATTCCAGTATTAACCTCCATCACGCTCTACTCCTACTCTATTGTATTTTAATAAACAAACAATCTGTTGTTCCGCATATCTGCATTTTATGGCTCGTTCAGTCAAATGAGTTAAGGCAATTAAGAGGAAGATTCAACAGAAGGAGGAAAAAAAGAACTGGAAACATCTGCAGTGGAGCAGAGCAAGGGGCTCCGCAGCTTTGATAGCAGCTAATTAGATTGGTTTTAAAGTTTGTGAAGCATCTTGCTAATTGCTTCCTGAAGCTTTCAGGTCAACAGGCCTCCTTCCACTCAGACCCCCCCACCATCCTCCACCACCCCCCTATCACCTTCGCTCTCCCGATTTCTCCTCCACGAAATACATCCACGTCCGTTCAGGAACCGAGGAGATTGATGCGCTCTGTTGAGCTCCGTAACTGCTGCCTGTGTTCACCCTCTGACAAGGTCCCTTCAATTTGTGGTCAGGGGGGCACTCGTAGAAAAAACAATACAGCGAGAATACTAGTTGGTAAGAAACAATATGACACCGACACCTAGACGGAAAGTGGAGAAGACAACGGATTCAGTAGATCCTTGAAAGGTTTTTCTAAGTGTGAGGCTTAACAGGAAACGATGTCAGCAGTCGTGGCATTGGAACATTTGAGTCACAAAGACAGAAAAGCTCATCCTCTCATTGTGAAAAACCACTGTGAGTCCAAGACCACACAGCAAAATATAAGTGACTCTGCTCAATATTCATCCTCATAAATTACAGCACAATAATGGAGACCAAATATATATTTAAAAAAAAAAAGGCTTGTAATCAACTGTAAAAGCAACATGCAAAATCGGGTGTAAAAAATACTTTATTTTACAACCAAGCTTTAACCAGAGTCTTCTCTCCCTTTTGTCACATTAAAATCAACTTGTCCCTCTAGGACCCCAAAACCCTCCCAACATCCATACAGTGCAATATATTAGGAATGTGAAACAAAACCAAGGCAGTAAAAAACCTGCAATGACTTACAAACGGAACAAAAAATGTCTATAAAGCATTTTTCAGAAAGCATTGAGCCGACACATGGCAGTGAGAATAAAGGAATTGGAATAAGATATACTTTTTTAAAGGCACGTAAAGCGTAACGACTCCCACAGGCGGGAGTGGAAAACTCCCCTGCTTGGATACGCTCAGTGCTCCGTACGCTCATGGATTTCATTTTGATTTGTTGGTCAGAAAAGGATAAACTAAAGTACCTGTGTCTCACTTTGCTGATCTTTAAAGAGGTCTGTCTTTCAGCGATAAACAATGAAACGGTAGATAAAAGAAAAGTCAAAACCTTCTCGTCTAAGGACAATAAATGCACTTAAGGAAAAGAGTTGCGTTTTATGATGAAGGTGCACGCACTCGTGGCCAAACTTAATGATCATCCATGTCTTTATAGGCAACCCTAATTGATTGTTTATAAACTGTCTACTTGTGAGAGTAATTAACTATATTAATTCCAACTTTTTTAATATTATATATAGAGTTTTGAACACAACCATGGCAGCTGAATTTTCTGAAAAGATAAACAAAGAAGCGGCCTATTTTCAATTTTTTTCAAAGTGTTCATGTTTGTTATCCTCACCTGTGATGTTTCTTCTGGCAGGTTTGATGGGAATGCCAGGCGACTCCTCCCAGCCGCCCCGGACGGCCTGCTCCTACCAGCACTCTCCTGGGGCTGGGAACGGAGTGGGCCACCTCCACCAACACGCCCACGGCCAGGCCTCGCACCACCCTCTCCACTCGCAGCAGCACCTCTCCCCACACTCCGGCCACAGCCAGCACCAGGCGCACACCCAGCTCCAACAGCACCCGGCCCACTCCCAGCAGCACCCGTCTCTCTCCCACACGGGACAGGCCTGCCCCACAACAGGTGACACGCAGTTTATATGATGTCTTTTGTAGGAGCTGAACATACAGTGGGGCAAAAAAGTATTTAGTCAGCCACCAATTGTGCAAGTTCTCCCACTTAAAAAGATGAGAGGCCTGTAATTTTCATCCTAGGTATACCTCAACTATGAGAGACAAAATGAGAAAAGATAATCCAGAAAATCACATTTTTCAGATTTTTAAAGAATTTATTTGCAAATTATGATGGAAAATAAGTATTTGGTCACCTACAAACAAACAAGATTTCTGGCTCTCACAGACCAGTAACTTCTTCTTTAAGAGCCTCCTCTGTCCTCCACTTGTTAACTGTATTAATGGCACCTGTTTGAACTCGTTATCAGTATAAAAGACACCTGTCCACAACCTCAAACAGTCACACTCCAAACTCCACTATGGCCAAGACCAAAGAGCTGTCAAAGGACACCAGAAACTAAATTGTAGACCTGCACCAGGCTGGGAAGACTGAATCTGCAATAGGTAAGCAGCTTGGTGTGAAGAAATCAACTGTGGGAGCAATTATTAGAAAATGGAAGACATACAAGACCACTTATAATCTCCCTCGATCTGGGGCTCCACGCAAGATCTCACCCCGTGGGGTCAAAATGATCACAAGAACGGTGAGCAAAAATCCCAGAACCACACGGGGGGACCTAGTCAATGACCTGCAGAGAGCTGGGACCAAAGTAACAAAGGCTACCACTAGTAACACACTACGCCGCCAGGGACTCAAATCCTGCAGTGCCAGACGTGTCCCCCTGCTTAAGCCAGTACATGTCCAGGCCCGTCTGAAGTTTGCTAGAGAGCATTTAGATGATCCAGAAGAGGATTGGGAGAATGTCATATGGTCAGATGAAACCAAAATAGAACTTTTTGGTAAAAACTCAACTAGACTTGTTTGGGGGAGAAAGAATGCTGAGTTGCATCCAAAGAACACCATACCTACTGTGAAACATGGGGGTGGAAACATCATGCTTTGGGGCTGTTTTTCTGCAAAGGGACCAGGACCACTGATCCGTGTAAAGGAAAGAATGAACGGGGCCATGTATCGTGACATTTTGAGTGACAACCTCCTTCCATCAGCAAGGGCATTGAAGATGAAACGTGGCTAGGTCTTTCAGCATGACAATGATCCCAAACACACCGCCTGGGCAACGAAGGAGTGGCTTCGTAAGAAGCATTTCAAGGTCCTGGAGTGGCCTAGCCAGTCTCCAGATATCAACCCCATAGAAAATCTTTGGAGGGAGTTGAAAGTCCGTGTTGCCCAGCGACAGCCCCAAAACATCACTGCTCTAGAGGAGATCTGCATGGAGGAATGGGTTAAAATACCAGCAACAGTGTGTGAAAACCTTGTGAAGACTTACAGAAAACGTTTGACCTCTGTCATTGCCAACAAAGGCTATATAACAAAATATTGAGATGAACTTTTGTTATTGACCAAATACTTATTTTCCACCATAATTTGCAACTAAACTCTTTAAAAATCAGACAATGTGATTTTCTGGATTGTTTTTTCTCATTTTGTCTCTCATAGTTGAGGTATACCTAGGATGAAAATTACAGGTCTCATCTTTTTAAGTGGGAGAACTTACACAATTGGTGGCTGACTCAATACTTTTTTGCCCCACTGTATGTGACTTGGGATCCCTCCTAGTATCGTACTTATCAGACAAAAAAAGGATTCTGGCTTTGTTTAAATACCTAGAAGTATCTAAAAAGCAGCCATGATAACAGCTGTTTGAACTCTCTAAATGCTATGGAAAGCTCTTTCAATGCTGATCTTGTTTACCATAGTGTACACTGGAACATCCTCTCCCAAACAAAAGGAGATAATGCCATACCTCAATTCCTTGGTTCAGCAACATTTAAAGTGGTGCACCATTTGGCCATCAATCATAACCGTTTGCTTTGGATTTATTATAAACATAGTTGGCATTCTGTCATTACAGGAACCCTCACTTGAATTGTAAATCATAATGTAGTTTGCCACTGTTCTAATTTTATATGTGTTCATATCTCACATCTCACGCAGCGATTTCTCTCCTCTGCTGCAAACCTTTTCCCAGATTCTTCTCAAGGAACCCTCAAAGTGTATAGTTTCCTGTTTCATATATATTGATGCCCCAAACAATGATATAGCTCTCCTGACTCCCAAAGCCACATTGGTGTGAATACAATTCAGCTAATAAATCCGAATAGGCCCGTCTCTACACAGACTCATTGCATTTATATTATTCGGTTTCCTCTCTGAGGTCCCAGAGCGCTGGATAATATGAGGCTGTGCTGATACAGAGAGGCATCTCCCAAGCTTTACCTAGGCTTTCCTGCTCACGTTCCCAGATTTTTTTGTGGTTTTTTTCCCTTTGTGTCTGTGCAACAGAGCTCTCAGGCCAAAAAAGGACTCTTCAGACATTATTTATCTAGGTTAGTATTCCCCTCAACCAATCAGAGGATGAATGAAAACAATCCCTCTGTCTTTGATCCAACGTCTCAGAATGTATTGTTGTTTAGTTTGTGGCGAGAAAAAAAAGCATCTTACTTTTCTTCTTTCATTTATTTTCATAAGCAGAGCTGTGGCTGGGTTTTATTCATGTGAAGTCACACCACCTTGTGGTTGACTGCAGAACTTGAAACACATACCACTCTTTAATCTGGTTCAGTTCACATGATTCAGATCATTTGACACTCTCACATTGATCAGAAGAAGACAACAACATTGATGCCGGATGAATCACTAAAGTGATATATCGTGGAGTAAATGTTCCTGTTTCTCAAAATGTTTTGTCTCTGTTTATACATTTGTATAATATACAATAATCTTTAATTAAATATCTTTGAGTTTTTACTGTTATTTTGACAGACAAACAATTAAGGAAAATGTAAGATCTCAACAATTTCCAAATGACGATGAGACAAAACAGTTATCTAGATCTCATTGGTAATGAGAATGATTCTCTTTTTTTTGTTGCTTTATCTCGAATTTGCTACATTTTAAAAAGTGTGTGTGTGTGCTCTTTATTAGGCATGTCATCAGACTGGTACCCAAACCTGGACTGGCTGAAAGAGAGCTGCCGCATCGCTACCAGCTACAACTGGGCTGACGTAGACCTCTCCCCATTTCAAGGTAACACACACACACACACACACACACACACACACACACACACACCGCTAAGAGTCATCAGTGTGAACAGCATCAAAATGAGCATTGATAAAACTTTCTATTGACGCCTGTGTCGACACAGTAGAAATTGATAAAATGCTTATTATGCCGATCAGTTACTTTGATTAAACCATTATGATTCCTCTCAACGCTTTCATATGCACTCGTCCTTGAGGCACAATACTCTAACATCCAGCGTCGTAATAGTACTGGCCTAATAAAAGTCATTATCCTGCATCTGAGAGGTTGCCCTCTCTGTTTCTCTCCCCCCTCTCACACACACTGTCTCCCTCCCTCCCAATTGTATGATGTGAATAATCCAATTAGGCCCCGGCTCAGTAACAGCCTCTTATCACGGTCAGCGCACAAAGCCGACAATATCCACACACGATGGATGGAGACGGCTGGTCGGCAACACAATCGGCCCGCTGCCTCTCTCTCTCTCTCTCTCTCTCTCTCTCTCTCTCTCTCTCTCTCTCTCTCTCTCTCTCTCTCTCTCTCTCTCTCTCTCTCTCCTGCAGCGCTTGACCTCCATCACACCGTCGTAATGCCATCCTCTGCCGTCTCCGGCTCACCTCCAGAGAAGGCGGGAATCTGCTCTCTGTCGCCGCCAAACACAAGCCTTATGAATTTGATCTTGAAATATCTGTCGGCAGGCTGTGAATAAATCTTAGGTGTGTCTCTGTCTGAAGAACAGGAGGCGTTATCGATTACGGTTCTGGTTGTACGCAACAGGCATGTTGTCAGGAGAGCAATGGTTGGTTTGTGGCTTATAATTAAAGTGGAACAATGGTGACTGTACATTTATATTGGAGGATTTTATCAACCTTTGTAAGGATATGTGGCGCTTTTTTAATGAATTTATTTATTGAAGAAGAATGTTATAAATGTGTGATTCTAATTTTGATATGTTTTTTTCTTTATGGTGCTTTGTGTGTTTTTCAGTTAGTCCCATTATACAAGAAAATACTAGCATTTTTGTATCTTTAAAGGGAATGCAACGGTTAATGCAAGATTAAAGAATGGACCGCATATTAAATCAGTGCGTACTTTATATTCTCCCTACAACAGGGATCATGTGAGCCCGGTATTTCATCTCGTTTTTATACCCACTCATCTATAATTGTAAATCCTGGAGATGTACTGTTCATACTCACGGAATATTATTTTAAACTATATTTAAGATCCTCAGAAACCAAATGTGTCATGGAAATATAACTATGCTCAAGACATTTATAATTTAATAAATGACATATTATCATTTATATATAATTTGGTGGAACTGTGCAACCATGGTAATGTTAACAGTTAGTGAATGTGAAGTTGTTAAACGTTAAAAATACTAATTAGATACATGTATTCCTTTTAGGTATAAAGGTATTTAACTAACAGGTAAGGTGTTGTCTAAAGTAAGAGGGAAAGTATGTGACGTGTGTTCCTCTGTGTGTGTGTGCAGGTCTGAAGGAGAGTATGCGGCAGGCGGAGCTCAACAACTGGTCTCTGGACCCCGCCCAGATGTCCGACCTGTGTTCCTCCATTAACCAGTTCTTCACTGCCACAGGGGTCATCCCCCCGCAGGGAGCCACCCACCCTCAGCCTCAGGTCCAACACCCGACACCCCCAGGAGCCCCGCAGCACCCCGCCCAGCCGCACGGGGCCATGCACCCCAAGGCCAGCCAGCACAATCAGCACGGCCAACACAACCAACACCACCAACACATCAGCACGGGTACAGAGATAGATATGAACTCAGAAAATATTTAATGTAGGAGTTTCAAATACTACAGTATATCCGTCTGAGTTTTTGTGGAAGAGAAATGCTTAAACATTATCTTAACATGAGCTTTTTAGAGTGTTTAACATCTCTGCACCTGCTGTGCTGGGAGCTGAATTACAGTCTCTCTCCTCACTGGGCCATTGTTTGCCCATTATAGATTTACAAAGGAATTATGGATGTTGTCAGCTTCATGGCAACCCGAGTAGAGCGATGAAGACGAGGGGATATTTTCACCAGTGGGAGATCCGGCACATTCTGTAGGATTTCTCAGGCTTAGCATAATGTGGCAGTAAAACCGTGTGCACCAGACAGCAGCTTGTGTTCTGCAGAGACACATAGCATGTGTGAAAGTAGGGATACTAATCTGACAGTTAGTCATTGCCCTTTTGTCTGTTCCCCCACAGGAAACATGTACATAGACTCGAGACAGAGCATTTCCTCTCTGATGGGCCCGCCAGGATACCCTCACATCTCTCCGATGGGCAACACAGCTCCCACCATGACAGGTGAGTCCTCCCACGCTCTTTAAACAGGTCAGGAGAAGAAGGAGGAAGCAGAGTATATGTTTGTAAACTGTTTTTTATCACACAGATGACCGGGTTTTTACAGTAATAAATATTTGTTTGGTAAAAAAATAAATGCCTAGGTTATGTGTGCCAATATCAAAAGTGTGCTCGTGTCAAACTGCAGGAAGGCACAGTTCACCACAATTGGTCCTTTAGTAACAAGGCTTGCTCAGGATATGCCACATAAATCAGTTGTTACTAGAAGATGTCACAAATGTAGGTTTTATCCAGTTTTAAACCACATTTAATGATACACTTTTTAAATCTTGACATTTTGTTATGAAACATCTCGATGTTAAGCAAGCGGAGAAACAAGCTGAGCAAAACACACAGTAAAACAGAATCTTTTAGTGGTTTCAGTAATGTTTGGATTACTGGGCCCATTTGTTTTAGAAAGTAGGACATTAGATCAATCTGATCCTACTGAAAACCCCATGAACGTCTGGATCTTTAGTTATCAGAAAACAAAGGTGAGCCAGCATTAGCAGCCACCATCCAATCCAATCCAACTTTATGTATAAAGCACTTTAAAACCTCCAGACCAAAGTGCTATACAGAGAGATACATAACATATAAAATCACACAGCTCAGCTCACAAAACATACAAATAGGTATAAAATCACATAAAAGGTACGAACACAAAACAAACCAGAATAACCATTAGACACACTAGTAGCAGAACATGTCATATTTTATGTTTAAGGCTTCTGCTCTCCTCCCATGTTCAGGTCACCTGATCCAGCTGAGCCAGCAGCACAGGCTGCCTCTGGGACACTTCCAGGTGAGACGCATGCTCGCTGCAGATGACATCCAGGACGACTTTGACTGGGACTCCATAGTTTAAACTGAGCCGCTGGTTGAACAGAGGGATGGAGAGACATGTGATGACAGGTGAGGTATGGAACAATCTGACCTCCTTTCACCTGAGTGAAAAAACAGAAGACAATCCAACAGAAAAAGAAAACAAACGGAAAGTAATTTTTCTGATAATGCTGGCCTTTTTCCCCCCTGAAACAAGTGGATATTGAGTATAAAGACAATCATAAAAAAAAAAATAAGACTTACATGGGATAGGACCAAGCCGAGATTCGAACACATAACGTCCAAAGCCGAAAGACGTCTGAAGCTCTCTGAATTGTGTCACGTCGTGTCCCCATAGTGCCAACAGGGTAACAAGTCACCAAAGTGTTGTCTAAATTGTCTGTGAATTGTTTTTCTTTTTGATTTCTTAAATCTTTTGTGTTTCCTGCTACAACTTGTGTCTGCAAAGTTTCAGCGCCTGTACCTGAAATGAATTGAAACCTTGTCTTCTCCAAACAGCAGAAAAATCATCATTCACTCACTTTCAACATGTTCATCCTTTCCTTCTCGTCACATCTGTTTGTTCACTCGGCACTGGGCATGCGCAGGGCTGTGGCTCTGAACAGCTACAGTTAGAAGGAGGATTTATGAAGCAGAAAGTGATGACAGTGCACCTGTTCAGCCTGAATCAGTAGTGGTTGAGTGAAGCGCCACCTGCTGGGTTAAACTGGTTAAATCCTTCTGCCTAAAAAATGGTCTATGCACCACAATCTGTTCATTATTTGTCTTTGTGCTGTCACATTCTAAATCCATTTTTATTTGATCATTTTAAATGTTGTTATTGTGTGTGTGTAACAGTCCATGTTGCCATTTTCTCAGGGTGTTACATTCATAAACCATGTCAGACCAACACAAAGACATTTACATCTCCATATGTGAGGTTACCGCGTGTTGTTGGTGCTGTCAGTGTTCACTTCCTGTTGGCGGACAGCGAGCCTAAAAAGTTCAAAATCCTAATTTGTCAGCTTATAAGCTAACTGATACGCTTTTCAGTAGCTGAAACAACAGCCACTATTTAAAATGTCTTTGTCAACAAGGATGCATCCTTTTTCCGAAATATAATTCAGTTTTCCAAGGTTTAAGGTTTTTGGGAAAGTGCATATCAACTAAGACCAAGCTGTTTTTTTGCACAACATTAGACTTGATAGTATCTGGTGAATGAAAGAAATGAAATAACAATGTGAACATGTTATCTCTTTGTTTCAAAAGACGTTTGAAAAAAAGAATATCAACAAAGGGGAGCAAAGACTAAACAAAAGTTTAGTAACTTTTCTTACTGTGATGTTTAATTTTATCTGTGTGTACAAGTGTGTGTGTTTGTAAGTCCTCTCTGATTTCATTTAGCATACAGCTCTGTGCGGCTCAAAAAATACACAAGAGAAAAGTACTTTTTTTGTATTAAGTGGGTACAAAGTGAAATATGGGACTTTAAAGTGCTCTTCTGTTTGGAAGATCTCAGTGATTGTTCAAATGGTCTAAACAAGGTCTCATTATAAAGAAAAAAAAAAAGAAAAATACTCATTATTGCCATTAAATGCTGTATAACAGTGACCAGCATATATGAATATATTGTATGTTTGTGTGTTGTTGTCCATGTAAATAATGCTATGTTACTCCTATGTTTGCCCTTGAAAAACAGACTGAAAAGAGAAAAAAGGAGAAAGTATTTTGTTATTTGTCCTTCAGGAGACACAAGTATGTAAATATCTTCAGCATATTGTAAATACGTGATAAAAAAAATACCATTGGCGTTTTGTGTGTTATAAATAATCTGTGTATGGCAGTCCAGCAGTTAAAATCTGTTTCTGTGTTTATTATTAAAATGTCATTGACCGTTTTTACTGCGCTAACCTCACTTCTGCTGTCGTTATTTCATCAGCTGTCGGCATGTTTGAAACGGCAGAAAATGTTAAATTATGCTGGAAATGTTCTATATTTGACTCTTTCTAACATGCTGCTGTGGTCTATCAGAGTTTGTAAAAATGTAAATCATTCAGGTGAAACAAGCACAGAGAGAGACTTGATAAACTTCCCTCGTAGCTTGTTGTCCAACAGGTGTCAGCCTAGTGCCAAGCAGCAGTTTGTTTGCCCTCCATCGCATGTAAACTAAGCAGACCACCCATGCTTGTCGGTGTGAAAGTCACACAATGTTCTAACTGTATTTACGGCTCCTTTTCACGGGCCAAACCTGTTTTAAAAAGCTGCCTTCTCTTGCTACTGTCTGTCAGCAACAGATGCACGCTGGCACTTTCCTTTTTGTATGCACCATATTGATGATTTTAAAGATACATGCAGATGCTGTCTGCTGTTAAACACTTCAGAATTGTAATACGTAACATCAAGTGAAGCTGTGTTCTGTTGCAGACACTTTGTTGGCTGCTAACTCTGTGATTAAGGCTTATTTTAGACCTTTGTTTACATCTTTTCATTCATTCAGAAAGCATTTGAAAAGCCTGTTGCTTTAATTGTACAAGTTGCACAGATATAGTTTGAAGAGCTTGTCCTTTATAAATAATACAACAGTCTATTTATCTGTGTTTTCCAAGGTGTGTGTGTGTGTGTGTGTGTGTGTGTGTGTGTGTGTGTGTGTGTGTGTGTGTGTGTGTGTGTGTGTGTGTGTGTGTGTGTGTGTGTGTGTGTGTGTGTGTGTGTGTGTGTGTGTGTGTGTGTGTGTGTGTGTGTGTGTGTGTGTGTGTGTGTGTGTGTGTGTGTGTGTGTGTGTGTGTGTGTGTGTGTGTGTGTGTGTGTGTGTGTGTGTGTGTTGCGGGGTTTGCAAACAGGGGGCCTAGCTGTGCACCAAGAGGAGACCCCGTCCCGCTCGGGGCTGGACCAACGAGGGCTGAAGCCTCCTCACTGCCCCAATCCGGACTCCCTCCTCCCAGCACAACCTGCCCCTCGCTCCTCAGCCGGCCCAGCCCACCACCAGTACCAGCACCCCTCCTCCACTCTCAGTCACTCACACACAGTCTCTTTTCTCTCTCCTGCTGTGTGCCAGTCCCTCTCTCCCCTCCACTTCCTCAAAGTGGCCACAGCTCCTCTCTTTTCTCTTGTCCTCTTTACATCTCTCCACCACTCTCTTTCTTCCTCCAGCTGTGAGAGCAACTGCCTGTTCCTCTTCAACTCTGCCAGTTAAACGGATCTCAGGTCGCCTCTTTTCCCCCCTGACGACTTTATCTTCCTTCTTGACCTTTTTGTTTTTGGGTCCTTCCCCTCCGGAGAGACCGGTTGGTGTGTGTGTCTGGCGTGTGTGCGAGGGCTCCGGTGTCGTGCTCTTTGCCCCAAGGGATCCCCTAAAGGTTGTGACTGGAGGAGAAAACGTTTCACCACCATGAATGTTCAACTGCTGTTCCTGTTGGCCCTGGCTGGCCCTTTCTGCGCTTTCACACATGCAAGTAAGTGAAAACTGTCTCTATCCCATCCTGCCGTTAGCACACTGTGTCCCCTCGCTCCCTCCATGTGCCCACCCCACTACACTCTTTGTCTCCATTAACCCCTGCTGACTGAATAATAACACTCTAAATGCTGGTTTTAAAGGATACGTTTAACACCTTTTTTTATTTGTGTATTTATTTACAAATTCTAAAGGCTTTTATTTTTATTTTTAAATGTTCTTATTGTTCACTATCACTGTAAACTGCCCCCTGAAACATCTTGCTGTAGTGCGGCCCATATGTCCCACCTTAGCCGGGAGTCACTCATCCAAAGTCTTGGTCAAGGGTGTTAATTGAACAAAGAGGGGCCAACTGAAGTGGATAGTCTGTTCTGAAACATTTGAACTCCCTCCATCTCACTTTCTTCCTCCTTCTCACGCTACTCCTGAGCTCTTGAGAAAGAGTCTGATTTGTAGTCACTGAGGGGAAATGTGATGTAATGGCAGGAGCTCTGCTGCCTCGTGTCTGTAAATTCTTGGCACTGGCAAAGAAAAGAAAAGGAATATCCTTTGGAAGACTCCCAAACTAGCGCTCATACTCAGCGACCGAGGGATGGGGGGGGCTGCAAACTGTAACACACACCGCTCACATTTATCTGAAAGATTATCCACCGTCTCCCATTCATCTCTCACTGCAGCCACTTTCATGTTTACTCTGCTTTCTCCATGTTTCTGTGTGTCTCATGTCTTCCCTTCCTGCGCCTTGACCAGCAGTGTTTGCCCATGAAGCAGAAGGCAGGGGGGGGGGGGGGGGGGTGTGGCTGAGGGAACTGTGGGGCAGGGCTGCTTAGCGTGTGGGTATTAATAGAGAGAGGCTCTATATTTAAGAGGGTCATATGGATGAGAGAGGAGCAAGAGACGAGAAGGGAGAGCACCCTGTACGTGATGAGCCTCAAGAGGCGCCCCACCCTCTTTCAACCGAATGTTATCGTGCAGCACGCCGCCCCTTGGCATTTACCCATCTTTGGTTATCAAACTTGACCGCTCAACCCCCCCCCCCCCCCCCAAACTCTCTTAATAGTCCCCCGCCTCCCTCCAACTCTCTGCCCCCGTCCCCTGTTCCAGCTTGATGAGTCTCTGGACCCCGGGGGACAGGGTTGGTGTCGGCACAGGGGGAGCAAAGAGGGGCTGGGGCTATTTTTAAACAACAACCTTTACCGGTAGGAGACGACGTGCCTGCACCATTACCATGGAGGTTTACTCTTTAAAAAAAAAAAAAAAAAAGTCCTTAAACTTTCAGAATCATTCTCAGCTTCAGTTTCCCCAGGAAAAGAGGAAACAAAGAAAATAAGCCCAACATCCATGGCTCTCAAATGGGGGGCTTTTAACTTCTCGCGCCTGCTCACTTAACTAGCTAGCCCCATGTATCCTGTAAAACCCTGCACCTCCTCCCTCACACTAGTGCCCCCCCCTCCTCTGGTCTCCTTCTTAATGAGTTTTGTCTGCCTCTCTGGGCCTATAACGTCCCCGTCACATCTGGCTGCTGAAGGGAGAGGTCAATGGCCTTTGTCCGTGCCCACTTCTAGAAAATGACTCAAATGTTGCGCTCACACTCCAAATATGAGACACATGCTGGTAAAGAGGGACCATTAGAGAAGGACAACTTCTCACGTAAACCCAGTCTCGTTTTGAGAAGGAAAAAAAAGCCCAGTCATACTTCCAAAGTTTTCCACAAGGAGAAAGGAACATCTGTTTATGGAAAGAACGTTTGAGCGGGGACCGAGCCCAGGCCCTGACGACCTGACGCTGTAGCAGAGTGTCAGAGTAATGTATGTTTCTTTTTGTGTGTTTGTCTCCTCTGTGAGCACAAGACACAAATGTCTCATATCTTTAGCACCTATGTGTGCAGCAGGGTGAGACACGGTGCAAGAGAAAGTAGGAGAAGAAAAAACAGAGCTACTGACTAAGGAACACTTATACAACTGGGCGGGTGTTTTTATGATGTGGGAGTTGGATTGGAAGGTTAGCAAGATTAGGAATACATTAAGAGGCTTGTTTGATTAAATTGTAAGTCTGGGGTGTTTAGATTTAAAAAGGAAAAGTAGGGAGTAAGAAGGCTTAGAGTGATGCCACTGCACGATCTGTTTGTTTTGTCATTTCAACAGTGGCTGCATTTAAAGTCATCCCTGCCCTGATTCATTACATGTTAGGAATTTAATCAGACCTGTTCGGACTAAGATTAAAGGCCCATTTATCTGGACCCGTTTCTGCCCCTGGCAATGGAGTCCAGATGGGACCTGCTGCATGTTCTCCTATCTAAGTAAGACCAGGAGGAGAAAGAAATCCGTTCCTGTGCGAGAGTGGACGCTCATTGTGATAAGACTGGCTGAGAATATTCCACTCCACTCTGTCTCCTGCAAAATCCCCCAGAGTGCAATGCATGGCACACAGCAGTATCTCCACAGCTGACTCCTACTTGTGGAGCAGGGGGGGGGGGGGGGTTTACGCCGTGCGGCATCTCGTCAAAGTGCGTTCAGATGGGCAGGGCGCCTATCTCTCTCACATTTCTCTCCTCGAGCGCCGAAAAAACATTCCTGGGCTCCAAAGGTGGACACACTCCCTCACACCGTCTGCACGACCCTTTCCCTCCCACACAAGACTGTGAATTATCCACACACACACACACACACACACACACACACACACACACACACACGGGGGGGGGGCTCAGTGACAGCTGATTGTGATCGTAATGGATGGAAGCTGCTACTCCCTTCTTTCCTGTCTCACACTGTATGTCGTTGTGTGCCTCCCTCACTCTCACACTCTGAAGGTTTTATTTATGCTAGGCAGGAGTGGAGCCTCATGGTGCCCCCCCCCCCCCCCCCCAAATCTTTCTCACAGCTTTTTGGTGTATTCCTGTACCACTTTAACTCTTTTTGTGTCACACTACACCTCTCTGTCCCCCCTCGTATATCTTCATCCCATCACTAAACATTATTTAAGGTTGTTTGGCTTATTTGAAAAGGCCAGTAAATCTAGTCAAAGTTGTTTATCTGACACTTGAGACTTTGGGCTGTTTCGCTGTCATAACAAGTTTTTTTCCAGATTAGTAGAAAGAAAACATCCTCAAAAGTAGGTGTTTATTTTACTACTTGAGTTTGTAGATTTTTCCTACATTTCTTAATAAATCAAATCAATTTCTTCAGACAGTATAATCACCAGTAGTCTTCTACTTGTTTTCATGTTTTTAAAACCAATGAATGAACCCTTTAATACATAGATAACAGACACACACTCATACCCATAAACACACACATTACTGCATGAACTCACTGCCGCTTGCTTGCGTTTGTTAACTGGCAGGAAGATTTTCTGGCAGATTCATGCTTCACGTGGTAGTGGATGTGAGGGAGCATGTGTGGTCGAAATGATGTAATGGTGGGTAAAAGGGCCCGGGTGCACCACCAAGAAAATGTGGAATAATAATGGCAACGCCACAGTTACGTAAATGTTTCTTAGTCCAGGTCTGTCCTTCTTTATATTGCTGGGATGAATAAGAAACTTGAACTCCATCCAATTGTTCTGTATTTTCCTTGGCTGGGTGGGTGCATGTTAGTCTGAGTCTCTTCATAGTGCCCCAGAGTTCTGAGGTTTTAATGAGTTTACATGGTGCTCACATATCTTGTGACTGGTTGACCTAGAAGTCCTTAGCAGCTTTAGGGGTCCTGTTCTGGATATGATCCTGTGCTCTGACTCCCCTCGAGGATTAACAGAGGGTCACTTACACACATGCCAACCATACACACTGACACACATCTTACTGTGAGCAAAGACAGCAAACCAGAGACAGACCACAATAGAAATCAAGCAACTGAAATGACTCGGGGCTGTTCCCGCTCTCTCAAAGGTTTTCAGCAACAACAAACCCATCCTTAGGGAGTGGCAGAGTCATGGGGAGAAAGAGGGAGAAGAAGTAGATTAAAAGCACCAGAGAGGATGTGGACCGCAGCAGTCTTACTGTGTTACTCACTGCTGCAGCTGTATTAACCCCAGATACTCAGCACAGTGGGGAGGGAATACTACTCGCAGATAATTGTGGGAACTGTACACATAATGAAACCATTGTTGAGCGGGCGATTACACATAGCGTACTGCCATGCACAGACCATTTTGTCATCGCTTACAGACTTGCCAAACAAACAGTCTGGGTCGCCTTTTTGAACCCCCCCTGTACTCAGTGAGAACAAATGTTTTGTTATATTTATCCCGCCTGTTGCAAACTGAGATAGGGAAAGCATGATGTCAGACGCTAAGTTTAGAAGATATTTCTCGTCTCTACAGGGAGAATGTTTCAGGGAGACAGAGTTTTAAAGGATTTTCGACTCTATAGAGATTTCAGGCCAACGTTTTGTCAGTGGAAAGTTAACTGTAGACCGTAATTTTGTTGCCACTCTGAAATCTACCTCCTCGAATTAGAAGCAGCGCTGTCCAGGCATAGCTTTCAGTTGTGGCTGGGAGGATGTTGAACGTGGGGAGATGTTGCTAGGGTTATTGGAGGGAAATGATTAGGTTTAACCCGCTTCATAGTCCAGACCTTGATGAAAGACATGAGGATAAATACATGTCTTCTTGCAGATGGTAAACACAAAATGGGAGCCTCAGTTTGACTGCAGGCACAGAAGGTCTTTTGAGATCTCATTAAAGTTATTTACATATTATTTTTCCAAAATGTAAATCAAGATTGTTGATTTTACATATCTATTTATACAAAAAAAGAGAAAAACTAAAGTAGTAAATGCTTTAAAGAAATATGGCTGACATTTCCTCTAGGTGTTCAGTCCACCATTAAATCAATCCTTCCTGGGTCTTCCTTAAACAAAGCAAGTTATTTTGATCAGGCTTTGTCCCTACTGCCCCACCCTCCCTCCCTCCCTCCCGTTAATGGACGGAGGGTTAACAAGCGTTCCCGCCCTCTCCTCACAGGTTACGCACTCCACAGGAAACGAGGCAGAGAGGATGTGGCATGCCATCTTGCAGACACAGAGCTTTAAAGACAGGATGGAGGGGTGGAGGAGTCATGGGATGTGGTGCTCATGGAGCCTTGTGCTGGTGATGGGAGACGTGTGAGAAAGAGGAAAGGTCATGCCATTATGTCAGGGAGGAATGTAAACACTTATATTGTTCTCTTTGACCTTTGTTGTACCCATCCTGACAGAAAGGGGGCTTTTTCTGTGTCCGCTCCTTGTCTTGGTCACTCTGACAAAGATCCATTAATCGTTGTACGATTATTCACATATCAAGACATATTATGTATTTCGAGCTTTTAAAAAGAAACGTTTTATTTATAAAATAATATCTAAGAATGGTGCCAGAATATACCTGTATTTATGATAACTCTAACAGATATTAAAAAAAGACTACAAATATGGACTAAATTGTTTTAATAATCTAACACCTTTTTTAAATCATATCGGTTTCTTCCTTGCGTTATCCTCCTACCCCAACACAAAGGATTATTATTTTCAAAATGTCTATTGATACCAAGATAATATCGTTATTGTAAATGATTCTGACCACCATAACAATTTGGTGAAATTCTGATGTTGTAATTGTGATGTTTCAGGAACACAGTACACAGATTGTATTCCTAAATACTAAAACGTGCGTCCTCTCCCTGCAGGCCCCACAGAGATCCCCTCAGACCTGGACGTTGGTGACATGACCGAGGCTCCAAAAGAGGAACTCTCTGTTTTCACTGGTCTTCCTGCAACTGAAGCAGCAGCAGCAGAAGAAGAAGTAACAACAGAAGCGGCCGTAGTAGAAGCGGCCGTAGTAGAAGTGGCGACAGAAGCAGCCGTAGTAGAAGTGGCGACAGAAGCAGCCGTAGTAGAAGTGACAACAGAAGCAGCCATAGTAGAAGTGACAACAGAAGAAGCCATAGTCACAGAGGAGCTTCCTGCAGTCGAAGCCAACACTGAGGAGGCTGTCGTTGAGACAGAGGCTGCTGCTACTGAGGCCCCTGAAGTCATCGTCACTGACCCCCCGGCACCGGCAGAGGAAGAGGTCGTTCCTACAGAGGCCGTCCAGGCAGAAGAAGATGTGGTCGTTGAAGAAGGCACAGCGGGTGAGGAGTGTGCGGGGGGGGGGGGGGGAGAGATGGGGTAGTGTAAAGCTGGTCACTTGAAGTCAGGTGTTACTGTTAACTGATATCATACTGCAGACACTCTGCCAACTTCATGTGTGTCTAGCAGAGTGAAAAAAAGGGTTTAAAGGTCAGAAACGGAACTATAGATAGATAGATGGATAGTATTTACTGATTTCACCCATTTACTTATGTACTTTGTTCTCCAAGATACAAACCTGTTTTTCTTAATACAACACATAAAACAAGCAATTTAAGGCGCTCTCACTGGTCTACATAACAATCTAAAGATTCGAGAATCTCTTAAAATAGAAAATAAGTCTTAAAAGTCTTTAAAAAGTGTACTAACCCTTGTGTTTCTGTTCCACAGAGGGCATGAGTTCTGGCCAGGTGGTGGGCATTGTGATTGGCGCTCTGATTGCGGTGATCATCACCATTGCCGTGGTGATTGCTGTAGTGAGGAGAATGGGAAAATACTCGTAAGTACCTCAAAGACACACACACACACACAGCTTGAATCCATGTGAATGCAGAGAGTTTTATTGATGTTGTGCAGTGAGTCATCACTTCTGGCTTCCTCTAAATATGGAGCGAAAGAGCCAGCATGAGCGTCTATTGATCCCTGACACATCCTATGATGAAATAACACAGGCAGTGATGTAATGGCTCCTGGACAGAGAGTTGTTCCGTGTGATATGCTGACCCTGGCATGCACAACACAAACTGCAAAGCATTTGGACCATAGTTGCTCTCTGCCGTTAAACATATTCCTCCATCGATCTTCCCTCGAGAGTCGTAGAGTTCCCATCTACTGTATGTGAAAGCGTTCCCACGAACCACACCCTCCCCTCTGAGAAAACGCTCATGAGCTGCATGTCTTGCTAATGATTGATGTTTCTTGTGTCACAGGTCTGCCAAGAACAAAAAAACCGGGAAGAGCGTTATGGTTTCTGTAAATGTCTCAGTCTTGATTCCTTCATTTAATCGGTTTAACCCCCTCGTGTCCCTAAATCGCAAAAGTGTAACATTCTCCTCTTCCCCAAAATCCACCAGCTAAGTTTGATGCATATTGTTGCTTTTTGCTGACACACAGTCCCAAGTGATTATTGGAATTAGCTTGGTTACTGAATCAGTGTCGGTTTTTGTGGCCAATGGTCTTCCATCAGGCTGGTTTTATATTGACAGCTTGATTTGAGCCGCAGAAACAAAGGGACTGTGTGTCAGAATATTGCCAGCATGTGGTCAACTTCTGTTTGGTGTTTAACTCAATACCTAATTATCAGTATTTCTGTGATTGTTGAAAAAAGTTTATTTCACTGTACATGTGGTCCAAAGACTAATTGCGTCTACTCCCAAACAAACTGACTTTAAAACAAAATGTCTCCCTTTCAGGTTTTTTAAACACTTTTTTTATGTAAACCTGTTTCATTTTTCTTACTTACTTTTATACTTTAATGTTTAAATTAAATGTTTTTTGTATTATGAATCATAACAGGTGTACAAATGAATAATCTTTAACAACTGAAACTTAGATTATCTTTCTACTAAAGATGCAATAATCCTGCTTTTTCAATCACACACTGACTCTCTTGTTTTTGATCCCGCAGCCCTTGAAGAAAAAGTCGGCCAAGCAGCCTGAGCGCACAAAGTTCTGGAAATTCTGAACTACTGAACTGTGACATCATTCGCGATCATTAGAACAAGCACGACACCAGAACTAAACTAATCCAACCAGGACTCTGGACTGTTGCCAAAAAAGAGGGGGAGGGAGTCTTGTGTGTGTTAATGTATGTACTGTATGTATGTGAGACAAAACATCCTCACCTCCCCCCACTACCTTCCTGAAACCCCCCCCCCCCATTGCCCCGAGCCCCACCCTCACCCCAGGAGCCGCTGATAAATAAAACGCTCTGTCCTCCCCTACTCCCCTGGAGAGAACAAAACAAGGTGACAGCAGGATGTCACACAATTTGAGGCCTTTTCAAATGTATTATGTTCAACAAAACACTTTAGGAAAGATGGGAAGGGGGGGAGTATCTGACTACTAGGGATACAAATCTCTCTCCTTTTTAAAGAGTGACTTATTTAGATGTGCGTGAAAGGACATACAAAAGGAAAGTACAGACAAAAACAAAAAGGACATTTGGAACTCATTGAAAGTGGGAGCAGGAAAGGAAGCAGGAGAGACTGCTACAAATTCCACAGAATGTATATACAATGCAAGGGGACTACATTATACAGCTAATGACTTTCTCATATGTTGCAGTTGCATAGGCTGGCATTTGATCATATGGAAATAATACACAGTAAACAGGCAGCCTTAGGCTATTGTTGTGGCTAACAGACCTTTAAAGAAACCATATGCACCAGTTTAACACATCATCTCATATAGCCAGATATGTTGGCCAACTGTATGAAGCACTGTGTGCAGAAGTTGTTTTGACATAATAACACACTTGTGAGCTCTGAGGGCTAGCAGGAAAGAAAAGCCACCCTCATATACAAGAGTAACGTGACATTCTGCCCACTTTAACACTGACATATAAAAACCTAATACATATCTGTGAAATTTAGCAGAAGGGTTTGTGCCACTGCCTCTGGTATTCTCTAGGTAGTTCGGGGGATTTTAACTTTTGAAGTGCATTATTAATGTGAATGACTTTTTAACTGCCACCCATTCCAAAAGAAAACAGCTTCTGTGACTTCTGGCTCGTTCCTTATAGAGGCTTACACACACCGCCAGTGGTTATGACATATAGTGATAGCATTGTCTTGACAGTGTATTCATAGTACTTCTGTTGATAGTTAGTTTACCAGAACAGCCATCCGGTCTTTTAATTGAGCTAACCCCAGATTGCGTGCACAGGATGACATTTTATAGTTGCACTTATAGTTTTAGTGCACAGTGTTAGGCAGCGATGCCCTGTTTTTGTTATTTTTTGCAATTGTAAGAGTGCTACATGGGTGTACAAATAATGAAGTCTCAGCTTCGCTGCGCTTGCTTTACAAACTCGTTTAATATGTGCACTGAATGAGTGATATAATGTTTAATGAATAGGCTTTTTAGACACTGCAAATGTTTGCAACGAAATGTCTTTGTTTCCCCTCCTCTGCTTCGCCACATATTATCAGTTCTAGGTCTTTAATTTGTGCCATCTGATTTGTTTGATCCCTTTTATTTAATTGCAGTGTTTTGTTCATACTGTTTCAATAAAAAACTGAAAACACTGATAACTCTCTATTGTGTGAATATTTCTCTCAAATATCTGTTTATTCTCCTCCCATTTTCTATCAGTTAGATTACGTTCTTGCATTTAAATCAAATCCTTCTTGAGCAACACTGTATTCAGTCAGGCCAAAATCCTTCTGACGGTTAAAATCTGAGACTCTTATTTTCTATTTGCAAATGCACTTCACACACATCCTCAACAAGCTTACAGAGAGGCAGCTTCCACTCTGATTGGCCCACTCAAGAAAAGCACTTTTTTTTTTTTAAAACAACCCCTTTTCAGCAGGCAAACAAACAGCACCAAATATGGAGGACCATATGGCCTCGGACCGTTGGGGCGGTTGAGCCCTCTGACAGTTGGGTGTGTTTTTTATGTCATGATGTGGACTTTTTCATACGGAGCTGTTAGGCTGAGGCAGGGCTCCACCAACAGTAGGCTGCGAGTCGCACAGAGATGCTCTGTGTCTGGCTCCCTCTCCTCCGTGTGGTTTTAGGCAGCAGCCCAACGCCCTCCGCCCCAGCCTGTGCCCCACCGGCGGACTTCATAACTCTCTTTAGCTCACTCTCTCGCCTCAGACTACTGCGGGGAACAATGGAGTCTTTTGAGAGGGGCAGATGGATAGGCTATGGGCCGTGGCTGTGAAGCTGCTCTCTCTCCTTCAGCACGTGGGGAATTCTGTCGCTTCAGGGTGGAGTCACTTCCTGGGTGGGCCTAGCATTGATCATGTGCTTTTTCCACACACACACACACACACATACACACACACACACACACACACACACACACACACACACACACACACACACACACACACACACACACACACACACACACACACACTCTTAGAAATACTCTCATAGAGACCTAAATCACCAAATGAATGCAGATGAACACATGGTAAAAGTATCATAACAGCCATGCTCCAGCAAAATGTCCCAGCAGAGGCAGCTATTAAGACACATTATAAAAGTGTGTGATTCACTCAGTCTCAGATTCATGACACACAGGTCTATGTCTCATATTTAATTATCAGACTTAAAACTGCCTGCTTATGTGGTGTGCAGGCATAAGTGTGAGCTGCATATTCACTTGTGTGTGGGGTCACTGTAAGTGTCTGGATGTACAGTGTCATGTACTCCATTTGTTATAACATGTACAATATATATGAATTTATTCGTACACTTAAAAATTCAATAAAAGAAGTGTTGGTTCAAAATGTACTTTCCTTTTCTTTGCTGAAGGTGACTAAAAAAGTGTCTACGAGGAAGGAATAAACCGCTCATCTAGCAGACAGATGAGGAAATGTCCTTCCCTCCAAATAAAACCACACCGGTATATTTATGTGTTCATGTTCATATTTCCATGCACAGTGTCAACCAAAAATACCAGATGACTTATAGCTGCCTGTTTATGATATATTCCACACAGAAGAAACCTCTGGTCTGAACTGGTCTACATTTTTATTTGTAGGAAAACCGTTGGTGCACAGTCAGCAATTTGTAATCCCAACACTGTAAAGAAAGCACAGCTTGCACAACAAAAGAGTAATGAGGTGTTCCTAAATGCAGGAAAATAAATAAACACCATGCATCATCAGGCTAATTCCCTTACATCTGTTTTTGGCAGGTCAGGCTGTCTGTCTCTGCCAAAAAGAAGTGACGCGCTACAATAAGCCATGAATAAACAGGGTTAAATTAAAACTAAATGAACAGTGTGTGAGAAGATGCATATTATATATTAATGGTTTATTGGGCAAACTTGTTGCTTACATTATATTACTTGCAGTTACTGTTCATTGGCCCTGGTTATCATAGCAGTAGCTGCAGTCTCACAACACCATGAATAACCTGGAAAAGGGAACAAGGCGTTCTTTTTTCTGGCCAGCAAAAAAACACCTTCTAAGCAAACATTTGGGCTACCCTTTTTGGTAACCTTGCATGGATTGCATCAACTCAATTTGTTGCGTATAAAGCATTCCTTCCTATGTACATTAAACTTTGCATTTTTTACAATTTGGGCAGTTAAAAGACCAAATCAAAATGACTGACTGTGGTTTCCTACACATTTGTACATAGTAATCCAGTCTTCAATGTGTTTCGTTCCTATAACTGGAATACTATGTTACACTAGATACCGGAATACCTGTGGGAATAAGCTGGATCAAATGGAGGATACACATACAAAACATAGAGGCCTCAGTTGGCCAGGGCCCAGGAACCTTCCTGCTACTATCATGTCAGAATAACTCATCGGCCTGCCGTTGGGTGTGTCAGAAACAGTTTGTGGGCATCAGATGCCTTCAGTGCCTCTATAAAAAACATCATCTGGGGCCTAGAGCTAAAAAAAATGCTTATTAATTTCAGAGGTGGGAAGTAGTGGAGTACAAATACTTTGTTACTGTACTTAAGTACATTTGTCTGGTATCAGTATTTTAATCCACTACTTATTTTTCAGACAACTTTTTACTTTTACTTCAATTCCTGGTCTTCTCTGAAGAAGAAGGACCAATGAAAACGTTGTCCTTTTTGCCGTTGTTCAGCATCTAAACATTCATTAGGAATGACATTATTGCTCTATTAATATAAAGTGAGGTCAGTAATCTTTAAAACTGTTGGTAGTTATGGGTATTTTTACTGAAGTACATTTTGAAGCCCTTACTTCTTTACTTTTACTTGAGTAAAGAAGTTTAATCAGTAATTCTACTTTTAGTACTTTTAAACACGAGTATCTGTACTACTTGAGTAAAGGATGTGTGTACTTTTGCCATCTCTGATTAATTTGTGTTTTTCTATTACAAATGCATGCTTCTACATCTACACATAGTGATTTGAAAAATTGATTATTGTCCCAGATGCAATAGAGATTATTTGATTAATTACTACATGACAGACATAACACTAATGTAAATACGCTCCATGTGTGTCATTAGTCCGCACCTCATCTCTTGGAGTTGACATGAATTCTCAATGATGGCAGTGGCATGGTGTAGGGTTGGTGCGTGCGAGCAGCGCCACATGTCAGAGCTGTAGAGTACAGAGGGTTTGTGATGTGTCATGAGATAAATGTCAGCCCATGGGCCCGTGGGCTTTGAGTGCCACAGACAGCTGGGTGGATGGGAGAAGGTGGGGCAGGGGAAGGTGGGGTGAGGGAGGGGAATACAGTTGGGTGACAGGCAAAGCATGTTTGTGGTCAGATACAGCATATAGATGCAAGGAATCTTTGAATGTGCTTGTGTGTGGCAGCAGAGGGACAGTGAAAGTGGAGAAGGATGGAGTGTGTGGTATGTAAGTGTGTGTGGGTGTTCAATATTTGTGTACATATGGTGTTCTACTTCACAGGGGTCAAGGTGCATCTCTAAGTGTGTGTGTTTGCAGAAGTGACAAGGGGGCAGTGATTCTGGAGGGCACATGTCTGTTTATTGGACTTAGGGGGATTATTAGCATGGGTGTGGCATGCGTGTGTGTGTGTGTGTGTGTGTGTGTGTGTGTGTGTGTGTGTGTGTGTGTGTGTGTGTGTGTGTGTGTGTGTGTGTGTGTGTGTGTGTCAGTACATACATATACAGCACAGTGGGCTACAGTTGTGTGCATGTGTACAGCATCTTGTGTTTTTGCAGCGAACAATTTGCATTTGTGTTCCAACACATTCACATTTACATTTTTTTCCCTGCACATCTGGCGTCCCACGACATGAAGCAGTAAAATTCTATTTTGTCTCAGTGACATGACATGTTGTCGGATTACAGGCGAGACTTTGTCTTCTTCGTGTGGCACATATCTTCTATAAGGGACCCTTATTGTTTCATGCCAAGGCCCTGCTCACTGATCGGCCTGATACACACACACGTTGTGGACCACCTCTCCCTCTGTCCCCCTTTGTCTCTCTGGGACTATATGTTCTGGTGCTGCTGAATGTTTCATTGTGCACAGACAGAGTCATCGGCACGAACCGGCGCCCACTGCCACAGGATGCGTTACCATGCATGTAATATGGAGCACACTTCTGTTCAGTTGTTCTCGCAAATGATCTCCTTTCCTCTTTGCTTTCAAAGCTGTCCTTGAATATATAAATAACTTTGACACTTTTCGGTATATTTTACATATATACATCTTTTGTTTATCATTTGTATTTATTGTGTTCAGCTTACATCAACAGCATTTCTGGTGTGCATTCGTACATATGCATACGTATCTGCACATGTCATGCATGCCATAAAATAGGTATTTTCTTTAATATATTGATATTTTGAAGTTATCAGAGCAGTCCTCATTTACTATGATGTTGTGTTAAACACATTGCAGGTAAACAAAACAAGTTAACAATTGTATATACTGATCAAAACATGAAAACCAAGATAAGAGCAATACAATCAGCTAAAATAATGATGCTGTCTTAATTCAGTTGGTAGAGATAGGACAAATAATCACCTAGAGGAAATTAAACATTTTTAAAAGGAAGGTATGCATCAGAATCAGAATACCTTTATTTGTCCCACAGAGGGGAAATTAACATTGCTACAGCAAAAGGTGAAGAAAACAGTTAAAAATAAAACACTATTTGATAAAAGGGCATGCACAAAAAATATAAAATGAAACATTTGAAACATTTAAACGTTTTCTAAATACTATTTAAACCAGAAAACATGTCTGTTGTTGGTTGCCTTTACTGTACTGGCGAAATAAATACCTTTGGTATCAATGATGCCCTCAAAACTCATATTCAGCTTTTATCACTTTCTAAATGTCCTCCTAATCCCCTTGACATTTTGCTTCCAAGTTCAAATATATAGTACCAGGGTTATTCTCGGTCAAACCAGGTGATGCACAGTAACCTTAAGGTTGGCAGTGAAGCAAGTGGCCTATTTGAGTCATGTGAGAGAGGATGCATATCCTTAACATGCCATTAACATGTAGTAGCAACTGAGCACGCACATTATGATTGTAAATGATTAGAGTCAGGGAATCTGAAGCACACAGCTTTTGCAAAGATGTTCTCACCAAGCAACCATGATTCAACAAAGTGCAGTTTGTTCTCTATACTTGCAATAAATTGCTTTCACTTCTAGAAAACTCATACCTTCTTTATGACACTCTTTGACTGCTTAGCCGTGTGTGTAACATGGCTTCCAGTTGGTCAGCACCTGCTTATACGATGATTTGACGTATGTGTCTTACCAGTAGACCCAATCCAGAACTGCTTATCATAATTCCACAGCTGCAATTGCCATCAACTGTGTAAGACATGTTGGAGCCTTGGACATGCCTGGAGTGACGCGCTAAAACAAGCTATAAATAAACAGGATCATAGTCAACTTGAAACTAAATGAACTGTGTGTGAACATCTTATGCTGGTAAATACAGTGTGTTCTTCATTGTTTATGTAAGTTCAACACAACACACCTTGTCAGCAACTTCACTGCAAAGTTTGGGAGGTTGAGTGTAAAATACAGAGAAGGCGAAAAAAGATTAGAGAGAGCTCTGTTGTTTAAGATCTCTCATTATGGCTCGCAGTAGTCTGGCATGTAGTTTGATAGAGAAACAGCAGTCAGCCCACATAAAAAATTACAAATCAAGACATACCATGCATGTGCCATGAGAACACCACCCATGTGCTGCACGATGTTACAAATGTACATGTGGGGTCTGGTTCACTCCTACAGGCTCTCTCAAAGAAGTCCTTTTATTTATGTTGATCCTGCGGGTTGAAATAATGCAATGTGAAACCAGAGGGTAGCTTTCTATCAGTGTAGGTGTGACTTTTATATGAGCCAGTGCCCTGCGATTCAATTCACAATTGTTGGGGGAAACAGAGAGCTGCTCAAGGGAAGAGAGCAAATAGCCTACTCCTGCACACCATTAATCTCCATCTTGTCAGCTTGTTTTTTTCAACAGCTGTGAAACAGAAATGACTTTGAAGTGAGGATATTTAGATGTGGCCTGGCTATAACATCAAAAATAATATTGCCAATGAACCAGCACATGTTTTTGCAAAATGCAATTGAATCAAGTTTAAAGCAGTATTGCATTTGTTTTAACTGCTTTGCAGACAAGCTCATATTAATGTATTATATTTGTCTATCATAATAAAAAAAAATGCAATACTTATACTGTATTAATTGCAACAACAAACCGAATGAACACACTCATATAACAATATACCCTTAAATATACACATTTTAAAATGCTTATACCATGTAAACAACTCCTAGCTTTCAGTTTTTACGTAAATGAAACTGTATTCAACAGCACACTGAAGTTATTAATTCTTTTGAATGAGACCTTGGTATATTGCGCCCTCTATTGGCTAAATTAACACACTGCAAGGGTCGATTTCAGATAGAAAATTATGATTTTTAAAACAAGTTGTATTCATATTTGTCAACGCCTTTTTTTGTTACGAGCTAATATAACAGAATATGTAGTTAGTTTTAAAATTCAAAGTTCTACATAAGCATAATGAAAAAAAAAAGCAGTAGGCAGCAGTAGGTAAAACTACCTGGCCATCAGTTTATATTTTACAATTTAAATTTGGTTTCAATCCTCTTATTTTAAATGAAAACATTTTTTATTATTACTATTCTCATTATTAGTCATTATAGCCCAACACTGAAATGTAGATAGACAACTATATTTCTAGCATAATTTCTGAGTGCAAGCATTAGATTTGTACATGTTAAAGAAAAACATATTGCAAAGTCTTGCAATGAAGTACTTATGTTCTCGTTTTAGTCTAAGGTGAGTGACAGCTGCCTTTTGCTCTGAAGAGTTTTCTTCCTCTTCTTCCAGCGCCATAACAAGCCTGTTGCTGATTGGTCAACATTTGACATCCACATTTTCGGACCAATCAGAACACCTGATTTCCATTGGTACATTGGGGAAGAAGAAAAAGATAACAGAACTGTACACAACCTGCACGAGAGGAACATTTCAAATCATTCTACGGAAGTTAGCATGTTCGGGAAGTGTCACGTGCAGGTTTGTATTAACTGTCAGTGTTTGTAACGGTCGTTCTATCCTATATATAGCCAGGGCTTGCGAGCTAGCATTGCAGCTAGCACATCACTGTTGAAGCTGTAATAGCGATAACAGTAGATTTATTTCACTTGATAAGTGCAGCGTTGTTTTAGGACATTGGCGGTTGAAGTGAAGTCATTCGTGAGTTGTTTCCCTATATCAGTCGGGGAGTGTAGGGCTATTTTAGAGAAGCCAGTTGACCTTTTTAAGATAGCAGCCTCTGTAGCATAACAGTAATGTGACGACGTGTTGTGTGACCAGCTAGCAATGGTGCAAGGACGGGGGAGCGTCATCAAGCCAGGTGAAGCAGAGGCGTGTGAAAGCTAATCCGAGTTGTGTAATTATAATATAAAAATAGATAATTGCTTTTTTATACATCTATTTGATGTGTTATAAGTGTCACTTAAGCCTGTTGCTGCTCAGTTGAAAATAGAAGTTGAATATTCCGAAAACTGGCTCACATAATTCAGTATACGGAAAGGCCCTTTTAATGGTGCTGCAACAATTTTCGATTCTGTTAATATATCATGACTCGGTTGTATCTGTGCACATAGACATTTCTTAAAATTGTTAATGGATAACAAATATAAACACGAGCTATAAGGTCTTTGTTTACATTTCCTCTCGTGCCCCCTCAGTTGCCTAATAACCGCTTGTAATGCAATTATTATGTAGGCTGAATTTAAATGCATACAATTCTATCCAAACTGTTAACGGATAACTGAAGAAACAATTGAGTATTGCTGACTTTAATGCTTTAAGAGCTAATGCGGCTGTGAGGAGCAGGTGGAAGAGCACGACAAATCAGACTGTCACCCGTGATGAGCCTGCCATTTTGTCTTACCAAGCATCTAATGATTGAATGTTATGTTTACATGTTTTGGAATAATAAATGAAAGGTGGCTATTAAAAATAAAGACTTACATTTAAGGTATGTGTAGCAGCTGCCAGTTGTGAAAAGGTAATCTGTGTAGCAGGTGGTGTAAAGTTACCATACCAGGGTAAATAAAGTAATCTGGGGACAGATTAGCTGTATTTTAGGACTGTACTCTCTGTAGGCAACTTGCAAATACAAATAAAACACTTAAAGGATATGACATAGTGTAACAAGGCGGGGTTACATACATTATTGCTGTGTTTGTTGGTACATTTTTTTTTAATGATTGGGGTACATTAGCATACATTAAAAAAAACAGGACCCAAGGGTTACTCAGCATGCAAATGACTAAAGAGATAAAGTATGTCTGCTCCCACACCACAGCTGTTCATTTTGATCAAATTGAACTTCTTATTATTCAGTAGTTTAGTCCTAAGTGTTATATTATATAATGGGTTTAATCGTTTTTTTTATAATCACTTTTTTTGTTTTCTTTCTCCTTGCAGCATAAGAAAAAGCCTTTATGTTAATCCGTCAACAAATCATGTCTCTCACTCTGCACTGAACATTAAAATGGTAAGATGGCATGATGACAATTCTACACAAAACTTTATTGAAATGTTTAACAACTGGTTCATATTTTAAATAATAGGAAATAAATGGTCATTATGGTTAGAATTTGTTTATAAGCGTTATATAATTGTATATCTTATTATATATTTTACAATATTGTTCATGGCTGATCAATTATGTCCAAACAAATTAATAATAGACTTAAGATAATTAAAACAATAACATTGTGCTGTGATAAAGCATGTGGACCATATCCTAAACATGTTTACAATGTAATAGTTTTCAAAATAACTGTAATACAACTCAGGAACAAGTGTGCCCGGTTAGCTCACCTGGTTGAGGGGGCGGCTAATACAGGTTCAAATTGGTATGACCGTTACTATTATTAGTAGTTTAATTGTTTTACATAGTCATTTTGATCAAGAGATAAACGATCGCCTGTGATGCATTATTTTGCGCTAAAGTATAAATAGTGAATGATTGGTTAATTTGATGTGTATCTTTCAGCTATGCTAGTTGTGGGTTGCTAAATGACAATATTTTCTTTATCTTTTCAGTAGGTGTGACAACTGTAAAAGATCCTGTGCGACAAACTTCCTTCAGAGAGCTGTATACAACCTCCACAAAGATGGAGGACTCTCCTCACCTATACATCTCAGAATTTGTAGAGAATGAGGACATGGATAAGATGGACATTAATCAAGAGGAAACCAATATTGCATCCGACATGGTTAAGTCACCATACCAGGACACTGAGAGGGACTCAAACTATTTTCAATGCCAGCACTGTGAGAGACACTTCACCACCAAACCAGGCCTGGAACGACACATGCACATCCACACCTCCGCAAACAACGATGCTCACAAATACAAAACCAATATTTCACTAGCTTCGAATCTGGAGCAGTTGCACCATGAGAAGGTAAAGCCTCTGGATTTAGCAGGCTCGGCCATGCAGCTTCATACTTCATCCACCACTGGCTCTAATACTCTCATTGTGTCCTCTGGTGACCACAACGCTCAGCCAGACAAACCGGGAGTGTCAGAGGGGCGTCATGCTTGCAAGTACTGTGAAAAGGTATTCACTACACATACCAACAAGCGGCGGCATGAGCGAAGGATCCACGAGCAGCACCTGCAAGTCACACATGTGGAAAAAGCCCATCTGCCCCAAGAGGAAAACGTTGAGGGGATGTGCAGTGAAACAAACCAACAGGAAACGGAGCTTGTTGACAAAATGGCACCTGCAGCTGTTCTGGAGAACGAAGTGGGACACGCAGAACAATACATGCTTGACATCTCTAGCAATATTTCAGAGAATCTTAGCTTTTATATTGATGGAAGGATAGTGTCAACAAGTACGATCAGTAGCTGTGAAGCAGCTGAGGTTCATTCTGGGTCTGCAACTGTAGTTGGACTGGACGCCCTGATTCTAGACCCCACCCAAATCAGCCAGGTGTTAAATACAGATTCAGAGATGTCTGGTCAACCACTGGCAAGGAGAAGAACCGCGACACCTCCGCTTTTACCACAAATTAAAACTGAACTGGAGTCTGACGTGATTGTGTCTTCTTCCTCATCTTCACTTGTATGTTCTATAATAGAGAATCTTTTTCCTCAGAATACAGAGGGTACATTGGTGCAGAAGGAAAGAACTGTGTTTCTGTCTCCAAAGCTGAAGCAGCTGCTGGAGAAGCAGGATGGCCTTAAACTCGCACTCATCGCAGACGGCCAGAAGCCTTTATCACCCGTCTCTCTGTCTGTGCTGCCTGCAGGGACAGGACGGTTCAAAAGAAGGACTGGGTCTCCTCCACCGAGCTCTCCACAGCAAAGCCCTAGAGAAGAAACGGCAGATAGTGGAGATTGTGAAGCTGTGAATACAGGACAGACGGAGACCCAACATAGTTCACCTGCGCACCAAACAGCCAATGTGAAGGATGACACAACCCCACCTGAGGAGGAGCCACAGACGGAGAGCTGGCCTCCCTCCACCGGCGGTAATTCCTGTAACCAGCAACCACTGGATCTCTCCAACACAGTCAAAAGCAGTGAAGACATAGCTTCAGCCGATTCGGCGCTGGATTTGAGTTTCCAAAAAACAAATCATGGGGAATCTGAACTGATGTTAAATTTCATTTCACATGCAGTTTTAACAGAAGGAAAATCAATTGAAGGCATGATGGGAATGACCTTAATCGATAGTTTAGAGCAAAATATAAGCTTCATGAATCCAGACACCTCCTTACTGACAGACTTCACCATACTTACAAGTCAAGATATGATGAGCCCAATGCAGTCTATGGCAGAAGGGCTTGTTTATGGTCTTACACTTCCCTCCAATTCCCTGACTCCATCACCCTCCCTGACCCCTCTCTCCTTGCAGCCATCTTCACCGTGCACCATAGCATTCACCACCCATGCTTCACACACAGGGCTCTCCACTGCTCCTTCATTAATCACAGTGTTGGCACCGTCACATATTTCAAACCGACCAATCCAGGTATTAGCCCCTGATATATCACAGGTAACCTGCACGGAAAATGCATTACATTTTTCAGAGTGTGATTTAACTACTGGATTTGCCACTACAAATTCTGCCGACCCTGTCACTCTCTCCCAACCTTTTCACCCGACTCTAAATCTACCCAGCCACATGTTTCTCTCTGATCAAATAACACTCAATCCGCCTATATTGGAGTCCACTCCTACGTCAGAAGGGCAATTCACACCCACTGTAACTTTCAATGATTCCCTCATCAACTCGTATAACCTAACCAGCAACACGGTGTTGATAGAGTGCACAATAGCTCTTGAAGCCCCGGGGAGTATAGTCCCTGCTGCAGTCACCTTACAAGAAAACACTGCTGAGCCTCCAGCACCTACACAGATGGTTGTTAATCACGTCGAACAGGAACAGATTGTATCAGTGCCCAACCCGCAAACTGAAGACCCCACTATTCTGATGTCATCCATCGCAGAATCAGTTACTCTATCCACCATCGGCGCCTCAGTGCTATCTGATTGTCCTGCTCCAGTGAGTGAATCAGGTCCTGACCCAGAGCTTGTTGTTAACGCGGAGCCATCGACCATCAAAGAGGAAGAAGCTGCTGACAGCACTGTTTCCGCCCCCGAAACCCCATCTAAAACCACGCCTTCTTCTGAGAAAGCCGAAGAGGAGCAGACTTTCACCAAGAATTTCATCTGCAACGTGTGCGATAAGCTTTTCCATTCAATGAAAGAACTGGGCCATCATGTAGGTGACCATGCTGATGAATGGCCCTACAAATGTGAGTTCTGCGTGCTGCTGTTCAGCAAACCCTCCGCTTTGCTCGATCATCGATCAAGCCTCCACGGGGTGGGCAAGACTTATGTTTGCAGTGCATGCACGAAGGAATTTGTCTACCTTTGCAATCTAAAACAGCATCAGGAAGAATTACATCCCGGACAGCAGTGTACATACACAGAAGAGGAAAAGGGAAAACTAAGACCTCAGAACTTCAATAACTTAACAAAAGTCACCACGGAGACCTCAGTGCCCGACGCTGCAGAGGATCCGAAGGTGAAAAAGGAAGAAGGGGAAGTAGATGAGGCTGCTGAAGAACTGTTAACAACTATAAAAATCCTGGCCTCAGATGGAGCCAAACTCAAAGGGCCGGATGTTCGTCTCGGCATCAACCAACATTACCCCAGCTATAAGCCCCCTCCGTTTCCCTACCATAACAGGTCCACCACGGGCACCTTAGCTTCAGCCACAAACTTCACCACCCACAACATCCCACAAACCTTCAGCACGGCCATTCGCTGCACCAAGTGTGGGAAGAGCTTTGATAACATGCCAGAGTTACATAAGCACATCCTGACTTGTGCGAATGCCAGCGATAAAAGGCGATACACCCCCAAAAGGAATCCCATCCCACTACGCCACTTTGCAAAAACTCAAAATGGAGTTCTATCTACCACTAACTCCACTAATGGACTAAATGCGTCGAACAGACCCAGCCAGTCCAACAGGTCCAAACCTAACCAAGATTCAGCAGTAAAAGTAAAGTTCAAGGTGCTGAGCAAGAGGAAGAAAAAGTTGGTCCAAAGGGTCATGCCACAGAGGAACAAGTCAGTCCCTTCATCGAATAAAATGTCACCCGCACATGTGGATGAGCAGCAGGAGATCTTCGTCTGCCCGCACTGCAGCAGGGAGTTCACAATGCGCCGCAGCAGAACCAAACACATGGCCGTCTGCCCCAAGAAACCCAAAGAGGTGAAGAAAAGGAAAGAAGGAGGCATCTCTGTGACGAAGGAGAATGATGGACACCTGCACAGAGGAGCTGAAGAGACACAACAATCCTCACCTCTGCATAAAACCAGACTGCAGACTTCTAGCCCTGCTAAAAGACCCGCCATCCTACCAGTGCAAACCGTCCTGTCAAACAAAAGAAGTAAAATAATTATCAAAGAGAGCACACACCTGAAACAAGACACGCCCACTCTGAGTGAACTTCCCATCGTTCGCACTTTTAACCCCTCTATGCGACAGTATAGCCGAATGCAGCACAGCGTCAAAAGGATGCCCATTAAGATCACCATAGTGAAACCACAGCAGGCTGCAGCGCAGAGGGAGGAGCGGCCCCCCACCCCGGGTCCAGAGGACAGCAGCAGCTCTGAGCACAGTCCTGCAGTCTGAAGGGGACCCTCAGGTAGTTAATGTTTATTTAACAGTTCATTTAAATAATAAAAATGACAATGATCAAGAGCTCTGTATACAAAAAACATTGTAAACAAAGAAATTACAGTCATTCCTAATTTTCTGATACTGATATAGCAGCCTCTACAATATGCAAGCCTCTTAACATGATATACAGTATATTTATGGAATAAACATTTTGGAAAGACAGAAAATAATATATCGGCACTGCTCCATCCCTAAAAAAAACTAATAATTCAAATGTTATGTATAGAATATATATATTAAAAAAAATCTTATGTTTTAGATTTTTGTATTCTTGAATGAAATGTTTTTTGTTTGTTTTTAAGGCATCTTTGAGTATTTAAAAAAGCGCTACAAAATATTAAATGTTTTATTATTTTGAATTAACAAAAGTAAGCAGTAACCCATTGATTTCAGCATCCTAACGTCCATCTCTTTGTTTTCCGGACCTTGCTGTGAAGCTGCTCATACAGGAGAGAACTGCTCCCCATCACACTGTAAAGTTCATGGACCCAGGTTGCATCATACTGTACAAGAAATGACTGATTTCAGGACGGATATAACGGACAACTTAGCGCTGCAGTGAGTGGATGTATTTAACTGAGAATCTGAAGGCTTTTCTAGTCGCTCTGAGTTTTGTAGAGTTCTCCTTTCAGTTCGTAAACTTTCTGTCAACGGCTTGGATTTGCACTTTTGAAGTTAGTCTGACTGCTACGTGTCACAAATTTGGAAAGGAAGTGGGAGGACGTGAGGCTGGAAGGATGCTCTCATTTCCTACTTTCTGTGTTCTTTAGAGAGGATGGCAGGGGGCAATCATTCTCAGCATGCATTTGCACTTTTCCTTATCTGTCGTCTGTGGCCTTTTGGTTTGAACTCTTTCTGCATGCTGCAAGCTTATACTACAGCTGTTCTCATTCAGGAGGGATTATGTTGATGCAATTAGGCCTTACACACGGAATCTGATGTTGATTAAAAGGAATCAGTGTAAGTATATAATAATAATAATAATAATAATTTTATATAAAAGACACATCAAGATTACTTCTAATACAACATAATCATATACAAGTAGGACTCTATAGTTCAGTGTAATAATGGCCTTTAGCTACCTATACACATTTTTGTTAGAGATATCAGCAACGTTAACTACTATTATGAAAGTCAGTGTTTTTAATGTTGTAAATGTAACCTGGTAGATTGAATGCTACCGTCATTGCAAATTGCAATAGTAAGTAATCTGGTCGGCCCAGTTGCTATGTGATTCAATGCGAGTTAGAGAATAGTGCTCTATGTGCCCTAGAATGGTTTACAAAACGGTTTTCCTACGAAACATCTAATTGGTTTAATTTTCGGGTTTATATCGCACAATGAAATGTTCTTTTGGGAAACAGTTGCGTTGGCACTGCAATTCAAAACAAAAGCACTGTTTAATTTGTACAGCTTGAATGCGTCATAGCCACTATTACAATAGCTAAAGTTAAATTCTAAACAACACTGACTGATATTTAACTCCAGTGCTTTGTCTTTGCTTCACTACTTTCAGAATTCTATTGACAACTATATATATTTACAGTCTGCTTGTAGGTTTTTCTCCTGCACCAGTTTCACAAAATCAATGTCAGAATGATCTGTCTGTGTGTGTGTGTGTGTGTGTGTGTGTGTGTGTGTGTGTGTGTGTGTGTGTGTCCCACTATACATCTTCATTAGATTAGAAATACTGTCTGTTTTCTTCATTGCTTATAACCTGCTGTCAACAGTTTATTGTGTGAAGTGTAGTTAATTACATGTAGAAATCACAACATGGAAATGTGAGATCAGTGGTTGGGTATTTTTAGCTGGAACACCTACTGTACAGTGACACATGGAAATGTCATGGAGTGATTGCAATGAGTTGTATCTGTTGAATTACATTTTGTATAAGCTATTAGTTTGAAGATGCAGTGCTATACAGGGTAATCATTTAATCATCATGAACTGATTTATTTGTATTTAGGCAAACTAAAGCTTGACAATATCTTATATCTGAGAGATCTCTATTTTAAATGTTTGCCTTTTCAAACGTTATAGCTCCTTCAGTGTGTTGGGTGTACAGGGCGGTTTTTGAGACTGTTATTTAACTGTGAAAAGTGCTTGTAGCATTTCAAAGTGTTAATTGAGTCATGTTTATTTATTAATTATTTAAAATCACGTTATCAATATCTGAACAGTCCTCTGTATGATTTGCACTAAAGTTTTTTCAAGCGAGTGTTCAAAATAAATGGAGAATGTTAAGATTAAGAAAAGTTTGTGTGACAGTTTCTTTTGTAAACAAATCAGATGAATCACATCATTGTTGGATTTTTTTTTAAAGTAAAAGTGTGGATTTCATTTCGGGAAATTAAAGAATAGTCTCCTTTCTTATTTTCCTTTCTAGAAAGTTTTAAAACGTCCAGGTGGTGGCACACTTTCCTCACTTTGAAGAGCATCACTCCTTCTATCCCACTACTGTTAGAAAATCCATCTACAGTACAGCGACACATGTTCTTATTCTATTTTTTAAATAGTTCTCATTTCTCACCAGGATATTAAAATGTGGAAACTGGATGAAAGCTAGAATATGTGTCTGTGACCTGTTTTCTGGAAGCGAGGGGGATTATTCTGTGAATTAGCTTTCACTGTCACCATTTTATTTCCCATGTTTGCTAATTCATATTTAATACCTACACATGAGTGAGGATCAAAGAGGAAAAGTCAGAATACAAAACAATATTGTGTTAAACTTTTTACATTGAATGGTACTCCTTCTGTATAGGAGATGTATATATAATACATCTCTGTATGTTGATGGAGTTTTGAAATCTAAAATACCATAATGCAGCATGAGAATACTTGAACACCCCTTTGACTAATTAACAACAGCAAAAATAGCAACAATATGCTGTGCTGTTAAATTAGTTCAATTCCATGAGCATTTGGCACCTTTGTATAAATAGGGTGTTGTTGTGTTCTGATATACTCCTGCCAATAGGGGGCGCAGTTTAACCAGAGTAACATAGAATGTTGAGAGAATAAAGTGTATGCCCGGGAGTTGATGCTGTGGCGGGGAAGCATGAACAACAGTAAAGAGCTTAGTACCTTAGTACCCGTATCCTCTGTCCCTTGCTTCATTAATGTCTTTTTACTGATACACAACAGGTGAATGGTTGAATGATGACTCACGCGCTCTGAGGGTTACTAAAGTAATCTTGCTTTGTTGTTTTTTTAATTTTTAATTATTTAATCTCTGGGGGTATTTCAACACATTTACATTAAAAGTGATGAGTCAATGTTGTGATATCATGTAATATATACATTATTCAAAAAATAACAAATTATATGCATTAAAATATGTGCACTTACTGAGCTGGATATCACACAGAGAAGCGTCTCAGTCAATGCCATGGCTCTCAAGAAGACTAATCTGGACTTTGGAAAGTGTAAGCAAAGTAAGCTGTGAGGGGGGAATCTAATGGAAAGAGTATAGCAATAACGTAAGAGAGTAACAAAGTAGGGGACCAAGTATTCTTGGAAGTTGTACATAACAAATTGCCAATAATCTGCTGAGAGCTGCGGTAATGCCCTCAGAAGATATCCTGCAGGATCCCGGCAAAAAGAGCGGGAAAATGTCCAAAAAGCCAGACCCAAAACACCTGTCTCCACCAGCTGTTATCTCCTAACGAAGCAGTATGGCTGTAAAAAGACTCATCTCAACTCTCTTTCAACCAGTTACTTTTCAAAATGTGGAATATTTTGATTACTTAGTCAGTTGCAGAATTATGTAGCTGAACAAGTTGACTGTATAGAAAGGTGAGTGTATACAAAGATGTCAGTTCAGTAGCAGTGAATTGAGGAATGATCATGTGTTGGTAATTATAACCTAACAGTCAGAGCAGAGAATAAACTAATACAGATATTCAGTTGGCAAACCACATTCTAAGAGACGTTTAATCCGAACATTTTGAACCCTGCATTTTTTACATCAGGGTCAACTTGTCGCTTAGCAGTCTTCTTCTACCATGTGTTTCTGGGTGCTTTCTCACTCCCTTAAGATCCATTAAGAAGCATGATACCATTACAAGCAATGTGTCTGACACATGTCCTCATGTGCAGACTGTACCAACCATAGACTGTATAACAACACGTCTCATTTCGTGTTATAGTCACGGAAAAAAAATCAATAGATTAAATTAATTTTGTGACTATAACACGAAATGCCGTGAGACTGGGTTGCAACAGGTATCACATTCTCACTCCCAACTCGGCCTATGTTGACGTTATGTCAGGGTCCCTTGTTCGTCACTTTCCAACGCACGGGGAGGCCCTTTAGCGTCAACTTTCGGGGATGTCCATAGAATTCTATAGAGCTCCCTAAACGTATGTAACAGACAACTTGAAATTGTGAGCGAATGCTTCCCACTGCGTGATTGAAAATACTTTATAAAAAAAAAAGGACAATAAACAAAGGAATCTTCACCACGGCCGGAGAAAATACATTGAGCCCCCCTATAGTCAAAATCTGAGACACCGTTTAAAGCATATTAAAGATAATATATAGAGAGCATGATGTTTTTAATGCAACGCAGTCTCGCATCGCGTGCTTCAGAACGGGCCGCGGCCGTTGAATTTCAACGCAGCGGGGAGCATTCACTCGCGATCTCAAGTCGTCTGCTACATACGTTTAGGGAGCTCTATAGAAGTCTATGGACATTGGAAAGTGACGACAAGGGACCCTGACATAACGTCAACATAGGCCGAGTTGGGAGTGAGAATGTGTTGCCTGTACACAAGAACCAACAGAATAACATTTGATTTGTTTAGCTCATTTAAAGTAAACTAAATTAACGACGAACACTGACTGTAGCGAATTGCTGGCCTGTGTCGACACACTCTCTCTATTAAACACTAACAGACGGAGAAATGAAATCACACATTAACAGATGGAGAAATAAAATCACCCACTAACAAACCAAAAGTGATCTCTGCCTAAATGGAATTGTTCATTAACGTGCAGCGCTGTGGGCATGGATTTAATTGTGATTTCGGCAGTTACGCAGAATCTTTTATTTGCAGCATGCAGATAACACAAGGGTCAGGGGAAATATACTTGTTATGGTTCTCCAGTATTATGAGATTGCACTAGAAACAGTAGCTGTGACATTGACGTATCACTGTAATTCCCCCTCATCCCATTGCTTCATGGTTATAGGCAACATGGTAATAAAACACAGTTGCACACGACTCAGCAGCGGCAGGTGAAGCGAGCTGGTTCAGCCTCGTGTTCTTATGTAAGGGCTTGTGGGTTTGTTCGCCCCCTGGTGAAGCTTATATTTGAAGCTTTTGGTACTTTTGTGACAAAACAACACAAGTAGTTTGGATTATGTCGGATATCTTTTACTCTCTTGACAAGTTCAAAGCTCCAGCAGAAGCTATCAGATACTCTTAGGATTCCTTGCAGATGTGAGGCATTGAATACACTGAATGTCCTTTTTTTACTGGTTAAAAATTAATTACAGTGTTGGGGAATAAGGGACCAGCCTTCAGGTGCTTTAGTGGCTGGCAGAGGATTTTTGTTTGGGGAGTCGGTGTACCTATAGCGACAATCCACAGACCAGAGGTACAGAATCTCCCAGAGCTCACAAGCTCAGCAATAACTTCAAACTGCGAGGCTGCATTTGTATGCTCAACACGGAGTCAGCTCGTAGCCCAGGGCCATGTTGAATCCTCTCAGGAAGTTATGATGAGGAGTTAAGACACATGATCAGAGTTGATTGAAAACAAAAACATCCATCCCAGAAGTCTGAGGAGAAGGCTTTGATCTCCTTCTCGTTAATTTCGTCACACTAATTGAAAGTTTGGCAAACATTATTAATGCTCAACAGAACCCAGAAATATAATGAGGCGCAGTGTAATGTTCCCAGTGTGTTTTTAGAGTCATCATCAGGATATCACTGTTTAATGTTTACTTAACTTAAAGGTCCCCTATTATACTCTTTTTCAATTATATATTATAGGGTCTCAAATATATACACAACATGTCTCTGAAGTGTTCTGCTCGAAATACCAAACAGATCATGCCATTAAGCCCTCTTTTTCAGCCATGTTTCAAAAGTGCAGATTTTGTATCTGCAGCTTTAATGCTAATGAACTGCTGCTGGCCACACCCCTCTGAGAGATGATTGGTTCGAAAAGGTTCAAGGTTAGTTTTTAATACAAAGAGGCAATTCAGTGCTTCACATAGGCATTTAACACATAATAATTAAAAACAAAACAATTTAAAAAAGACAATTCATAAAAGGGGACAAAAGAATGGTTTAAAAAAAATATATAATGGTGCTCTAGGAGGAGATTCAGGTAATAAGGTGGGCGGGTGTTACCTTGGATTGTTATTAGCTTAAGGTTGCACAACCCAAAAAAACATTGTGACATCACAAAGTGGCTTTTTCTGAGGGGACACATATTTATGAAAGACATGAAAAAGTGGATTTTGCATAATATGTAACCTTTAACAATAACCTCCTTTTTCAGTTTCTATCTCACTACTTTTTCATAAAGTAATTTGGGGCTGTTAGAAGAGTCTCTGCCTTGAAAGTTTAAAGTTATCTAGTCAAGGTCATATATTGGGCTTGCAGATAATAAAGCTATCTTTCTGCCTCTGACTACTTATATAACACAGAGTAAAAAAAAAAGACAAACTCATCTCTGGGATTACAAAATAAGCAACCCCCACCAAGCAGCCCTGTGTGAGAGCTTTAATGCAAACAGTATACTGGGGTAACACACTTTGGTACAAGTCTCCTCCCTCTCTGCGTGCTGTTCAGGAGCAGAACAGACATGGTAATGAGGACATTAATAAAGGATGCCGATACATTTTTAATGATCCACTGGCCCCTTTAGTTTCAAAATGATTTTCATGTCCGTGGTTGAGTTTTCGATTCCAAATCCGTGTTTTGCTCCGAGCGCGACTTGCAAATGTGCTATTTTTTGCCTGCATGAACAAAGTGCTGCATAAGACCTGCATATACACCTGACTGTGTGTGTGAGAGATAGAGAGATGCAGGATCAGTCTTCTCTGTCTATATTTGGAAGATAATACTTGAAGCAGGAAAGTAAGGAGGGGGAAAAAAGTCGAAACTCTATTATCCTGAAGTTAACTTGGCTTGGAGCCAGGCATTAAACACAAAGTGAAGAGAAGAAAAGTAAGGGGGGAAGTTTACTGTATACCAAAAAATCCAGTACTGGAAATGAGATCTGCTTTGGTTGTCGCACTGTGTGGTTGTGTCAGTTACTTTTTTTGTTTTTACGTCCATGTTCAGCTTTAATTTTTGATGAATTCCCTCTCTGTGACTTCTCCCATCTAATATGGATGCAACAGACCTCCGACCACATTAAGAGAATGCTGCTATTTGCTTTTAGAGCATATTTGACAGCAATCCTCAAACTTACCAAATTAGTTTTCTGCAGAAATCAGATGTCAGGTTTATCTTTTGTGAATCTTTCCAAACATTTGACCATGTTAACTTACTGTTGAGGCATCAGATTGGATTAAAAACAGGGGGATAAGAGAGTAAGATAAACTGGCTTTACACTCTTACACACACATCCTGCCTTTCCCCACTTTCGTCAGGGGAGAGTCTGTCTTCTCTCTGCAGCAGGCATCTCTTTCTCACTGCTCTCTCTCTCCCTCCCTCCCTCCCTCTCTCCCTCTCTCTTGCTTTGTTCATGCTGTGTTTGCTGTGCTCTCTGTCTGAAGCAGTGCCACACTGGAGCACTAATGAGCAGGCTCAGAGCAAACCCAACACAGATCTCCCATCAGTTCAGGAGCAGCAGCATCTCTGACGCCATCTGAGTTTACGAGGCGCAGCACTGATCTGCAGTCAGCGGTGGGGGCAGCAGGGGGAGGCGCACAGGAGAGGTCGTGAGGTGTCTTCAGAGGCGAGATAGAGAGAGAGAGGGAGGCATCGCTCCAGAGTTACAGCAGACCTTCTCCACACTCGGAGGCTGACCCACAGTGCACTTTCTCTGGCTGAAGACGGAGGGACCTTTCCCCCTAAGAGAGGAGTGCAGCCATGGAGGAGATGCTCACCTGCAGCCGCAGCCCTTTCTCCCAGGTGTTCGGGCGGCAGGGTCAGCTCATGCAAGCCAGTGAGTGTTAACTTAGTCTGCAAGATGTCAAAGTTGTATTTGTCTTGCTCCATCCTCCATCCTGATTTAGTGTCTGAAACTGGGTGCAGACACTGTTCTTTTTGTATTAAATGCTAAACAGATATAGAGTGTTTTGTTATTATAATGTCAGATATTTAAAGCCAGTATGCCAAATAAAGATGTTTATGGAGGCAACAGTTGATGATGTCCCAGGTTCACCAAAAAACAGCTTTACCTAAAATGAGCACTTCTTTCTTAAAGAAGCTTTTTGTGCAATTCATAATTCAGTTATTTCAATATTTGTATTAGGGGTGTTAAGACATTTAGTCTGTTTTCTCTCTTGTAAAATAACTTGGAAAAATGTTATTAAATTCAGCTGCATGTAGCATCACTCTCTCAAATGTGTGGGTTTGACAATTTTGCTGCATATTGTAATGTTTACATCAATATTGAATAATTTCTAGTTTGTCACTGCGATGTGTTAACGTTGATGGAGTGTGATGCTGCGCTGATGAGGGATGTGAAAATGTGTGCGCCCGTGTGAATGTGTGTGCGCCCGTGTGTGTGTGTGTGTGTGTGTGTGTGTGTGTGTGTGTGTGTGTGTGTGTGTGTGTGTGTGCAGGAGCATCCTTTTCATGCGCACGGGTATCCTTTGATGTCTGTCTGACCGAACATGCCAGAGGTCTAAAAAGGGAACAGGAGAAAGCTATCAACAGACTTAAATTACAGTAGAAATGCAATGTATTTAATTTAAGACAACATTAGTCAATGATAGCTATAACACAATGAACAAGTATTGCAATTAATGCCTTTTTGGAGCCATAATACTTGATTTTCGTCTCGATTGATTAACAGAATATATGTTAATAATAGAATGCATTGTTGATTCGCAGTAAACTGAGTATTTGCTTATTTTATTAACTTATCTCCAAATAAAAAAATTAAATGCCTGTGCAATAAATGTTGCACTACGCACTTATTTATTTTTTGCAAGTAGGCCCAGGAGTGAATTGGCGGTAAAATAAATGGAATTGTACTCATTATGATGCTTATGTTTTTTTATTATCAATATTGGAAGGGAGTTTTTGCTTTAGGGGTGCTGCACACTCACAGTCCCCATGGAAACCCGGTCCTATGTCGGCACACTTATGCATTATGTGATGTGCGTTTGTTTGAATTGTGCTTATCAATCCCCACGGCATGACACAATCCACCTCGGATGTTCTGTACCAAGGTGCCTCATAATGTCTAAATCTGAAAATAGCATCCTTTGGCTCACCTGATTTGAAGTGTAGTGATTTTTCAAAGGCTTTGCTTCACATTTAGATTGTATATTTGCATACTTGTATCTGTTTGGCATGCTCTTCCATTGTGGTATGGAAATGGTTTTTTTCGTATTCCCTGTGTTCATTTGCTATGAGGCAGGACCTTCAGCTTTTTTAAGTGTAGCTCTACCATGTCTAATTTAATTTTTTCATTCATCAATAAATAATGGTGTGCTGCTAGAATGCTGTTTTGCAAAAGGAAAGCGTTGACCTATCCCTGGCCTTCCTTTGAATTGAAAAAGTTGCTCTTCTTTGAATGAGATGTTGTACAACAGAAACGCTTTGTATTAATGTTTTCATCAAACTGCCGCCTTTACTGTATACGACGTTCTGCTTTTAGGTCAAGGGTTGTTGTTTGTTATCCAGTCTTTAATTGTAATCAGAATTAGATTGGGAAGGTTTCCTGATTTGACCAATTTAAATAATGACTCATCATAGCAGAGTGGAGAGCGCAGCAGGCAGTGTTACACCACAGATAATCAAGGGAAAACCTACGAGAATGTTTCAATGTTGGAGGGACTTCAAGCTGTGTACTATCACACACTGAAAACACACTCGCACTGAATCATCTTTGGTATACATTTACTTTACACGTGCCAAAAAAGGGATCAGTTTATTCCTTCCACTTTCACCCCATTCAAACAAAACTTGAAAGAGAACTTGAAGTCAAACTGTGCTTCTCGCAGTGACTCCCCCCCAATGATCATTCAAATCATAGGTGAGAACACCTAAATGTCATTCCCTGGTTGTGAAAATCACATTATCATTGCAATCTGTTGTGCTGAATAACAGTCAGTCTTTCGCTCCCCAAGTTATCTATGCTCTTTGAAGCTTGTGCTGCATGTCTGCGATTTCGGATGTGCAGTAGAAGGGGAAGGGAAGGCAAGGGGGGGAGGGAGGGAGGGAGGGAGAGAAGAGGGAGGGGATATGGAGGGGATGAACAAGCTGCAAATTGTGTGAATAAGAGAGGGTGTTCTTTTTCTATTTTTAGCTACAACCTTACATACTGTTACACGGCTGCTGTGAGACTAATCCACAGTAGCGCTGGCTCGCAATATATGAACAGTAATTATAGGGGGATTTTTTTTGTTATCTTTGGCTGTCACCCATCACTGGATCAGGAGTCGCTCTGCTATATGCAAAGGCCTGCTTGAATTGCAAAGGAAAAAAAACCATTACATGAGTGTTGCACATGCCCAAGGACTTGAATATTAACAACCTTCTGGTGGTACCCTGGCAGAATAAACACTTGACAGATTTTTTCTTCTTCTCATGAATCACATTCACGTGGCAGTGCCAGGTGAATAATCCTGCTACGACTCTCTTGCTCCCCACCGGTGCTGTGATTTGTTCTGTGTTCAGTGTTGTGACGAGTTGTCAAAATTCCCTGAGCAGCAAATGCTCCTGTTTTTTTACGAGAGCGTGACAACTTAGTTCCCTAGCTACGAAGTGGTTCAACTTATCTCGGAAAAGTAATTTCTTACGGATATTTTAAAGATAGTTGATGGGTAGAGCATACCTTTTTAATAATAAGAACAAGCACAGATAGATTCACACACAAAAAAGCTCCAGACTTTTATTTCTTCCACTCCCTACTTGTTTACGATTGTTCTATTGTCTTTCTGTAATTGAAATGATAACATCCTGTTCCTCTTGAAGATTAAATACAATTCTCAACACAGTGATGTCTGTTGAATGAGCAAGAACGTACTGCTCAAAGGCACAAAATCATCTGTAGGCTGCTGATAGGATTAAGGAAGGATCGATGATATCACTTCACCATGGATTGAGATTTCTTCCAATCATAACTCACCTCCTTTTTTAACTCTAGTGAAACAAAAGCTTCTTGTTTTCTCATGGCTGCTATTGTCTTCTGGCCCAATTTCCAAATAACATTCTCCAGTTTGAAATCAATATCCCACACAAATGATTGACCATTTTTGTCAATTTTGTTCAAGCTCAATTAAGTGAATATCTTCATATTGTTTCCCTCAATATGTTAAGATACACAACTATGCTTACTTCTGCTTGCTCTGAAACTAGGATGAATTCACTGTCACTGATAAAGGTGGATGATTACTTCAGGATGAGGAGAGTATTTATTTTTCGTTTAGCAGTCAAAGTGGGACACTGTTTCCTCATTTTACCCTTGAATATTCCCTTAATACCCCTCAATAAACCGTCTGTAAATCCCTGCTCAGGAGACGGGAACGTGATTTGAAGTTTTAATATGTGACCACTGCAGGTGTAGAACATACTTTGGTCTTCTTTGAAGTGGTTAATTCCTCTCTTGCTTCCACTTGTGTTATGGTTCCAGCACACTCACAGATTCCTCACACCTCTTTACCCAGTGGGCTCTCCTGCAGTGGGAGATTAGCTTCATGCTCTTGGTGCTGCTAATCATGTAGAAGGAGTCACGTTGCAGGAGGTTTTTCTGGTACAGTAAGTGTGTGCACTCAGCAAGGTAACATCAATATTTTTCAGTCAAGGATTTGGGCTGTTTTCCCCTCTTTCCTTGTTTAATTTATTCTAGTTTGCGCTAAGGGTAACTTTGGAAAAGCCATTCTAACTGTTACTCTACAAGACCTGTGCATTCATACTATCATTTACCATGATGTGCTCCTTTTAACTAATTGAAGACATTTTGCCACAGGAGATGCATTATCGTTCAGCCAGATTTAAATGATCTCACACAATCAGTGAGGGTAAAATATAAAAATAATTCAGACTACAACTGTGAATCTTTTTTAATGTCATCTAGCGCTTTGAAGCAACACATGCTGCAGACTTTCAGGGTTAGCACACTCTGCTGATAGTGTGTTTTAGTGCTTTTCCTGGTGCACTTTGTCTACAAAGAGCATAAATAATGTTGCTCCCGGTGCTCGCAAACAAACAGCAGTAAAGATATGATGTTTTCACACTGGCTTCTTTTCAGTTTCGATGGCTTATTGAAGAATAACTCAAATTATATTATTTTGACTATAGTTTCAGTTTCTCTTGGGAACTTATTTCCATTTTAGTGGGTCTGTGATCTTGATGAAATGTATGAACCAAAACGTAACTTAAAAAAAGTAAAGGAAGAGATTATAATTATGTAGCGTGACCTGATGTACTTTATGTCTAGATCTGTTAGTGACCGGTCAATCACAGATGAATGCTATTGGTCTGCACCAGTGGACATACTCATCCTCACATGAGATGGAAATCATGGTTATGCATCTGTGAAGCTAAATCACATCAGAATCACCAGTAAATAGCTTGACACTGTGTTAACCCAGAGTAAGAACTATGCAAATATGTGCATATCCAAAGGTGATGAAATTCCTCAGTCGTTGGAAAGCTTTTGTGTCAAGATGTTCTGGGAAGCATTTTTTCTTCGTGTAATAAAAAAACAGACACCTTCATATTAAGCTTTTAAAACTCCTCACAGAGGAAAACTGCTGTCAATGCAATCGTTCTGATTTAGAAGGCGGATCAAAGGACACCTGGCACAAATTTACAATGCACCTACCTTCTAGGCCCTGTGCTTGGAATTAGACATCTCCCACTTCCATTAACCTTCAGATGAATGAGTGCGCTACCAGAGGAGCCTGATTTAATACAGAGTGAGGGTCAGCGGGCAATGTCTCTCCTTCGCTTCATCTTTCTTGTCCTTTCTGCTAAACCTTCCTGATATAAACTTTGTGTGCGACCACATTCTGTAGCACATAGGGGTCATTCTGAATATAAAGCATTTAAAATGGTTGTCATCTCCAGAGAGTTTACAGGAGATAGTATAGCTATAGCCAGCTAATCAAAACACTGTTGATTTCTATCTATAGTGCAATACAATCCATAACAAAATATAACATGTTTGATACCGCAGAGATGTATTACTGCAGAGTGTTTGGAAATTCTGTGCTATAATAAAAGCAAACACCTTCAAGGACACAGATGTCACAATTCATGATAAAAAAATGTCTGTAGCCTTTTCATTTTTCTCTGCTTGCTGCTCCTCAATACTTTGATGTGTTCATACATTTTTAACAGCAAATCAATAGGCCTGAATGCAGCATATTCACTGCATTTGAGAAGTGAATCATTAAACATGTGTTATAATATTTTCTTTATTTCAAGTCAGCTGCTTATTATTTTCCATAAACAATATTCACCAAAATTGAGAAATTGCATATTTCTTTAAACCTATTTCTCTAGTTTAATAAAGATAACACAGATACTGTAATGTGTGCTGGGATTTCGGTTACACTACACACTGTACAATAGTTTCAGAGGTGGGAGGTTAATGAGTACATTTACTCAAGTACTGTACTTACTGTGTACAATTTTGAGGTACAAGTATTTCCATTACTGATTCCACCTCTAAAAGAAAACAATCTAATCTACCAAATGATGCAAAATAAAAAATATATATGAATTGCTGGTGTTGTATAACCAGTCGGAGGCCTGTATTTTAAGAAGTAATGTTGGTTAAACTGTATGTCAATTTATTGAACATTTTTGTAGTAGGCCCATATGCCGATGTATTTTTGGCGTTGCACTTTGTAGACGCTCCCTGCTATCTCTTCTCGGCTGCAGTCCAATGTTAGATGTCCAGCTCGAAATACGCAGCAATATTGGCTTGTTTCGATGGAAATAAGGTTGTAGCTTACCTACTACCACCTACTCTTGTTAAGAAACGTCGTTTGTCTTTTAGGAAGGTTTTATTTTTAAATTATTAATACGTCAATCTCTAACTAGAACTATGTGGCTATCAGTTAGCGTTAATTAGCTAACTTTAACTAGTGCACCCCTCTTCCAAGTTTGGCCTAAAACAGATGAATGAATAATAATACCAAGATGAGTATTTTTATTGGAGATACAACTGTATACAGAGTGCACTGTAGTGTAGAGAAATAACAGACCAAACACCTGCTACAGTATGAGGTAAGGAAGCTTTCTCTACTCAACAATGTGTTTATGCTACCCTAGCTAATGTGTGTTGGTTTATTAGCGGTGCAGCAGTTTGTGGAGCTAAATGATCAACGTGTGTGCTAATTAGTGTCATTTATTCCCAATAGAGAGGAAAGGCTGATGCATTTAGATGGAGATAACAACATTTCTTTGCGAATTTTCAGTCACTAATTGGTGCGTGGTGAATGAGTCACAGGTGTGTGTTAGGCAATGTAACAGTGCAAGTGATTTAATTGTATTTATTTAAACCCTGTAGGTAGGCCTATTGATGCAAACAGGTACTTATGAGTGAATAATTGTTTATTTGTAGCCTGAAGCAGCCCCTGTAAGAAATGTATGATTTTGTGCTGCAAAAATGTATGATTTTGTGTTGCAAAAAAAAACATGTTTTTATACAGACTTTGTAGGTTTTATAAGGTACTTTGAGTAGTCGTCTGTGGTCAATGGGAAACCTCTTATTAGACTTTAGTGCTTTTTCCATACATTTTGTTATGGAAAGTCAGCAGTTCCTTTTTTGAAAAGTTTCATTTAATTTCAAAGGCTTCTAGTAATGTGACCCAAAGGCAATGCAGCAATGTTGTAGCCTACACGTCTTCACTATACACTGGTCAAGTATCAAGAAATTAGACTTCAAAAACTCAAAAAACTTGTTCGTATAAGATTATGGATTAGATTAAATAGGTATTAAGCAGCAGTGTTTGCAAGCAAGTCATGGGTTTTTACCGTTTTTGAGGATGATTTAAAAGTGTTGGTTTTTGACAAAGTAACTAAATGAATGTGTATTTTCTTCAGTACACCCCTGTTGCATGTTGCTTCTTATACAAGCTGCACTCACATTGCCACGTATACTACACTACTATGAATGCACAGGTGCCAGCAACAGAATCAAACACAAACTTTCCACACTGAAACTCACAGCAGTTTAGTGATGCATGTCTGCTGGCCAACTGGCATACACACCACCAGTCAGCCCTCCATGGTGCTGTTATTATCACAGCAGCCAGCAGTGACGCTCAGCAGCACCACAGTCCACCACTAAGGGCTGGATGTTAGCCAACAGCCCGGCAGCAGGAGAAACTATCTCTCCCCCTCAGCCCACTGAGACCCATTGATTCAACATAGTTGGCTTTGAATTTTGAATTGTACAGACTATATAACAAGTAGCTCAAATTCTGCTTCAACAAACTAACTAGGCTACATATTGTGTGTTTTTCCTGGACCCTTTAAACCACCAAAGAGGTATCTATGGGAGACATTTTCACTTGTTACAACAGAAAAAGCACAGATTATGACATACATTTGAAATTATTTAAATCATGGTCTCGGTTACTACCCACATAGAAGCAGAATTTACATGAATCATACACAATAATATACATCTATATCCATACATGAACAATACATTTATACTATATATTTTCCTAAATACAACCATGTACAAAAAAATGCCACAAAACAAAAAACGAATAAATAAAACCCACAGAAACAAAAAGGAAAAACACAAACAAACAGAACATACCCCAAAGACTTCTTGTCTAGTTTTACAGATGTGTGTTGATGGTAGATGTCACATGAATACATAAAATAGTCTATCTATAGTATCTAAAGTAAAAAAACAAACATTGCTGTCTCACGTTGCCACATTTCTGACACGCGCTGTTTTCCCAGAGTGTAATCCTAAAGGCACAAATGCACTTGAGTGTTACGTCAGAATTATGGGATTCAGCTTAAAAAATAAAACTTGACAAGTGTCAGTTGAACTCCATATGATCATGGGGGATTTCTGCCATGATAAAGTGACAAATACTTGTTCTCTGGCTCATCTGCAATGCAACTGTAATCCTCACTAATCGCTCAAAGTTGATTATGTTTGCAATTGTGATTGTTTTGCAGCGCGTTTTTTGTGTCCTTTTGTAATGAGTTGGACACGTGTTCCCTTTCCTGTGTTATTTCTCTCTCTGTTCGCTGCATTTATCTGCAGCGGCAGGTGGACGATGCGTCAGCAGCTGCATGTGATCCTTCTGCCAATCATGTCAATCCAAGTCTCTAATCCTTTCACTTTCCTGCTTCTAAATCCTCACTTCAGGCGTCTGTGCTCTCCCATCTAGACAATCCATCTCCACCAAGCTTTCCTCTGTGAGACGAGAGATCATTGATGAGTGATAAAAGATGAGACTTTAATCCCAAACACATGCTGGATTATGAGTGTTGCACATTTGAAGTAATGCAATAGCGCCTGTTGTGACTTTGATAAGTGGAGGGGGGAGCTTTTGTTGTTCACTGGTGGAAATAATGATCCAAGTCAATATCCAGCTTCACGGATCAGTTTGAAAAGAACCACTTACAGAACAGTCTCTCAGCTTTTGATTGGGCACATGCCATCATTTTCTTTCACAGATGCTTTAGAGTGTGTAAAACATTCACAGCAATTCTCGCCAGTAAAACAAATACATGTAATACATCTCCAAAAGTTAATTCAGACAGAGCATGGTGAATTAAACTTCAATCAAAGCTGAAAATTAAAATGCAAGCGCTCAAAAATTATGTTAGAATATTCAATTCACCACGCTAGACAAAGCTTAATGCAACCCTTTATATCAGTGAGATGAGAAATGAATGATGAAACCCTGATGAAGGAAAGGGACTCAAATGCTTTGGAATCAAATAAGCATAACATGCAAGTTCTCTTTTGATCCTTAATGTCACACACTATCTCCTAGAAACTCTCCATACTAAGTTTGAACTTATGAAAATCAACAAGTGAGAATTAAGCTTGAAGTCTATATTTCAATGTTAATTTAATCAGGACACGTTTTGAATGGATATGACACTTAGAAGCAGAATTCTCAATCAACTAAATTAATAGTTCAAGGTTATCTTACAAATAGATAACTGCACTCAAGTGCTATATCACCCAACCAAGGTTAGAGGAGATGTTGAATGCTCCAGATGTGTGAAGAGGCTTAAAATCTCGCTTTCCACTGTAATCATCAGAAGCCCCGCTGCCTAAGGGTGTAATCTCACTCTGGCAGAGGTGTTCGAATGGAACAGCGGGGGAAAAAACCACAGAGAGCTGTTACTCTGAGCTGACCCCGAAGAGCCCTCTCAACAGTATGGTGGGCAGTGGTGACTGGTCTGATGAAAAGCCAAACTAAACATGTTAAAATGGTTTCTGTTATGTAAAAGTAAACACATGCCTTATATGACCCTTTGAGTAGTTACAAATTATATTTAAGGAATATTTTAGCATTTTTGGACTCACTCTCATGTTTGTTTATATACAAGGCAAGCAGTGGGATAATTTAAAGTGGACCTATCATGCTATATTTTAATAATATATTGTAGGTCCATGCCTATATAAAACATGTCTGTGAAGTTTTTTTTTTCAAATTACCAAATGGATCATGCATTTTTGCCATGCCTCATTTCGCTCCATTTGTTCTTTTCCAGCCCTGTCTTCACAAGGGCTGATTCTGTGGCAAATTAGCTGCAGCTGACCACGCCCCCCTGCAAAGGAGGGGTGGGCGAGGCACGAGCGTCATGTTACCATGCTGTTACCATGCTGTTACCATGCTGTTACCATGCTGTTACCATGCCACGCAACCTTTCATTCCCCTGATAGGTAGAGAGTTGCCCATATAGGAGCACCCCGTTTCTTACGTCAGAACAATTTAAAAACTGTATCAGTCTGTATCAGATCCATTACAGCCCCGTTTTTAGAGATTTAGGTATGGAGGAAAAGAGACAGGGTTGTGTTTTCTGACACTTGGTGAGTTCCCTGACACACCGGGGACACATATTCATGTATAAAAGACGTACAAAAGTGCATTTTGCATGATAGGTCCCCTTTTTTAAGGTTAGTATATCAATTCAAAACAGCTAGTCTGGCCCCTAAGGAAAAAGTGGATCAATTAGCGATCTCGTTAAATCCGTAAAGAAACCAAAGCATATTTTCCAGCCTTTTCTATCTGCCAATAACTGTATTATTTTTAGAATATGAGAAAACTTCCCATCACAATTTCCGAGATGAACAATCCGACCAACAGTGTAAACCCATACTGTAAATACGTGTTTTATTATCATAAAGAAATGAAAGATACAAATCTCACATCATACTGTATAAATTGGATAAGAACTTTTTGCAGATTAAATTACAATAGTACGGAGCCCTGGAGGGTTCATAGAGAGAAAAATAAATAAAACGTGGCCACGTTTTACTAAAGCGTGCGCACGAGTTACTAAAGCGTGCGCACAAGTTACTAAAGCGTGCGCACGCTTTAATTCTTTTATTTATTTTTCTCTCTATGAACCCTCCAGGGCTCCGTACAATAGAGAAATTCCAAAGATATATATTTCTGGTAATTTGAAACTTCCATCATTATGCAATTTATCCAAAAGAGAGCACAACACAATCGTTAATATTCTACCCAAAACTCTACTGAAAAATAAATCTTTATATGTTTATTTATTATTTATATTAGTTTATCCTTTCACCTGGGCAATTACAACCAACAATCTCTACATCACTAGATATCACAAAAGTAAGAAAATAGTTTTTTGTCCTTTGAGTGAACCATTATTTACTATTAAAAATGTTTCCCTTGTCATCATTAAATCATGAACTCTCTTGTTCAGCTTGTTCGTGTCTTTGTATGTAACTCTGCAAGACATGTAAATAGAACAAAGCGATTTAATGAGCCGTTCCCTGAGTTGTCGGTGCTCTGCGACCATTGCAATCTCATTAAATTAGGCACAGGGCCGCTGAAGCTGTTTCACTGAATTAAAGTTCCCCGATGAAATGCAACATTCAGGTGGATCTCGAACACTAAACCCTGACAGAGGGCCGTTCATTATACATGTAATCCTTCTTGTTTATGTTTTGGCAGCAGCTTCCAGCCCCCACAGCCGAATCAGCAGGGATGACAGTGAAAGGAAATGGTCTTGTCAAGTGTGATTCATGCCCCCCCCCCTGCTTTCTCTCCTGGTGCCAGTACACAGACTTCTGAAGTGTAGTTTGAGAAGTTGTGTTACGGCAGATATGTCTACTCACATTACAGACCGGAACACTTCCTATAGACAGCATCATTTTCACTGACCAACCAGTGGCGGAGCCAGGACATTTTCAGTGGGGTGGACAGGATGGAACCAGTGATAATTTTAGGGTGGCATTGAAATCACTATTATATGAACATAAAAATACATCTCACTTTAAAATAAGGGGTTATTTAAGGCACCAACAACACACCTCTACATGATTTGGGATTAAGCTAGTGGTGGAATAGATCAAATAATATTCAGTATATCTAACTATTTTTTTCGTATTCCCGCAGTCAAAGTATCAACGAAGCTTACATTATACAAATGTAATGCAATATACAGACAGTTTAGCTTATGGTGATCAGCAGCCCTATGAGCTCATTCTCTCAGTGTATCATCAGGAATACAGAGACACACACATCATTTAAATAAGAGTTTTTTAAATTAGATTATTAGTTAAGAATAAACATCTTAAAGTAAATAACAATAAACAATAGCCCTTAACCCTGTTAGGCCCCCGGTTGTAATTTTACAACATTACTTAAAGCTATCCTAAAAAAGTCAGTAAATGTTTTTGTTTTTTTAAAGACTACATTTACATAGTCAAAAGGTCCTTTTGTTCAGCCTCACAATGCTATTGGGTAGGGCTGCACGATATATCGTGTGGTGATGATAATCGCGATATTCACATGCGCGTGGTCATGCGAATTATGTTGCTGCTTGCTACAAAAGGAAAACTTGCGCAGCTCTCATGTCAGGGGTACTTGAGTGAGTGACATGCAGGCTCTGCATGCACAGCAAACCACCGATCACAATCAAATCTCCAAAGCAAACGGACCCGGTGATTAAAGGTAAAAACACTGAATAAAGTCGTTTCATTTGTTTCTCCAGGGCATTTCGGTGCTGCTAACCGAGCTAGCTCAGCTTGTTGCTCTGATAACTTAAGATCCAGGCGTCCGTGACTAAAATCCTTCGTCCGGTTAAATATAGTTAAAAAAATACCAATTGTATAGCATTAAAGTTCAAGAAAGGATGGTTTGCGGGAAAAAAAACGGTCTTTTCTTCAATTCCTGTATGTTTTCATATAGCAGGAAAAAAAAGAAATCGCAATGTCAGTTTTTTCCAATATCGTCCAGCCCTACTATTGGGTAGTAAATGTGTTTATAGGTCCCGCCCTCTCGCCATACACTCACACAACCAGGGGCGCCACCAGGGATTTTGGGCCCCATGAAAAGATATCACATTGGGCCCCACCACCAGGCCCAGGCCACGCCAACCAAGCACTGTTGTAACCACACCTCCAGAACCCAACCGACTCATTTAGGCTTTCAATAACTCTACCTGTACAGGCTTGCATCTATCTTGTAGTTCAATACTAAATGCACAGTATTTAATGCAGACGTGCAACATTCTGCTGCAGTATAATTCACTATTTGATATAAGACTTACATTCATGACAATAGATCTCAATAGTCATCTTTTATGGTGTAAATGCCTTTTTAATAATAACATTTTTGAATGGAATATTCTCAACATGAATGCATAAATCCAAATAAATATAACTTAAATATGTGGAAAAATACTGTTTGAAATGTATAATTGAAATTAGATGTTTCCTTTTTGTTTTGATAAAACAAAAATATAAATGCAACACTTTTGTTTTTGCTCCCATTTTGCTCCCAGATGAACTCAAAGATCTAAAACATTTTCTATATACACAAAATAACCATTTCTCTCAAATATTGTTCACAAATCTGAAAAAAACTGTGATAGTGAGCACTTCTCCTTTGCTGAGATAATCCATCCCACCTCACAGGTGGTGCATATCAAGATGCTGATTAGACAGCATGATTATTGCACAGGTGTGCCTTAGGCTGGCCACAATAAAAGGCCACTCTGAAACGTGCAGTTTTGCTTTATTGGGGGGTCTGGGGGGGTCCGAAAACCCTAGGGTTAAACCCTAACCCTAACATGTCACCCATCTCCTTCGCATAGAGTTGATCAGGTTGTTGATTGTGGCCTGTGGAATGTTGGTCCACTCCTCTTCAATGGCTGTGCGAAGTTGCTGGATATTGGCAGGAACTGGAACACACTGTCGTATACGCCGATCCAGAGCATCCCAAACATGCTCAATGGATGACATGTTAGGGTTAGGGTTTAACCCTAGGGTTTTCGGACCCCCCCAGACCCCCCCAATAAAGCAAAACTGCACGTTTCTGAGTGGCCTTTTATTGTGGCCAGCCTAAGGCACACCTGTGCAATAATCATGCTGTCTAATCAGCATCTTGATATGCCACACCTGTGAGGTGGGATGGATTATCTCGGCAAAGGAGAAGTGCTCACTATCACAGATTTTTTCAGATTTGTGAACAATATTTGAGAGAAATGGTTATTTTGTGTATATAGAAAATGTTTTAGATCTTTGAGTTCATCTCATGAAAAATGGGAGCAAAAACAAAAGTGTTGCATTTATATTTTTGTTCAGTGTATATATATATATATTTTGTATTCCAGTCACCCTTCGTTAAGTGGCATGTCATTCAACACAATGCTGCTCACCTCCTTCAGTTGGGGAGATAAGCTGGTTCAGCATTATGGGGGGACAGGGGGCTGCGGAGCCTAAAGATGGATCTGTTGGTCCTGGCACCAGGGGGAGGGACAACTGATTTAGTATGAATAGCTGCTAAAAATTTACCTGCATTTATTAAATGTCAGCTAAAAGAGCAGTGAAATTAAAAACCTCTGAATTTTCTGTATAGATATTAACAGTACTTAATGTCAGCTTAGTAAAAAAAAAACATAACAATTATTATTTACAATGGACTACACTTAGCTAACAGACACATTTCCACCATTCATGGACCACACCCACCGTTTCTATTGAAAAACTGGGTGACATACTGTCGCCCTTTAGTCCCTCTCCTTTCTTTTCTCTTTTGAAAGCCTGACTTTGTGAGTCGTTGAGACATCGTACACACGGAAGTACTAGCATCCCTGCTCCTCACATGCTCTCACTCTCTGCTAGAAAGTGCCGGCGGTGCCACACCACGTTTGGAGGTGGGACCGAACCATTACATGTAAATAGAAGGGGGTGTACAGAGGCTTTGGATAATTAACTTTTGGAAGAAAAGAAGTTAAATGAATTTTAAGTTTAGTGAGTACATTATCGATATAACGTCCTATTAATGTTAATTGTTGATGAATGATGAAAGATTACTTAAACATTTTTTTCTTAATGTTCTAAAATATTTTGGGCCCTCGTGGTGAGGGTGTTTGGAGTGGCCAATAGGGGTGGCCAGGATTCAGCTGGGGGCCACGGCCACCCCCCAGCTCCGCCACTGTGACCAACACCTTCGCCACTGAAAACACTCATGAATATTACATACTCCAACATCAAAAGGGAAATAGAGGAGAGTTTGAGTGAGAGTAGTTTTTTTTCAGTTTTATCTTTATTAATTTTTATATTTTATAGTTTATTTGGCAGGGACAATGCACAGTAATGAACACTTAAAACGTTCAAATGTATCAAGCGTAACAGTGCCGGATTTAGCTTTGAGCTAATTTCCATCCGCAGTCCCTCACATAAAACATTTAAGAACATTACATTTTACAAACATAGCAAAAACAAAATACATGATATGCAAAAAGTGCAAAAGAGCAATAGCAGCATACACAATATTTACCACATGGCAGTACAATATATCAGCTACGACATATAAGGTGTCGTACCATAAAACCATAAAAATATATATGGCCAGTTTCTCTAGTCTGACTCCAATTTTCTTTCATTTGCTTTAATGTTTTTGCTAATGCATTCAGCATTCCCCATTAACTGCTCATCCTTAGGTTCAGAGAAAGTGCATAATCCTGTTAAAGAGCGTTAAAGTCATTTCACAGTCAGAGATTTTTTGTCTTTAAAATTCACACCGTGCTGCAGTCAGAAAAATTGAAGCGCCACATGCAATTATCCTGCCCCATGGATCAGAGATGTTTGCGGGGTGCTCGGGAGTTCAACTTTGAACTTTAGTTTGAGTTGTTCGAACCGGGGATCCACATTTAATCATCATAGTCAGGCAGATTTACCAAACAAATGAAAGTATGTTGTTACAGCAAACACAGGCAAAGCCTCTAGATGCTTGGCCTAGATCCAAACTTTGACAGCATCTACAAAGACAGTTCTTATAGTTCAGAGAAGCGCTGAGAACTGCACTCTCCAGGCCACCCAGTGTCTATAAAAATACTCCACAAAATCTTCTCAAGGCATAAAAGCCAGACTGTTTTGAGTCATATCAGTTTCAATTTATCTAGACTTCCACTGTGGCGTGAGTTGAATCCTTCCTGTTGGTGCAGAGCTTTGCGTCGGCTGTGACCAAAATCAAAATTGTCCCGAGACAACAAAGAATTAGAGACTACGCTTTTCCTTTTAACTCAAGAGGCCTGAGTGTATTTACGAGGCTACATTATTAAGAGAGGATGTTTAAATAAGATTAGCCCAGTTACGTTGAGGCTGCGGCCTCTTTGTGCCAACACATCAGACACTTTTTGTTTTGTTTATTATTCTATCTCTCGTGCTAAAATAGAGTACAAACTCAAGCTGCTCTGTAATCCAGTCAACAATTGAACATGTTGTTACAACTGCAGCAGAAAAACACAAGAATGAGGGCAGAGAGAATAGGAGAGCATGTAGAGCTCAGCGAAAATAGAAGAGAAAATCGAGGAGGATGCATTCTCTGCTGGAGGGAGGGATAGACAGATATGGTGAGCCAGCGCTGTATTTTTCTATCACAGCAAACACACAAACATAAGAACTCCCGCATACACACACGTAAACAAACCATCCAGGAAACCACATCCCAGTCCTGCTTCTCTCCCTTTTATTCCGCCCTTTACAGCGGTAACAGATACGATTAGTGGAGTTTAATGAGCTCTGCAGAGATGAGAGTGTTGCTGGCTGCTCTCTGCTTCACGGCTACAGAACCCCCGGGGTTCAGCTCCTCCGAACCACTGATGTGTGTTCCTGTTCTCTGCCTCTTTATCAGCAGCATGCAAATCCTCTGCTGTGCATTTGTGTACAAACATGCGTAATGGTGTATGTGCAACGTCTTTATGGTGTTAACGTGGTGTGTGATTTATATTTGTATATATTATCGTACAAAGTGTTCTGCTCTATGCCGTGCCACAAGCAGGAAAGGGCTGCCATTGATGATTACGTATTTTTTTTTATTTTTTTAAAGGGTAGTTGTGGTTAGGGTTACGTCTATGATTAGTCCATATAAAATGAGGCCAAAACATGCCCGAAAAATGCCCATCACTAGCCAAATATTACGTCCTCAGATTCAAAGAAATGCTCACAAACAGAAGATAATAAACATATTTTCTCAGTTAAAGTCTGAAACAATTAATCGGTTGTATAAATGTAATAATTGGACTGTCAGCATGCGCTTCTTAATGTCTTTAACGGTAACCTTGATGCCAGGTGGTCAAGTTAAGATTAGCTCAAATCAACATGTCTATAACGGTCGACAAAAGTCTTAATCGGGTATAGTAGCAATTTCCATGATCAGTGGTGCGTGAGGTCCGTTCTTCAGTGAAGGTTTTCTTTTGATGGCTCACAAGTCTTGACTCTCAAAACCCACAGAGAACTTCTTTAAACACGTCGAACATCATGTGATCACACATCAAGTGCTGAGCCGTTATAACATCATCTAAGGCGATATAATATGCTGAAAGAATCCTCTTATAAGTGTTAAACATCACATCAGGTCATATATTATCACTCTGACAGACTCATACTAGATATACATGTAATGATTTGTTGGTTCTCTTTATCTTTTAAGATGTGAGGCTTTGATGGATTTGCCTTCATTTCACAGAGTATTTAATTCAAATGCGTGTGCTGTAAACAAACTTGGAATACTTCAGTTCACAGGCATTCAGATGAACAATAGGCCATTAGGGGGCAGTGTTGTATAGCACCATAGGCCATTCAATCTGTCAAGAGGCTTTGGATGCTGCCTCTCCTCAGTCAACATCTATGGCATACGTTTACTTCAGGACTGATATCTGATTCTTTTAAAACTCATCCGTAGTCAGTTTTAATTCGCATCATTTGATTATCATTGATAAATATTTGATTTATATGTTTCTTTCCTGTCTTCTTTTCTTCATTCATGGGCCTGCAACAGGTTCAGTCTTTGTCAATAAAAGTTAGATGTTATCATCACTTTTTTTTGTTTTACAGTTTCTTACACCGTTTTTGTTGCAGTAATTCAGAGACTAGAGTTTGCCTTAAATAACAATAATGTTAAGATTGTTTTAGAGGTGCAGACTGTGCTCAATAATGCGCACACTAAACCACATGCATTGCTTCCTGTGAAGCACGAGAGGAACTAGTTGCACTAATATTACCCCAAAAGGAGTAGTCCCGCCTAGGGCTGCACGATTTGGGGAAATAATCTAATTGCGATTTTTCTGACAGATATTGCGATTGCGATTCAATTTGCGATATTTGTTTTTAAGTGACCCAACGGAAGTTTATTGTAAAACGCGGCCATATCTCCGGTTAGGAAGGTCATATCAACGTGCTCCCGTCTCTAGCACCCCCGCAGCCCGAGCTACGAGTGAAATAACTAAACTTACATGAAACTTCCGTTGGGTTGCTTTAAAGTCAAGCTTCAGTTTAAGATTCACCCTGTAATAGATGTAAAACAGTTGATGGAGCATTACTAACCTGACTCAGATGGTTTGTTTCACCAAACCATCTAGGAAAGCTCCATTGGAAGCCATTTGGAAAAGTATTTCAAAATACTTGGCAGGTGACTGGATCATTCTGTCAATCACCTACTATCATGGGCCACTTCTGATTGGTTAACATTGACTGGTACATGTGGAGCACAGCTGATTGTTGTGGATGACTGACACACAAGAAAAAAAAAAAAAAAAAAAAAAAAATCGCAGGCTTTGCGATTTGATAATTGCATCATTTAAAATCCCGATTTTGATTTAAAATCGATTAATCGTTCAGCCCTAGTCCCGCCTGAAATCAACCCAATAATGTGGCATAGATACATTAATGCAATCTGAGTATCATTACATAATGTTGATTTAAAAAAAAATACATAAAAAAACTATACATCATCGAGAAAGCATACAGTAATGTCAGTTTGATGTTTTTTCAGTAACATTTTGGTTTTTGAAGAGGTCCAATACTCATCCCAACCATTATTCATCACCTGGCCTATCAATTGTCATCAATGACTTCAGACTGTTTTATCTGACTTTATCAGAGCTCCATCAACCCCTCATAACTTCAAATGCTGCTGGAGCTTTGATACCTCAACACTGTTCTTTCCCATCCGCTTGGCCCGTAGGTGAATTAGTGCCAGAATCAAATTCTAAATAATACATTAAAATAGGGACTTTATGATAATGTTATTCACATTCTGAAGTGAAATACCGACTATGTTCTAAAACAGGGATTACACAACTGGTAGAATTACACAACTGCACATGATTGAACATTACGCCATCACTTTATATGCAGAGTTGCAAAGTAACAGTTTTCGATAGCGAAGAAGAAGTTGGCTCCCCCAAGTTCAATAAAGAACTCTATGGATCCTTTCACAGCTCAGTGAATAGCAGCAAACGCAAGTCTGACATCAGAACCCTCAGAACTGAATTTTGGCTCGTCACCTACCATATTTCGTGACATTTCTCCAAGATTTCATGTGTGCTGTGAAGAATTCCCATGAAATAAGCCCCTTTTATCTCGACATAAGCCTGACTTTCTGCACCCTATTCTATTAGGTTTACTGCATACATTTTTTCATAAATGTTTCATCGGTAGTGATCTTATTTCGGCTGGTACCCAAAGTTGTCCCTACAGAGCAGATAAAGCCTGACAGGGCGTCTCTGTGGCCTCTCATCCTCGTTGTTCAGCTCCATAGGAGGACTTGTGAGGCACTTTGTAATGTGTCTATGGAGGCGAGACACCCATGGAAAGAAAAACAATGACAGAAAGAAGACAAAGTGAAGTAACAGTGGAGGGCTCAGCAAGAATTCAATTTTTTTGTTGTTGCAACTATTGTTACCTAACTACTGCAATCTTAGCTTTCTGTTTTTTTAGCACATTCATCCCTGCCTCTCAGATCTTATGTTTGCTGAAGGCGAGCTGTGGGGAGAATCTATTTCAGTTTGCACAAGGAGACTGCTGAGACACGGGGATGTGTCTCTCGCAGGTTCATAGTTTGTCTGAGAAAAGATGCGTGATGTATTTGATTGCTTTTTGTTAATGTAAATGCGCAATGATTACGATTTTTGCAACTGGACAGTCAATATTCGAAGAAGAATATATTGTGTGTGTGTGTCTTTCATAATCAATGGCTCTGCATTTTAATCTTATTAATGATGTTTACATATTCTATGTAATTAATATTTATTGAATTGACTCTGTCAGAGAGGGGGTTATTTTACAATTTATGTTATTGAGCTTAAGGTTTACCGTGCTTTTGAACTGGACTGTGTAATATTGAGATTGGGGCTACAGTTTCCGATTACTTTCTTGAATATTTCCTTCATTGTTTGGTCTCTAAAAATGTCAAGAGCATGAACAATGCCATCTCCGTTTCGCAAAGATCAAGAGGAGGTCTTTAAAACTCTTATTTTGCTTGACTAGAATAACATTTTGAAAGGGGATATTGGAGAAGCAAATATTTACATTTCAGAAGTGAGATGCACTTTTGGTATTTATCCTTAAAACATGTCTTTAACAGATGCCGATTTATTTTTCTGTTGATCAACTTATTGATTAATAGACTAATTGTTTCAGCTGTAGGTGTCTTATGTTTTGGCAACCCCATTTACAAACACAAGAAGGGAGAATGATCAAAAACCCATGATTAAAATGACAATTTGTTATTCAGAAGTGCCTGCATGTTATTTTTTTGGACAGTAGAGGGCACTAAGAGTCAGCGCCTGAACTAACATCTGCCAAAGCTTTAGGGAAGCGGCGAAAAGGGTTCACACAGTGCTGCTGATGTGCACCTGTGTGTTTACCACTTCAGGTACATTATGCAGGAAGGTAGCAGGAAGAGAACATGTGACCTTTTGCCTTTTGGAATCCACCACATAAACATGTCGGAACAAACTCCAGCTTACTGTAGTGCTTGATGTGATGCGCTGTATGAGAGAGGTGGCTGGAGTGTCTGTGAACCCGGCGCTCACGTATTCAAACATCTGACGGCTGCTCCAATCTCACCGCCAGGGGATACGCTCTGCCCCCCCCTCTTTCCCCTCTTATCTCTGCCGCCTTCGGTGCCGACTTGTCAAATTTCCTCCTCAAAGCTTGTTAGCTTGGAAATGTCAGCCACGGTGAAAGATTTTTTTTTTGGTTATGTAACGCATTAATCTATGCTCTTGCTCTTTTTTTCTGCGTGGGCTTTTGTGTGTGAAAGAGGCTTTATATTTACATCCTGAAAAGACCCTATCCAGATTATTGGCCTAAACTCATTTTACTCAGTATGGATTTAGCAGGTTGGATATATTTTAATTTGCCGGAAATGTGCCAGGGCATTGCTTCAGCAGAACATGAGATTTAATGTTTGAGAGTCTGTATCAGGTGGCCTCTTCATCACGGCACCTTTAACTCCCTTTATACTGTCTGTAAGTGTGACATTTTAGCAAAGTTTAAACTGGAGAGATGGATAATGACACATTGAGAGTTAGTGTAGCCGCTCATGAAAAATACAACAGAGATATTTATGCTAAAAAGGCACAAAAATATGGAAATTGCGTTTTCTCACACTCTTTCCTTTTCCGCCATGTGGGTGGCCTCGGAAATAGTTGTGGTGACCTTTCAGAGGCTAAGGGGGATTAATGGTAAATGGACTGAGGAAGTGTGTGTGAGTGTGAGAAGGAGGAAATACAGTGGGGCTAGCTATTTTTTAATGTGGAAGCCCGGAGAGGAAACCTGAAAGGAGAGGTTTGCCAGGGACACACAAGGGCAAGAGCAGGGAAACAAAAACAGGATGGCTCTCAGGCCGACACGGAACATTCTGGACCAGAAAGGGCGTTGACAGAGAAATCAGTTTGACAGTCGGAAACCTCGTTCTCCCAATGTTATCTCCGCTGTTCCTGCTCAGAGAGAGCCAATACATCCACAAAGGAAGAAGAGATATGACTGTGCGTGTGTGTGTGTGTGTGTGCGTGTGTGTGTGTGTGTGTTTTTAATGGTGCTCTGGTATTTAAAGCATTTTATGATGCACTTCTTCAGCCTGCCTGCACTGATAGCAACACCATCAAAAAAAGCTATAATTTCAGTTTTTTAACCGTCTTTTGTAATGCCAGTTAAATTCTACAGATTAATGACTGATGTTTAATCATGTCAAAATCCAAATGCTCTGAATGATAACTGGCTTTTGTTGTGTGTGTCCCCTTCTAGCCGTGCAGTCTCTGAACAGCATTAATGACCAGATTGCAAGCTTCATTGTGACTGGACCCAAGCCTGTGGAGCCGGACCAGCCTGTGTTCGCTCCTCCTGAGAAGGAGCCGCTGCAGAAGTCCATGACGCTGATGAGGCACCTCCTCGTGGACGCACAGGTACAAGAAAACCAGACATTTGTTTGCATTAGAGGGCAAGGGGAGCTAAAGAAAGTGAGACTCATCAATGACGCAATAGTTGTTGTATACAGGTTGGGGGAAATGTATAACATCAAACTTTGTCAATACTTTGCATTATGCACCTTTTAAGTCACTCAACAGAATCAATTACTTTAAAGGGGACCTATCATGCAAAATGCACTTTTTGATGTCTTTTAAACATAAATATGTGTTCCCGGCGTGTCAATGAACTCACAAAGTGTCAGAAAAATAAAACCCTCTCTCTTTTACTCCTTGCGCATATCTCTGAAAATGGGGCTACAACGAGCTGATCCAGATTTGCCATCCAATATGACGTTATTTACGTCATATCAGATGGCACCCACGTGGTGGACCCACGGCCCTATCAGAGACTCACAATCAGAATCAATGCCTGACGTGTTTTGGACGTAATATGGTCGGTGTTTACATTAGCAAGCATCGCTAACACTCACAGCTAACCTGTACTGGAGAGAGCACATGTGTGAAGAAGCAGGAAATAAAAAGGAACTCACCTTGTGGTAAACCGGCAAGAGAAAAAGCCTTTGAGCTCCATAATGTTTCAGAAATAATCCTTCATGTGGTTTTGGCATTTCATCACCGCAGCATTTATTTTAGACAGTATCTGCCGGGTCCCGCATGAGCAGGCGTAAGTTCTGCCCCCTCTTTTATTTTGTATTCATACCCCGAATCAGCACTTTAGTAACAGGAAGTGATATAGAGGGATATGAGGCATGGCTAGAATGGGTGATCTGGTTGGTATTTTGAGCAAAACACTTCGAAGACATGTTTTTAATACATTTTATATATCTGAGACCTATGCTATTGCCTAAAAATTGCATGATAGCTGACTTTTAATATTAACTCACACAAAACATAGATATGATATAACTATGTCATGAATGGACTATCACCTCCTGTTGTTGGAGGTAATGGTTGTTGGTCAAGTTTCTGAGCAGCTTGCCACTAAAATGAAAATAGCTCATCCACCTTAAATTTCATCCCACCTTAAGTGAGCCTGACTTCTCATTGTTTAAGTTGTTTTATGGCTAAATATATTTAAACTAAAATATTAATCGATTTATCAATCGTCACCCTAATTGAGGGATTGTCAGATTGAAAAGCATAAGTAGTGGAACAACAATTTGCAATCCAGTGAAAACGCATGTAATCCACTTTACCATTGCACGATAATGTGAAAAATGATCACACCCTAGTTTGTGCCAATACCTGGCAGACGTGTAGTGCGGGAGTAGAATTCATGCTTCATTTTGCTCCAGTGCAAATTGTTTGTGAAGACGCAGAATGCTGTTTCTCAGCCGCTCCGGCAAAGGGCCTCAGATGAAATGAAAATATTGACTTTGTGTAATAGGGGTGTAACAACAAGGTTACATTTCCTCCATCAGAGTCAATTGCCACTTAAATTCCCTCAGTGTGATAACCGATCCACTGAAAAGAACATAGAAAGTATTCTAGCAGTAAATGAGTTTTTTTTCTTGACACCCCCTTTTTGTTTGACTGAATCTTCTTCCAAGTCCTCTTATTCCGAGGTGACCCGGGTGGCTTTAGATACATTTGTCTGGAGATTTCACCGTTAGTAAGCATCTGTGAGAAGGTTATATGACTGATGTTTGTGAACTGCTAGCAAGGCACCTTTTTATTAGTAGACGACTACTTCTGAACCACTAAAAGAAGAGATGGAGACATTATTGTCAGCCACTCTCCTACATCTTTCTCCTCCTCTTGCTTCGCTCATGTTCTTGCTGATGATTTCACATAACCTTTTGTGAGGGAAGAGGAGGAGATGAGTCGGATTCCTGTTTACTCCAATTAGGGGAGGGAGACTGCAGCCAGCTGAAGTGGCAGTGTCAAGAGTGAGATTGAGCTGTTTGCGATTTAATGCGCATATGCTCGTTGTGTTAATTTGTTTCAGTGTCGTTTGGACGCCGTCACACTAATACAAATTAATTTGTGCTGGAAATGTCGCTGTACTATGAGATACAATGTAACAGATGGTGCTAAATAAAAATGGTCATGAACTGTAATCCACAACAGGGAGGCAAAGCTTTAAGTGCTTGCTCCTTATGTATTTTTATGCAGTCTTTTATACCAAACTCAAATGGGTTGCCACACAGATCCAAACAAAGTACCTCCTTACAATCTTGTATATTTCTAAGAAGCGTATTTAATGCTCAAGGAAATCCTCTTTCACACCAGTACATGTGTAGGGACTTGCGACTGACATTCAACGCTCCTTTCTTTTTACTTTTTTTTTAACTTTATCACTATATCTCAAATTTTCCTCTAATAGGCATGGTAACATCTTCTTTAATCACAACTGTTCTTTCATTTTAGTCACAGTAAATGTTGTGAAGCAGGTGTCTTTCAATAATTATCGCTCTGCCTTTTTGTTCCTTCAAAACAAGAAGCTCCAAATACAAGCAAATTAAATATAAAAGTAATTTGATCGTTTCTGTTGTTGTACAAAATCTGAAAATCCTACAAACCTGGAAATGTGTCTCCGGACGCTAATAGGTTGGACAGATAACACATAGCATGACATTTTCTTCAGTAAAACTTCTCATAACCTATAGCGGCCAGAGCACTACTGTAGTAGGCAAATGTTTTTTACCAGGGTGTTTCAAGCCACACAAGGGAAAGCCATAGGAAAGGCTTAAGGAAAGAGATATAGGAAACCTGTTCATTGTATTTTGTTATAGGAATAAAATGCACAATGGATAATCTTGTCTGGACCTGGATCATTGCCCTACGTAAGATCCGCTAACTATTGCCTTAGCGGCTGTATTATTTTAAGTTAATTATCTGTTTTAGTTCTATATGATTTTGGCCGCTACATAACCTCCTTTAAACAGTTAATTCAAGACCAAGTGAGACATTTCCTTATTGCTCAAATTCCAATAACCAACTACTTTGCAAAAACACAAAAACTCGCAAACCAAAAGGATCTTTTTAAATACCATATAAAAACGTTGAATATAGTATTGTTAACTGTAGCGAAGGCTTGCCATGCCTCCAAATCCATTTATATTCATGATATCAGTGCAAGCAGTCTTTTGGAAAAATGGTTGCCACTTTATTTAGTTTCACATTCACTTTGGACCACCAGCTGTACAAACACTGTCCTATTGAGCTACTTGACCCCAAATCACTGAGAAAGGTGAAGGAAAAGTTGAAAACCTAATCAGGACTTAGCATTTGAACATGGGCATTTAAACAAAACACTTCTATTGCCCTGCTACAGACAGCTCAATGCGGTGGTAGTCTCTCTCTGCCTCCAAAGGCCCATCTGGCGTGTATGCTGCAGTCAAGCTGGGAGGAGATTGGCTGCTGAGCTTTTGCCACAGACCCTCTCTCTAAGTCCCCTTCCCGTGCTGTAGCCGGCTGTGACTACATTAGCGGTGCTGTCAGTCATCAGTGGAGGGGAACAGGGAGAGAGAAAGAGAGACTTTAGGCACAGGGGGGACATGGACGCAGATTGGAGGCCATTAAAGGTGACTTTGACAGTGACTGAGTGGAGACACTGATAAATAAGATCCAACTGACCCCCTCCGTCCTTCACTCCGCTCTAATCATCAGTTGAGAGCTGCACACACGTCCGTCACTCCTACAGAAAAAGCAAAGCAGACTATTTTTTCTTTGACCAAGTTGCACCACATTCAAAAGGTAAAAACAATGAATATAGAAGTATATTCGATCAATTTTTCTTGTAATAAGGTTTTCTCAAAAAGGCAGTTGGGAGCCCTTTGTAATGCGTATGGAGCACAGACCAAATCAATATCGCATTGCTGACTGTTCTGAGAGGATCAATATTAGCTTTGCCAGTACGTTTTGTAGATCAACCAAGTCTTCTTTTTCTGACCTTAGTGACATTAATACAGTTGAATTTAAATCGATGAAAACGTGTACTTTGGAGATACTATATATTGATGCTGATTTTGACATAAAACCGTACTAATCAATGATTTAATTAAATAAAAAGTAGATTAATTGTCAAGTGTTACCCATCTTGTACTTGTTGCCCTCAGATACATGTAGCATTTTATTGTCTTTACGCTAATTGTTTAGGCTAGCTACTTTACTGTTGGTTGAGTGTCAGCACCCTCATCTACCTGATTTCCAAAGCTAATGTTGCTTCATGTCTGCTGATTGTGTTGGCAACTATTTTAATAACAGGTGGAGACAATACATGTACATTACACGTATCAACTTTTTGTTGATTAAATGTAAATGTTGTCTTTTTCTTTTTGTTCCGCTGCCCCCTTGTGGCCAAAAACAACTTTCCTTACATGACAGCATATGCTAAAGCAGTAGTGTCCAAACTTTTTTCACCAAGGGCCACATACAGAAAAACCTACCAAGGGATGGGCCACTCGCTAGAGGAGAGGTATATTGCCTTAGTTAAGTTATACTTTGGAAAAATCAATCCAATGTAGATCAATTATTCTTGATACTTGTAAATGCTTCAGAAAAAAAGCGTACACCACAGCTCTCCAGAGGGTTTCAGTTATTGTGTTAGTAGCTCATTCCTTACAACAGAAGCCTCATATTGCTTATCATAAAAGGACATATGAAGGGTTTATTTCAAGGTTGTTATGGAAATAAGTTATTGGACTTTTTTCTTATCAACTTAGATTTGTTCGAAAAGGTTTCCAACTTTAATTGACAGAATTATTTGAAAATGGGGCCAATCAACACATGAATACTGTGTAAAATATTAGAACATATATATTTAAGAAGTACAATATAAGACAAGCAGAAGTTTCATTTTTGGGCCATATATCATTATAATTTTTTAATATGCTGAGGGCCGCTTCAAAATGGTCCATGGACCGCATTTGGCCCCCGGGCCGTAGTTTGGACACCCCTGTGCTAAAGTCATAATCCTCCTATCTATACTTACTGGATACCTCATTCAGTTGTACCAAATAAAATAGTTATCCTTTGTCCAGATTAATATTTCAACTCAAAAGACTGACTTCCACATATATTAACCAAAAGTGCTGGACCAGTGCCCAGGGTCATGGAAGAGCACAGGCTGCTTGAGTCTCTGAGGAGCGGGGGGAGGGGACTGTAGAGGGAGAGAGTGTGTGACGGGTCAGTCTGTCCCTCTCTGACGGGGGCCTCAGCTGGCCCCTCAGAGCACGGTTCTAACCCATGCATAATACCTCCCCTCGGTCCCATCTGCCCTCTCAACCCTTCGCCTGACTCTGTCTAATGGGCTCCGTCCCAATGAGGGGGAGTCAGAACTGCTGCCATGTGCTACTATGGTGATGGCTTATTGTGGGCCGGCTCAATCCCAGTGTGTGACAAATGAGAATGGAAATTGTGTAATTTGCTTTCAAAGAGAGTGTTGTCTTCATTTACTGTTGGAAATAGCAGAATCGTTTGCTGGGTTTCTCTCTGTTGTCAACATACTAGAATTAGCTCGCCCGAGTTCACGGCGCCAGTGTGTTGATTGAATTTGGGAAAATGATTATTTCATATCAAAGGCAGGAAGCTTATACTTGAGGTCATGTGTTAGAAAGTCTTTGTGATTATAACATTTTCTATTTGTATTGCCGTTTGCCTTTCTTCAAAGTTATAATTGCTGGACCTCGGTTAATTTGCAGTGATTGTACTTTTGCAGACAAGGTCAAAGCCCTGCCATTGTAAATGCTTTCAGTCAAGAGCATTGCTCTTAATAAAAATGCCCAGGGATATCTCATGCATTGAGCAGATTGTTTCCTGGAGGAAAATGTTAAAATGAAATATGTAAATGTATTTTACTCTTAATCTGGTACTTGTAATTTCTTTTTTTTAGTGGCCACACAAAGATTGAATGTCGGTGCGAGATGGATGATATTGCTCCTCTAGGTGGTATACTTGTATGTTGAGCAGATTGGAAATGACAGCTTATCTTATAAGGAATAAATTGAAAACGGTTTCATTATGGGAATACAGTTCTGAATGTTTCCTGCAGATAAAATAGCTCTCTGTCACAGTGGAAAATAATGGTGTAGGAATTGTCATGAGTCAGTACAAAATATAATGGAAGAAACTGCATACTACTCTGGCAATCCATGTTGGAAGCTGCAAAAGTGTAACAAATCAATCAAAAATATATATTTATATATGACATTATAATCAACAATGTTGTCTAAAAGAGATGTACAGAATGGGCCAGCTGATTAAAACTGGTAAAAACACTGAATAACGCAATTTTATGTAACAAATCTGTGTTTGCCGATGCTGATTGGCTGCTGCTATTTCTTGCTTAGCTTGTTGATGTTAAAAAGTAAAATCCAGAAGTTAATCTGCATAAAATAAATTGTTAAAAGCAACGCAGTTAAAAAAATTGTGTTGTAAAGTTAAACTAAGAACTGGAAAAGAACATCAGTTTAATCGAGTTTCTTGACGACAACCAACATGCTGACACATGCACAAAGGGTTACTTAGCCTGTACAGTAGTGTGGTCCTTAGTGCCGTGTACATTTTCGAATTCATTTATTTTAAGCTCCAACCACCGGAATTTGTTATGATAGTCAAGAAAACTCTCCTGGTGAATTTTATTCAAATTCCAACAGCATTTAGCCCTCCCTCATCAATCTTGAAATTTGGCCTCAGTAGGGCGGTCCTTAAAATTGTAAGTCGGAAAGTCCAAGCTCCAACCCCCAGAATTCATTCTATTAGTCAAGAAAACTCCTGGTGAATTTTTTCCTCAATCTGACAACATTTACCCCTCCCTCATCGACCTGGGCTGCCACACCAGCAGCCATGGTGCTGCAACCGAGGCTGAACTTCAACATTAGTATTCTCAATGATTTTAACATATCATTTGAGCTTTGCTGTATACTGTATGAGTCATGTTTGTGGTATTTTGTGTGTTTACACGTGTTTACAGTATGTCCTTGAAAACCCTGCACTGCATCAGTAAATGCTTTCCCACAGGGGAAGTCTGCTGGGAGACTCTCCACCCCCCGTGCATCTAAAGACCCATAACATGGAATAAAGAACCGCATGTTTGTGGCGAGCTCTCTGCAATGAAATGGAAAATTACTAGTGTATTGATTTGGTCGACGCACTTAACGAAGCAACGGAGAGAGCTGATAATGCTGAAAGACTTTAACGCACTGCAGGCCCTATTCTCAACATGCTTTAACCCTTTCAATCAGAGGTCAAGGTCTGGCTCTAACCAAGACATGCACAAGCTATAGGAACCACAACACGGCTAATAGCCTGCATTGATCCACAATTCAATGCCTCAGAGGTTCTGTGACCACTAGCCTACCGAACCCAGCCAATAACTAACTGTCCTTTCCGCTCTCCTGGGATAGAGAAAGATAAATGTGCCTCCTCCAAGATGAAATGCAAGCTCGAGGTCAGGTTCAAGCAGATGGCTACGTAAAGACAATTAACCCAGAACAAAATGTTTTCAGATGAGGATTAGTCTTCTCCGTACTCATGCTCCTCAGGGAAATGGCTTTACAGTCTCCCAAAATCATTTGTTTGATTTTGGTATTGAGTTAGAAGGCTTCTAAAGCTTGTTCTACCTCTATCGAGTTCTAGTGAAACCCCTTGTGGGATTGTCTGAAAAGAGATACTGAACGTTTTGTTAGGCTGTAAGTCACAGATCAAAGGGGATCATAACTAAAGCTAATAACCATGTTTAGTCTACTCTCTGCACTGCTAAATACTTAGTGGCTCGTAGATGACCTTAATTATAGGCAAAATACTGTAGAGGACCTTATTTTATAAAGATGTATCATTATCAGGCACATACTTTTATATTCCTATAAGAAATGTTACCATAGTGTACCATAGTACGTACCATGGTACACCATGGTACTACCATGGTACACTATGGTATAACCCTGGTACATACCGTTGTACCACAGCTGTTACCGTGGTACGTACAATGGTACCTCTGATACTATAGTACATGCCGTGGTACCTCAGATAACTGGTACTCCATAGAGTATTCAAATGGTACTACAGACATTACCATGGTATGTATCATGATAATCACTCAAGTCCCATTGTATGCATTTTTTTCTTTTTTTTTATGTGAATGCAAGTCTTATACCTTGTTTAGTATTTTTCATTGCTGGTTTTAGTTGGTTTCCCTTTAGGTAACATATATTTTCATCTTCTTTTTCAACACATCTTCACACAAAATAGCCAAAGAATTACACTTTAGATAAAGATGTTCTCAATGTTGTTATTGAATGAGACACCTGAGTTCATACAGCGCTTCAATGTGGCGTTTTACTCACATATTTAGAAATATCCATACAGATTTACCCAGTCACAGAAACAAATGCATTACAAAATACAGTTAATGATCAAACAGTTAGTTATAAAAAAAACAATAATAGCATAAATAAAAACACGTTTAAATCATCATATATGTGCAGACAAATTGAGTCTCAAAAGTTTGTGCTAGCCCTCAACATTTGACTTGTCTCAAACCAAGGCATTTTCATCACATATAGCTTACCCCCATGTTCAATTGCAATACATTTAGCTATGGTGTCCTCACATGTCAATACACACAATTCATTGGAGATCTTTACTTTTACAAGAAATGTTGCAACACCAGTTTGTCTTTCTGGAACAAAGTGGACCTGCACAAATTATACCATTTCATGGTTTGGATCTTCCCCTCCGTCCTCTGATGACCCTCCAGACTGAGAGACAGCAAAAGGCTAAAAGATAAGATGGATCTTTATTGATGCTCATAGGGAACAGATGTTAGCATGCAGCAACAAAATATATTTAAATGGGAAAGTAGCATTGCGGGTGAAAGTCATATGTGCATCCAGTGAAAATAATGTTAACTATAAGTTATAAAATAACTCCTGATACATTTTGTTAAATATTTGTAACCCAACTTCTTTTGTGTCGGATACATCTGTATTCTTATCATCATATAAAACTGTGTTGTCTTTTTTTTTAATAAGTAAAACAATCCCTGCATGTTTATGTTGTACCATTTCATGTTGTTGATCTGTTCCTTCTTCGTCTGCAGCCATCTCTACCTCATTGTCACTCTGTGAGACAGAAAAGTTGAAATCAAATTAATTCAATAAAAAAAGAGAGGCTATTCCTGAGACAGGCATCATAAAAAGAGCATTCAAACAGGATACAAAGACAGTACATGACGGACGAACGATGACCTTGTGGCAATGCACAGTGGCAATACATTAAAAAAAAAATCAGTGACCAAGTAGCAGAGTCATAGTTAAGTCCACCAGTGAGTCCAATTTCTTAAGTCTGTGGATCAGTCAATGCAAAAAACTACAATTTCATGGTGTGGATCCTACCCTTTGTCATCTGATGTCCCGCTAGAATGGTGATCAGCCTTAGTTAAAGCAAAAGGCTACACAATAACTATCCTGATAATATGATTTTAATGAATCTAACACAATCTCATCGTCACTGTAATACATTATACCCTCACCCACCATTCGATCTTCATTTGAAGCTTCATCACTGGATGAGTCAGAGTCTGTAAATTGATAAAATCACACAGCTGTTACACAGACATTTATACACACATTGATTGTGGGCATTTTAATTTGGTATCTCAGCAAAAAGCTAGGGTTGGTTTATACTGTATATGTCTCAGCTTTTTTATAGTCAATATTGATTTGATATGTTTTATAACATAATTTACATATTGCCCTACTGCTATCAAAATAGGAATAATAGCAGTATACACGGAGTGAATCTATACATGTACATCTAAAAAACGTTTCAAAATGTTGTAGTATACTCTGCTATAATTCGTTGAATACAGTAATGTGAGACAAAAACCACCAAATGAAATACGTCTTATATTGGCAGTTCATCCCGTTCGTCCAATGTGAAGAGAAAACCCGTCCTTACCTGTCACAAGTTGTGCCTCCATACGGGTCCTCCGGTACCGTTTTGTAGTCCTGGGAATATCTACCTAAATCTGACAAATATGTTTTGTACATTCTCAGGTTTTCTCTCTTTTTGTGAATGAGAATCAAAATTAAAGAACTTTTTCCAGGCACGGATTATTCTGCCGCTGAGGGTAGCTGGTGAGTGGTGACGTGCGCGTGCCCAACTTTCGCCTCGCGCTTCCCGCTTCTCTAGCGTTGCTAGGATACAGACCGCAGTGCCAACTGCAATCTCCGGATTGTAATCACTTTGTTGCCACTACTTAGAGTTACTTTCGAACACAAAAATGTACGGGCTCTATGAATTTAGCAATGATACAATCGAAGTTGGCCGGTTAAATTTAATTGAGGGGCAGTACGATCCTGAATTGGACAAGGAGTATCTTGTCTGGTGGCCCCAAAATGGGAAAAAGATGGCTTGGACTGCGAAAGTGTTATCAACTGGCGGTAAGTTTGCATATTTAAATAGATCATACATGTACAGCTTATCATTATTATTATTAACAGTTGTTAGGCCTATGTTTTATTTGTTAATATATAGCAGTGGCGTCTGGTCAATAGAGGTGCTATGGAAAGTTTTATATTTATAATAAGTACAATACTGTTTAGTATATCAAATCTAAACCGTTATATGTTTCATTGGAATCATTACCCTCTCTCGTCTGGGAATTAAGCACCCCAGCGCAGCAGCAGCCAACCGCTGACCGTTGCTACCCGAAAAATATGGCAGCACATTTCAGCCAATCAGCGTCCTCAGATCTGTTAAATGAAAGGCGCTCTATAATCCGTTCTAAAGTTATTATTAAAAAAAAAAAATAGTGTTTTTTTATCTAAGAAAGTGGAAACAGTAATTCGTAAAAATATACTTATATTCTTCAGAAAGATGATATCAAAAAAGCAGCCCTCCATAGTTCATTATCCTTCAGGTATAGCTCTCAGTTTCAAAAAGGTTGCAGACCCCTGGTATAAAATATGCCCCCATCCCCCCCATCTTCCACAGCCCCACCTAAAATATGTTTCACCAGCTGCCACTAATAAATAGTTTAAATCACCTGGCTACATAGACATTATCAGCTAAGTATCATAAGTATACTAATGGGTGTAGCATGAACATATTTTATATTTTCCGATACAGAGTATCATTACCAACATATTGTCATGTAAGCAGACAATGTGACTCACATACAAATGTTGATGTACCCTATATATATATATATATATATATATATATATATATATATATATATATATATATAGATTGTACAAAGTAATAGGCTGAATATCTTTGTTGCTTCCAATAGATGACAAAGGTGCACTCCTCAAGATGAGGAACCGGCTGGTTGAAGGTAAAGAACCTTTGGAACAATCCGGGCCGATGGGAAAAGGCAAGAGGGCAAAAAAAAGGAGGCCTTTTCTGGAGGAGGACGACGACGTGGAACAGTCAGAGGTGAGTTATCAAAATCGAAACACCACCACTTTATGAAGATACACACACAACCACACAAAAACAAATATTTATATATGTTGTTGTCTGTTCTCAGGAGAGACCAAGCAAAAAACCAAGGCCGGAGTCATCGTGATCCACAGACATTATCCAAAAATATAAGGATCTTCAGAAGGTATGTATCTGTTTTATAGTAAGTCCAAATTGCAGTGAACTAAATGTACCTAAACTGTGCAATACATACCTGGCTGCTAAATCCTCAAAACACAAGTAAATTAATTTAGAACTAACTTTCCACACTGGCTTTTAAACCTAACCTTCTTTTTTTTAATGGTGTGCTTTTTGATAGGCCCAAGAGGTGAACACAAATAGTTACCAGAGGACGTTGGGAATGCTTTGAGCATCATTGAAGGTATGTTGATTTAACTGTGCTTGAGTAAAAGTAGAAGTTCTCAGATCTTGTAGTAAAAGTAGAAGTACTCAGATCTTGTTCTTGAGTAAAAGTAGAAGTACTCAGATCTTGTTCTTGAGTAAAAGTAGAAGTACTCAGATCTTGTTCTTGAGTAAAAGTAGAAGTACTCAGATCTTGTTCTTGAGTAAAAGTAGAAGTACTCAGGTCTTGTACTTGATTAAAAGTAGAAGTACTCAGATCTTGTACTTGAGTAAAAGTAGAAGTACCAGAGTGTAGGAATACTCTGTTACAGTAAAAGTCCTTCATTCAAAATGTTCCTCAAGTAAAAGTAGAAAAGCATTATCATCAAAATATAGTTAAAGTAGCGACTGTAAAAGTAGTCATTGTGCAGATTGGTCCATTTCAGAATAATATATATGATATGTTTTATAATGATTGATCATGAAAGTGTTCTCAAAGCTGGTAAAGGTGCAGCTAGTTTGAATGACTTTGTATACTGCAGGGTAGCTTGTGGATTTACTCCAGGTGGAACTAAAGTCTGATTTAACACTTGATTATATTTCACATCATTCATCCACATCAGTAAAGTAACTAAAGGTATTAAATGCATGTAGTAAAAGTACACCATTTACCTCTGAATTGTAAAGGAGTAGAAGTACAAAGTAGCAAAACATCGAAATACTTAAGTAAAGTACAAGTATCTCAAAATTGTACCCAAGTATAGTACTTGTTGAGTTTATGAACTTAATTACTTTACACCAGTGGCTATTGAGATAGAAAGACTTAAGCCTTGCACAGAGGCATGAAAATGCATTTTCAAAATGCTCAACAGTGCTGCCAAAATTATAAACTGACTGCTACACAATTAAAATAAATGCTTTTATATATTTCTATTAGATGTGACTCTTTAGCGTTTCTGTTATTATTACAACTGCTGCTTTAGTTGTTCTGACTGCTAAAATCATCTGTTATTCCTAAATTTAAAGCCGATTTTCCGTGGGGTGGGGTGGTCGGGGGGCTTGTCACCTTTTTCATACCTGATGAGTTTGCATCCCTGCTGTCTACTTGACATCTGTTTTTGTAATTTGTCTCTTCATCTGTTAATTCCCCTTTTCTTTATTTCTTTCTCTCTTTAGGTGAAGTTAAATCTGTCTTCAAAGAGAAGACAGAGGCGGAGATCGAAGGCTACATACGCCAGAAACTCTCCAATTCGGCGAAGATCCTCAAAAGGAAAACATTTTTAAAAAATCAATTTGTTCGGCCACGTTAGGCCATTATGTTTTTTCATGCAATATTGTATGTTCGGTAGTATAAATTAAAAATGTTAATACATAAATACATGTTGAGTCCATGTATTATTTGTATTTGCCTCAGTCCATTATTTTTATTTGATATAGCCTACCGTTGTACATTCTACAGTATCTACAGTTTGGTACAAGTGTGACACAAATACAACAACATATGTATTTACCATGGTAATTGTCATGGTGCCAGGGGTAGTGGGTTATCAAGCCCTCCAACAGCCATATGAAATGTTACCATAGTACTCGTACCATAGTACCATGGTATATTTACCACGGTACATGTACCACAGTATTTTTTGACAGATAGTACCATGGTATATTTTATAGTACCATGGTATTTGTTCCATAGCACATATAGTAATGTACCATGGTACATAACATGGTTTGTACCATGGTACAATCTGTCAAAAATACCATGGTACATGTACCATGGTAAATATACCATGGTACTATGGTACAAGTACTATGGTAACATTTCTTATGGGTTTCCTTTAGGCTGTGAATGTATTTGAGGATAGACTATTATATGCTATTAGACCTTAAGAGTCTCAGACTGCTAGCAATGCATCTACTGTTGTGGCTAATGACCCAGGGTACACAACTCACAGGAAATTAAATCAACTGAATAATTTATCCTTCTGGGTATCAAATATAAATATTTGCATTAATGACCAAGTCATACCAAGGTTGCTAGGCAACCTGGTCTGTCTGACAGGAACTGACCCAGGCAGCCATTTTCATGGTTAAAGGTGGGGTAGGTACTGCTATATCAAGGGAATTTGAACTCCCAACATCTCACCTTTTTTGTTATTTCCAAATTAGACACTGTACCAAATCCCTGTTTCCATTTATTCCCTCTCTACCCCCTAATCAAATATGGGATGAGTTTCTTTTTTCCGATCCCCTTCAAAAGTCACTTATTTCAAAAATATATAACAAATTCCTGACCGATGACAGCTCACACAACACTAAAATCAAGGCTGCATGGGAGGCTGGTCTAGGTGTGAGCTTGGGTGATCACTGGTGGGACACTGCTCTTAACAGGATTCATACAAGTTCATCCTGTGCTCGTCTCACTCTCATACAGTTCAAGGTGATGTACAGGGTTCATTTCTCAAAGGCACGATTGTCACAAATATATCCCACTGTTATTGACATCTGTGACAAATGTCAAGCCTCTCCCTGCAACCTATCCAATATGTTCTTCTCCTGCCCATTAGTGTTTTCCTTTTGGCAGAAGTCTTTTGAGGATATCTCAAAAATACTCTCACTCACTGTGAAAGTCTGTCCCCATATTGCCAAATATTGGGTGCCCAGAAGATTACAACAGATACAACTCGGGGCAATTGGATATTCTGGCATTTACTTCGTTATTGGCAAGACGACTTCTTCTTCTTCACTGGAAATCCAAAAAAGCGATGTCATGTCTTTTCTAAAATTGGAGAAAAGTATGTATTCATTAAGAGGCAGAACCTCTATGTTTTACACTAAGTGGCAACCCTTCTTAACCTTCTTCCAATCTCTCACATTTTTGGCTACTGATTGATGGACACCCCCCCCCCCCTCCTCTTTATTATGTGTTTATGTTAATTTGTTGTCTTTGTATTGTTTTAGTATTATTATTTAGATTTTATTATTATTATTGCTGTTATTATCTGTTTAGTTCTGTTAGTCGGTACACTACTCCCTTATATTTTTGCTATCTGATCTGTTTGAGTTATGAAGGTGGCTTAAATACTGTATGCCTTCAAGAGAAAATTAACCATGTATGGCTTGTCAATTGATGCACAATAGTAGAGACTAAATGGTTACTAGTAACTTTGAACTGTGGTCCCTGTCAATGTACCAAATGTCTTTTATATGTGTCTTCAATAAAAAAAGATAAAAAAATAAAATAAAGGTGGGGTAGGTAAGTTTGAGAAACCGGCTCGAGATACACTTTTTGTTATAGTCCATGGAATGCTCTCGATAGCAATGAATATCTTAAGTGCTTTGACAACAAATCCATAACAAAATGTCATCCGTGGAAGCCGTGGCGCTGTAAAAAGCACGACCAATAATTTTAGCCGGCCCGGCTAAAATAACTTGATGGCCTACCTGCCTGTCAGCCTTCCATCTGTGCACAAACTTATCTCGTGCCCTGATTGGTCATGTGCACGATTGTGTGTGTTGGAGGAGGGGCTCTGTAAGGAAGTGGCAGATTTTCTCCGGTTGTGTATCTTTAAATTCTAGCGCACTCGAGCTGGTTTCTCCAAAATTACCTACCCCACCTTTAAGTCATTGTTTTGTTAAAAACTAAATATCTGCATTTTTTTTTTTAGCTTCTCGAGATAGAAGTAAGCCTTAATCTCAAGCGGATGCATGTGTACTTTGGCACTCTTTACATTTTCATTTATGAAAGGTGTTTTCTAGCACACCTGTAGCCACATACAGTACATGGTTAAACAAGCTAAGAGAAGCTGCTTACGGCTGGATGAGTCAAGTAGTATTCAGCTGGTAACAATGGACTAAGTGCTCTCCCTCTTCATTGGGAGAATATTTTCTGTCTAAGGGAGGCAGGCACACATCAGATACAACACTCTCCTGATATAACTTGCTCATCTATTGATGCAGTCTAAGAGGAAACCACAGATGATGGGACTGCTGTGTGTGTGTACTAGTAATGTTAAGATTCACCGATTCGCATCGGTGCACCGGCATAAACGTTCAAGATGCGAGTGCACCGGTTGAAAGAGTGCACATCGGCTACAGTTTGGGTTGAACCGGGTTGAACTCGCGATGCATCGATTGCGTAGCGTCTTTGCATCGGTAAAAAAACGAATCATTTATATAAAATCCCCTCATCTTGTCAACGCTCAGCAGAGACGATCTTTGATATTTGCTTCGCCACTACGGAGGCCGAGAGTCTCAGTTATCAACACACACGGAAGTTGAGGAGAAAGAGAAACACAGCGCACCAAAAAATACCTACAAATCAAACGTTTGGCAACACTTCGGATTGTTCAAGAAAGACGGTGTAATAGTCCTTTATGCTATATAGTTGACCGCAGGTTATGGAGAGTAATAAGGTATCCGTAGACCTTTGTATGAGGTATCTTTATTACTTAACAGGTCTACAGCCATGATACATAGATCCATCCTAGATGCGGACTTGCATACACACAGTATCACTCCGCAGCCGCACCCCATCAGTAACGTCCTGGTGGTATATGTGCGCGGCGCTATATACTACAGACGGTCAACTTGAAAAATCGCTCGCAAATTGTTAACGATGCAGAGCCGCGTTAAAGTACACAAGTAGTACGAGGAACTTAGCGACGCACATAAAGAAGCGACATGGGATCTGCGGCTGAAAAGAGAAACCTGAAAGTGAGACATATGAGTTAAATCACTCAGTGAGGTGTTCTGTCAGAGAGAGTGGGGTTTAGTTTACAGCAGCCTGTGACGGCCAATAATAATTTAAATGTCTTCCTTACTGTAAGCAGTTATGAAATACCTGTTTGTGAAAGGTTATTTGTATTATTTATTGTTCATATAGAACCCACTGCTTTCTGCTCACTGGTGAGTTAGCCTATGAATGAGTGTTAAGCACATCAGGCTGGCAGCTGTATGGGCATTGCACTATGGTAGCTGTTATTTGCACATTGTTAATCATGAGCAATGCATCCTTACATTGTTTAACTGTGAGGTGTTATACAATTGTACTGTACTCTGGAGAGCTTTTAAAGGTAAAAAAATAAACGGCATGATGGGATGTGCAGTACCAAATATGTAAAGCACTTTTTTGTTAATGTAGGATTTGCTGCATATAAGGAATAAAACAAAATCGTCTGTCGTACCATATTGAAGTATCATTATTTTTGTATCGTGTTGAATCGCATCGTATCGCCCCGAATCGCATAATGTTGAATCAAATCGTATCGAACTGTATCGCAACAGGGGTGAATCGTATCGCATCGCCTGGTGTTTCAAATGTATCGTTAATGTATCGTATCGTGGCAACGTGTCGAGATGCGCATCGTATCGGCCTCAGTGATGGAGATGCACATCCCGTGTGTACAAATGGAGTTGTACGTTAATACGAAACAGGCTATCAGAAGAGTATTTTGATTGCGAGTGTAAAGGCAAAGAGGTAACAGCCAAAGCTTGTTTATTTGTTGTTGCGTTTTGCTTCCCCCTGGTTCATCATGTTTTGTACTTCATATTAACCCTGCAGAACCAGCCATCTCCCGAGATCAAAGCCTTTGCCCTCAATCTGAAATGGGGTTTCAGAGCTATATTGTGCAGCCTCTGACGCAGATGTGTGCTGTATTCATGGCTACACTGTAAAGCTGAAGATAAGAATCTTGGCTGGGTGACTGTTGTTGAAAATGTTTTAAAGAAATGCTCTTATGTATGTGTAAGTGTGTGAATATGCATTTGGAGCCAACACTCCATTGCTTTAACCTGCAAGAAGTGAACTGCACCACAGATGGAATGTGCTGACCTTTTCCTTGTCTTTGTGCCGCCCCAAATTAACTTTGACTTTGCATTTAACTCTCATTGTAGCGCAGTTTCCTTGGTAACAGCATGTCGTATCAAGTTTACGAGACTTTAGAAACTAAAAGGAAACTAATGAAATCATAAGCTATAGTGTAGTCATGATTGTAAAGTCCCTTTGGTTAAAATATAGTCTTTATATTGTTCCATTGCCTGGGTTTTGAAGCTAAATAATTCTATGCAACAATGCTGCCTTAAAGTCAGTGAGTTAGCTGTGGAGCTCCCACTGTATTTGTTTATATTTTGACCAATCTTTCACAGTGGATATATACCGTATTAACTATAGCAGTCCCTATCACTTGATAACTTTTAATTCCTAATACAATTTAAAAATGGGAAAATTCTTTAGCAATTACTGTGGTCATAAAGGCATATTTTGTTCTATGATTTATAGGCAGATTTGTTTTCACTTTATTGCCAATGGACGTCAAAGATAATGATATCATTGGTACAGATGTGATTTGAACATTGAATCTACATATGTATGTTATATATCTGTGTGTTCAGACATGACTGAGTCGGATTTCTGGAAATGAGTACAACATTTGACACTTCAGAAATCAGGTGCAAAGGGTTATAAAGCAATGAATTGCCTTCATGAGCGGTGTGTCGTAGCTGACCCTTTTTGATAAGCAGGCCAAACCTGGTTAAAACTTGCAGTCGTTTTAAGAGCACTTATCCGTTTCACCTTTGCACCTTCGGGGGGCTCACAGTTTTAGGACATTTCTGCCTAGTGAAACAATGTACTTGCGAGATGTCTTCACTCCAACATGTATCTTGATATTGGATGCAGCTATGTGGTGACAAACAAATGAGCATTTCTGAGAGTATTGTTTAGCTATTTTCTGTTGGAAAGCATTGGTAGTACTGCAGACTATCCCAACATGCATTTGGCGAGTGAGCAGGAATACATCCTGGTGTCAGATCAGCAGTCTGTCAGGGTAACAAACACAGACAGTCAAAAAATTTCTAGTCACATTCACAGCTAAAGGCTGCTGAAAGTATGTGATCACATTTCAGCTCAGACAGAAAAGAATCAATAAGCGTATGATGAACTGAGTAAGTCAGTAAGTACAACTTTATTTATATAGCACCCTTCACAACACGAATGTACAAAGTGCTTTACAGTATACAGTACACAGTACACAATTCAAAGTACAACTATAACATGTAGAAAAAAGCATAAAACACAGCAAGTAAAACATAGGATGAAACACCAATGAAAAACAGCTACAAACTCACTTCCTCTGACGCCCACAACCCTGTCGGAAAAGTGAGTCTTTAGCTACCCCTTAAATCTCTACTGAGACAGAGGCTCTTAATTTCTGGGGGAGTTTATTCCAAAGCCTTGGAGCCACCGCCTCAAAGCCACGTTCCCCCTTAGTTTTCAGCCTGGTTCGGGGCACCCTTAGGAGGCCTTGCTCAGAGGACCTCAGGGCCCTAACTGAGCTATCCGTCCTTCTGGCAAACCTGCTGCTGTGGTTGAATTCATGAACAAATAGATTTTCCCCTCATATCAAATGTTTCTGCACTCTTTTTTAAACACAATAGAAATTGTAAAGCCCAAAGCTGCTCATTTCACGAGGCTCTTGATGGAAAAAACAATGGAGAGCCCTGCTTGGAAAGTGGCTGATTGAAAAGTGAGGAAAAAGGGTTTTGAAATATGGGGTGAGGGTGGTGTGTTGACACATATTACTTAAGTAAACACGGCCTGCAGAGTCAGCAGGAGATGACAAACAGTAGGGCTGTTACTGGTCTAATGCATGAATTAAAAGCACTGATGTTGTCATCAAATGCATCTCGTCTCTTTGGAAGAATGAGGTTTAAAGGAATCAATGAATAGAGAGTGAACTAACAATACACCACTGGTTTTGTAATAATCACATTTTCATTGGTGCAAAATGAAAAAAATAATGAAGCTTTGTTTTATCTCTGGAATCATTTACATGTTGTGCTCATGAATGAATTGAAGCCGGTCGTCTGCATTTCAACAGTCTAGAAAAACGTATCTGTGTATTGCAGCTGTGGGAAAAGCTTATTGGATGTGGTGGAGGCCTTGAGATAAGGATACCCAGTGCAACACTCAGACTCTGGATAATAATTGTCTTAAATTACTTTGAATTATTTTTCACTATTCAGTGGATTGATTTATTCTCATTCTCTATTCAACCCGGGATTTATTTTTAAAAGACAAAAATATTATTTGTTGGAGGCACTGAGGAGCACACATAATACAAGTATTTGATACAACACAAAATAAGTGAAGAAATATTTTAAAATATTATCAAAAGAAATTGAAATGTTTAATTTTTCACCACATAGCAGGGAGATTAACCTCATGATTACTTAAGGTCTTCATAGAGAAATAATAATTCCTGCCATTTGTTCGACTTTAATTTAATTCCTCATAGGACGTCCTTTGACACAAAACCACTGACTTATCTTCGTACAAGATGCAGAAATCTAATTGAATAATCTGTGTGCTATTTACTGTGCTCATCCAGTCATACACAGATCTAAGGTCAAGTATGCTATGATGATATGCTGGCATCTTTTATCCTCGTGGAAAATCCATCCATCCTAAAAAGAAAATGAAATCAAAACTCCAGTGTGTGAAATGCTCAACAGTCCTCGTACTGATGTTTCTAATATGTCAGAATCACTTAGTTTGAGTGCCTGCTCCTTTTAGGCATATTTCTCTGTTAAGCTCTCCCTCCAAAATGTGACGCAACATAAAACTAACGGCAACAGCTTAAAACTGGAGAGCAAAATTGCCCACTCAGAAAAAGGTAAATGGTTACTTTATAAACAATCCGGCGAACTGTTCTGTTCCCATTTTTCTATTTTTGTTAGTTTTATGCACGGAGTGACATCAGTACTTTCTTTGATCTTGGGCAGTGATTAGAGATTGTAAAAGTAGACGGGATAGATCTCCTCATGGTTAAATACCAGAGGAAATGGGATTAGGTTTCCCATGAGCCCTTCTACAAAGCTGACACATTCAGGATCAACACAGTGCTGCCAAAGCGACATATAACTGCAATACATCTTTGCTCATATATCTTCTAATTTCCTTGAGGCATTTTTCAAAGATCTTACAAGAACAGTAGGCTTGATTTGCATACAGGTACACTTACTTTGGCTGAATTCATTTCTGAAACCCTGGGCAGAACAGTGAATTTACATATTTTATTGAAGGTGATAGCTGTTGCTAGGTGCTTCTGATGTTACCACAGGCCTGACCATACGTTCAGTTCAGTTAGCAGAATTCAAGAATGTGTCACTTATTCCTAAAAGCTTTTTCAACACCAAGACGTAAAATGAAAGGAAGGCTGTTATAGGTAAGAGTGGAGAGATGTGGACGTTTAAGGAACTTGGCTCAGAGTTTTTCCATCCCTGGTTGGATATTATAATCCATTCCTATTGCTGTTCTTACATTGTCCAGTACCTCGTATTGATAGTATCCATATAGCTTCTCTTTACCTTTTTAATGAATACAAGTTGATGTCGAGTTTCTTTGACTGACACAACTTGTATGATACATTCACCAGAGTATATTTACTATATAGTAGACAGAGACCCAATGCCTATAGTGGTTTTTGGTATGGATATGCAACTGTGCTTAAGCCCTGCTGTCATGTTCTAATTGTGCTCCCTTACAATATCTCCATACTGTACACACACATACAGTAGTGTCCCTGTTATTTCCTACACTTTTTCATGTCTTTTGGTTTAAAGGTCCCCTATTATACTAATTTTCAACAATATATTATAGTTTTCAGATATATACAAAACATGTCTTTACTGTCAAGTGTTTGGCTTGAAATACCAAACAGATCATTGCAGCATCCCATAATCCCCTCTGTTTCAACCCTGTTCCAAAAGTGCTGATTCTCAGTCTGTTACTTTAGATGAAAATAAGGAGCCACTCCCCACGCCCCTTTGGGAGATATCTGGTTAAATTAAACACAATGGTGCTCTAGGAGGAGATTCAGGTGATAAGGGGGGTGAGGGGGTGTTACCTTGGTTGGTGATTGGCTAATGGTTACACATGCCAAAAAAACATTATGACATCATAAAGTGACCAAAATATCAATCAGCTCATTTTCAGACAGGTTTTTATATAAATGGATCAGGACAAAAAGTGAGCAAATTTTTTTTCCTGAAACTTTTACAATCTCTTTACACAAAGGTCCCCTTTATACATGTTTATGTATAAAATACATGAAAAAGTGGATTTTGCACAATAGTTGACCTTTAAGGGTCACTATAGGTTGCTCATTTTCTGTCTTTTTGTTTTGTTCTTGCTGACTCGTGGCACGCTTGAGCGCCTTTCAATTTAGCTCCTTCTGATAACTTGGCCTCCTCCAATAGATAAATATTAAATTAGAACAAATTACTCTCACTTTCTCAACAGGCAATCGTGTCCTCTTCCCTCGAGGCTTTTAGCATCACCTAAACATCCACCGCTGCTGTCTGTAATTAGGAAAGGGAAAAACAAGCGCGCACCAGCACATTTTAAACTGCTACATTTACGCTTGCATTATCGATAGTTATCATCCAGCTGCCTCCCCTGGATAACTGGTCATTATTCAAATCTGCTCTGTAAATTCACAGGGGGGCACACATTCATAAATGCAACACCTTTCTTTCCCTGAATCTGCATTCATGAATATTTCTCAATAAAATGGAGCATATCAGATGGGCTTTTTTAAAATGAAAGATAGATGTGCTTGGCCGGAATGCTTTTACTTCTACATAATAAGTGTGTCATATATATATTTTTTTCAGTATATATATATATATATATATATATATATATATATATATATATATATACTGAAAAAAATCTTCTCGCAAATCCTTTTCATGTTTGTTTTTATCCCATAATGTAGGTTCCAAAGAAGGTTGTAATCTTGTAAGCCTGTTTGGGTGTGTAACATTATTAGTATAACACGATTTGGATGGCAAAAGACAAGTGAGTTTGATTGGGTGTCGCTCCCGGGTGAACACTATTGGATGAAGGTAATATTGTGCAGCATCTGACTATCTGGCACACGTTATTAGATGGTGTGTTGTGATAGGGGCGTGCTGCCATGCTGAAAGCTGCTGCAGATGGCTCATATCTATCTGTGTAGCAGCAGAGAAAACCTCAGCATGTAGCAGTCAGAGCAATATCCTGAAGCAAGTGCGCAATTTGCTCTATCGCCGTTGTTAAATCAATCTTTATAATGTTGAGGTACCTGTGGGCTGGCCTATCTAGTTTTATGGCATAGTATTGGTATATTTATTTCTTTTCCTGAGTTCTATTTTTTTGGTTTATTATATATTGACTACAGTGCCTGCTGAAAATGCTGAGCAATACTCCTGCCTTTACAGTAGTTGCTTCCTCTGCCCATCATTGACTGGTAATATCTAGCTATTTGGGACCAGGCTACTTCCAGGAACTAGTGTTGCTCTTGCTACAAATATTAGCTGCCCTATTTCTATAATGCAAGTCCGTAAAAATGTCAGCCGGGGTGTTGTTTTGTCTGGAGATTCAGTCCGTTAACCCCAGTCAGAGTAGAAGAAGTAGTATTAAAGGTCACCTATTATGAAAAATCCACTTTTTCAATTCTCTTATACATAAACATGTGTCCCCTCTGTGTAAAGACATTCTGAAGGTTTCAGGAAAAAAGATTCACTCTCTTTTTGTCCTGATCCATTTATATAGAAACCTGTCTGAAAATGAGTTGATCAGATTTTGGCCAATTCATGATGTCATAATGATGTTTTGGCTTGTGTAACCATTAGCCAATCACCAACCAAGGTAACCCCCCCCCCCCCACCTTATCACCTGAATCTCCTCCTAGAGCACCATTGTGTTCTTTTTAACCAAATATCTCTCAGAGGGGCGTGGGGAGTGGCACCTTATTGTCATCTAAAGTAACAGACACATAATCAGCACTTTTGAAACAGGGCTGAGACAGAGGGGATTATGGGATGCTTCAATGATCTGTTTGGTGTTTGGAGCCAAACACTTCAGAGGCATGTTTTGTATATATCTGAGACCTATAATAAAGTAATAGAAAACAGTATAGGGGACCTTTTAAAGGTAATAAATATGTCCCGTGGATCTCAAGAGCTCCCACTCCATTATGGACTTCCCTGGGTCCTCAGCAATGCACGGGCCAACAGGGAAGTCAGTATGATTAATAGTTTTACAGAAAAATCTAAGAAGCAGACTCCATTTTAGTTTGATGACACTCTTCGAGCATGTGTTACAATCACTGTATAAACCCACTTGAGTCCTGTAGTAATCAGTCCCAAGGTAAAATAATGTGCAGTTTGAAGCAAACCCAACTATAACATATAGAGTTTACTACTCTTTGCTCAAGTGTACTATTCTAAAAGCCTGTTTGGTTTAAGGGCAGTGGGTGCAGTTATAGCTGTCATGCTACTGCTCACACATTGAACAAAGACATAGAAAGGCACATGGCGCACACTGATATGAAAGTCTCTGCCAGAACATATATCTTTCTCTCACTGTTGAGGGGAAGTACGATTCTTTTACCTCATGGTCCTGCTTAGCAAGTCATGGGGAAGATGAGTGATGTTAGGCTTACTATAAAAAAAAACACTGGCTTTGATCTGGGATTTGATTTTGAGCGAGGGCCATCCATGCAAACCAAAATAAAAATAAATAGTGTGCATTCATGGTGCTGTAGGTTTTTGGGATTAAAGCATCCATGAAGTAACAGAGCAGTCGTGACCGTGAAGAGGAAGATTAAAGGAAACCAGGGACTGCAAGAAGGAGACTGGACGTTAACCAGAATCATTCATTGTTATAAGAACACAGCAGTACTTCCTGTTTGACACTTTCTGACATTGTGTGCCGCTTGAAAACAAATTCCTTCATATGTTTTCGGAAAGGAATTCACAACCAAACAGAATCCATGTTTTGTTTTGGCACTGAACGTAAATATGGGCTGTTATAAGCTGTTGGAAAGAATCACCAGTCTCTTGTCAGCATGTTTGCAATGCTTATGCAAATTCAACTAAAGAGCCTGACTTTGTATAGATAGATAAAATTAATGACTGTTTGTGTAATTTTGCTTACAGTATGCTAAAATCTAGACTGAGTGTAGCTGTTTTAAAGCATGAATAATCACAGGGAGAGTGCTCACCTGGAGAAAATTGGATAATGTTGCACAGCTTTGCAGAATGTGTCCTCAGACATTTAGCTGCAGTGTGACCCCTCTGTGAAGACTTTCGCCATTCATTATCAAAAAAGGGTGAGCTAGCCGTCTCCCATGTCTTGCATATGGATATAAATGGCTTGCAGTCATTTACATTTCAATCCAGACACTATATGAGAAAATAATAGGAGGCAAACAATGAGCTGGTGGATTGCGCAGGAAAATGATTGACAGTTTTCAATTAAGACTGCAAAATGAATGGAATATGTTTTGTGCATTAATTAACTGGAGGAAATGGAAATGACCCTCGCTAAGGTAGAATTATTATCATGATCTGTGCACAGTTCTTCTCGGGTCGATTACCCAGCCACCACCAGGAGAGTGAGAGAACACAGTCATTTTTGATGGATGTCGATTCATATTCATTTTGAAGGAAAGGTCTCATAACTTCACTAGCAGACTGAGCTCCTGACGAATTAAAAAAAGGTCAGAGTTTATCATTTCTACGTCTGAATGCCTCCCTGTGTTTGCATCGAGATGGCTGTTTGAAAATCTGATCACAGTATGTAGACACATGTTATGATGAACGAAGCTGCCTCTCTTTCATGTATCACACACATGTTATGTAGTTGTTGGTGTTCAGAAAGGATGAAACTGTTGATGTAGGCTTTACATTAAAATGAATTAGTTCCTGCTTTTTTATAAATGTATATTATCCCAACAAAGGCATTTCCTACACAGAGTTGAGCTTTTAGGCGAGCATGCTGAGACTTCTCCTACAGAAAAACATTATAAAAGTAGAAAGCGGTCAGATTGACAGCATGTTCAACATACATTTAAATATATCAGGACCCATACTAACAAAAGAGGGTCTGACTGGTAGTCACTCTTGACATGAACATTATATATTATTTCTACTTTCCCTTCACCTTAAAATATGCAATCTTACCTCAGCACTTTACATGCTGCCTACAATTCTTCTCCACGCTTTCATGCAAAAGAAAGAGAATGACACTGTTATGATGTCACATGTCGCTGTCATGAAATATTCGTTTGCCCAGCGTTTGAATTAAGTTTAGAATATGAATAGCTTGAAATATTCTGCCACCCACCATTGATTGAAGCTGTGTCATTAGTTGAGTGACTCATCACAGAGGAGTGTTGCTGAATATTGATCGTTCTCTTGACTGAGCCCGGCAGAGGAATTTTCTTCTGCCGTATTTAGAGGAAATATTTTCATATATATTGGATTCACCACTGTCCTGTCTAATGAACCTTTGAGTCGTCTGGGGACATGCTTATATTGACACAATGATAGGATTTCAGTTCTGCTTCCTCTCTGCTTCCTCCCTCTCCCTCAGATAATTACACTTTAGCTATGCTTGATTTCCTCGGTCCTCATCGGGACGCTCACACGAGTTACCTTCTATCGAGCTGCTCCTGACACCAGTTGTAAAAAGCAGTGAGAAGGGCAATAAATCAAGTTTAGTTTAGTCCAGACTTGTAACTCCTTGTGCCTTTTGAGGTCCACCCTTGAGTCCCACTGTTATAAATTAAGTAGATTTATGGGAAAGCACAATAGGACACCTTGTGTACCCGAAAGTAATCTGCAATGGAGGGTTTGATGAGTAAAGGCTTTCGCGTATTCAGCCAGTGGGACAAGTTTGCACAACTGAGTTATATTATTTTGAAATGTTTTGTCAGAAGATGACTTTTTGCTCTGTAGTTGGCAGGACACACTTCGACCTCTCAGCTGAAGGCTTGACTGTAATCATAAACATATTTTAAAGCTTATTTTTAAAATAATTTAGAAGGGCATTTAAATAAGATAATTTGTTAGGAATATCTTATCAGTTATGCATTTGGGCTGCAGGGTGGTTTAGTGAGCAAGTCGAGAGGATGAACCTCTTAACTGAAGTGTCCTTAAGTCAGACACAGGAGCCCTTTGATGAGGGGTTAGGCAATAAAAAATAAATCAATATAATATCACATCGGATTACTTTCCATGACATGATCCTCAGAGCTGCAGTTTTTCAGATGTCTCCACAGGGCCTCGCCTTTTTTCAAATGTCTGACTCTTGTGACACTGAAGGAGAGACTACTCGAGGCACAACACACACACACACACACACACACACACACACACACACACACACACACACACACACACACACACACACACACACACACACACACACACACACACACACACACACATGCTGGTTTGCTGAATGACTGACATCTTGATACTATCCTCACTTTACTTTTTCACTTCTTAAAGGCTCCTTAATAATATTATAATTGACTTCACAGAGGGGCTCTCTGTGCTCACTGAGTTAGAAAATCATATTTGGATACACGGCTAGCAAACTAATCCCAACCATGCAGAATGCTGGACTGGACTGGTAACAGCTGCAAGGCATCTTTAAACTCTTGTGTATCTCCCTATTGGCTAGAAAAAAAGATTAGTCACTGCAAAACCATTTTTTATCATAATTTTTAGCTTATCTTTGACTTCCTTCATTTGCTTTCCAAGCCCAGCTGTAGAGTGCTGGAGGATGTTGGGTCACGGCTGCTCTGTCAGCTTAGGGTCAAAAAGAGATGACCTTTTATCTGACTAAACCTAGACAGGAGAAATGACTTTCAGATTTGAACAGGATACATTATTATTAGCCCTTAGGTGGAGCTGTAAAAACGACACATTAATCTCTTCATCACCGTTTGATCATCGCAGTCCTTCAACTTCAGTTCATGATTCTCTTTGTTTCACAGAATCACTCCAAACTTTTGGAGACACCTATCACTATACGTCACCTTCATCACATCTGTGAGTGTTTGAGTTAGTGGCCTGTCAAACTACAACAAGGTTTTTTCTTTGATAAGTTTCATAACACATTACTTTCATAATGGGTATTTTTCATGGCGGACATTTTGACATGTCATAGAAGGAAAGGCACAGGTGTTGATAATCAAACTAACGATGCCTGAATCCAATTGAGCTGCTTTGATTTCAGAGTACTATTATCATGCACGCTGGCTTACTGTCACTCTGACATTTGAATTGTTAATGTCATAACACCTGTGCTTTTCCTACTATGAAAGGTCTATTTTCTAGTTTTAGCTTACTAACACTCAAAACACACTGGGAAAATCTAAATGATTTATTCACAATTGAATTGCAGTATTGTACATGCCAACTATTTGTATTATTTTGCCAGGTAAATCAGTCATGTTAAACTATCAGTATAAGGAAGAGTTTGGTTTAACATTTGTACAAAAAACACAAAACATAAAAACCTACCAAATGGTGTGTGACAGCAAGAAACATTCATTGATGATGGTCCTTGTGTAAATATATATATATATATACACATATGTTAGATAATGCTCATTTTACCCATAAACAACTAGGTGTCCACACTCACACTATTATTAATAAATACCTTAGGACAAGGCACACTATCAGGCAGGAATTTAAGGAACAGTTGCCACTCTCATACAGCAATGCCTCATACTTCCCAGGGGCTGATTTGGCGTGTCCCTTCTTCCTTGGCTCAGAGTGAAATCATAAAACACTCATGCAGTAGGTGTCCATATTTCCTTTGTTTCCATAACAGCACTTAGGCTGTTAGTAAGCACTTTTCACTAATTTAATACTGGTACAGGTAATGAGTTCATTTGCAAAGATCTGCATATTCTGAGGAGTACAAAGCATGAAAAAGATGATTCCCCATGGTCCTTAGAGGCTTCTCTCCCCACTCCCAGAACTGATTCTGTTTTCTATGTAATCATGATGACAATGGGAGCTACTTCATTCTGCTGCAAATGCATCAAGTGTAAACATCATTAGGTATTGTTATGAATTTCATTCATTTACAAAATGAAGTTTGATATGCTTCACTAAATTAACACATGCCACTGAGCTAAATCCAGATCTGAATAAAAAAAGGGAAATAAACTGGAGCCAACATCATTTAGCGGTTTCAATTATAATGTTATTTCTTATGTATCGTTGCGTAATGACTTGAGAATCGAATATACTCAGATTTTCCAGGGATCTTCTGACGATCTTATGCATCATTGGGCCCATAGAGCCCTTGTGTTTCCATTAAACCCCGCCTCCTAACCGCTGCCTCGAAGCAGCGTTATGTCCGATTTAGACTCATGCTAATGAAAAGAGAGGGAGAATAAAGGCTTTTATCGCATTTCACAACTTTTAGGACCTTATTATTTTAAAAAGGCCTTTTTAAAATGTTTGTCCTGGGAGATTGATTGACGTAAAAAGAAATATCCACTGATTTACAAAGGTATATTTTCCAATGTAAGTCAATGGAAAAAATATGTTTTGCTCCAATAGAGTGGTGCAGGAACGAGTCCTAAAACGCGGAAGTGAGTTAGCGTTTTACCACTTCCGGTACCCTCGTCTCAGAGTCAATGGTTTTTTGAACATGTTTTTGGAAAATAGCTTGAAATAAGGTCTGTGGTTGAAAATAATTTAAGAGACGGATCACGTTTTGTTCTAGGGCATTAATACATCAGCAGTGACCCCACTGGTGATTTTTTAAGAGTTTACGTGTCTGAAAACCGATGGTTGTTGACAAGTGGCTGAATAGGACTACAGAAGTTGTTGAGGACCTTGTATGTCATTACGCCGAAAACGTAAACACTCCCGCTAAGTTTGTTTGCCCCTTTTCTGCTTGAAAGCAAGTACCTGCTTCCTGCAAACTGTTTAAACAAACGCTTCAACTTGTACAATTTTCAATCTGTATTTTTGAATATGGATCTTAAGTTGGCGTGACGTTGAAGTCGTGCGACCCTGCTGTACTCGGCTGTAGTTCGTTTATAGCATAACGTTAGCATTTTGTAAATTTGTAATTTAGCATCCCTAATGTGTAAATTCAATTCTTAGCTACAAGGAATTTGAATTAGGTTGTATCTTTTAATGAGGCTATTGTATATTTGGTTGGCTCTGAACTGCATCTTAAAAGAGGTTTTCTGTAGTGTAACATTTCTTCTCATAATTCTGTATCAAATGAATATTGTATTTTTTCCACCAGCATTGTTGTTGTTGTTGAAGTGTAGAAAAGCTTGTCAACAGGGTGCTATGCCTTTTGAAGCAAAGTGCTGTTGAAAGGATGCATCAAGCCAGCCAGCATCATCCCCCCTACAGCACCTAAACACAGCTCCTCTCAATCCTCGTCACCGAGAGGACGGCTGCTGAATACTGAGCAGAGGAGACAGGAGCTGCGTCTCAACCTGAAACACACAATTATTATCTCTCTCTTTCACTCTCTCTCACACACACAAAGACAGGCATACATGCACACACTTACACACACAATTAACTACACTAAATGAAACAGTACACACCTACACAGGGATTCTAGCTCCCAGAACACTAACAGCATCAGACGAGCAACCACACACTCCCTTTCAGCAGGAGAAATGGACCATCTGTGAGCTCTTCAGGCCACCAGCCAATGACATTGTTTAGGACTCTTTTTAACGACAGTCGTGAACTGCATTTTGAGTCTTTGTTCTGCCATCTCGAGCATTCGCTCTTTGAAAAAGCCTGTTTTGTTCTATGTTTTGCAAACATCTGCCTGTGTGTGGATGTAAAAAGAGCCACTGTAATAGAACAAAGCTTCTCCAATTTCTCAGCTACAGTATAATGTTAACTACAGTCATCTACAATGAATTAACAGAGGAGGTAAAACACACTTGCAATGCAAATTAGGCTTTATTTTGATACTGATCTTAAAAGGTTGAATATTGAGTTCCAAACAATTGCTTTCCTCTGATATCACCTATTGCTTAATTTGAAGTAATTTTATAGAGAGCCACTTTCTTATCTTTGAGTAGGCAGTTCAGACTTTAATATATTTTTGAACAATGGTTGATTGTAGCGTTGGATTCTGTAGACTCGTTTATTTAGGAACATAATTCCCAAAAATATTTTACATTTATATATTTGCTCATATTTGTTTGTAGTACTTTTGTATATTTTTTTACAATAAATTCAATGTTTTAAATAATTGTTATAGGCGCCCTCTAAAGCTAAGTTTTAGATTTCCTAATTGTGTTTTGTTTCTCTACTGGGACATGTCTCCATGCTTTAATGTTCAAAAAGCTCTTTATTTTTCTCATACTGCCTGTGCTGCAGCACCTCTTTTCACCCTCTGTCTGAAACCAGAGCCGAGTCTGCTCTGATTGGTTAGCTGGCCGGCTCTGTTGTGATTGGTCTACAGCTAAGAGATATCTCCTTCCTTAGCCTGCATCACTTACAACAAGTTGAAGCGCTGGCCAATAGAAGCGTTAGTGATGTCACTATGTCGACAATGTTAACAAAGGACTACAATCGAGGCAAGGGGTGAGTATGTGGGAGAGAATCTTCCTCCGTTTGGGATTGTAGCCTTTGTAGACCATTTACATGCACCACAACCTAGGGCTGCTCGATTATGGCAAAAATCATAATCTCGATTATTTGGGTCAATAATTGTAATTGCTATTATTAAATGCGACTATTCATTGACTTTGAAAACATCCATTTATTGCACTTTAAAACGAATACAAATAATAATTTGAACTTTTTTACTGTTGAAATATACGTTCAGGGTAATCAACTGAAAAACCAATACAAAATAAAATAAAATAAATTATACATTCATATCTACATTTAAATAAATAATATCAAAATAATAAATAACAATAAACAAGATCAACAAACATGTTGCAGTGCACTTTCACAACCTGAAAACTCCTTAACATATAGCCAACATTTTGGTAAAACATATTCAACATATTCCACTCAGTTAAACATTAAAGGCTGGCCCACCGTCATGGTCCAAAAGTAACTTGAAATAAATGTTGAACTACAATTTAAGACCAAATAAAAATGTTTTGGCCATCATGGCAAATGCTGGTAGGGCTGCTCATGTCATCTCTTAAAGATTTTTTGCAAGAAACACCAGCCTGTTTACATGATCTGGTTTCAGAGATGAGCGCAGGCAGGCGACAATATTGCCAACTGTACTGAAGACTAGGATCTCGATTATTTGGGTCAATAATTGATATCACGATTATTAAAAACGATTATCCATTTACTTTGAAAACATCAATTTATTGGAGAAAAAAATGTGAACAGTATGTTTTTAACAGTTGATTACCCTGAACTTTAAGTATAATTCAACTGACAAACCAAAAAAAAAAAAACATTTAAAAAAAAAAAAAAATGTAATAACAATAATTAAAAAAATTATCGTTTTATTTCGATTACGTTGTTTTCGTAATCGTTGCAAGCCATAATCGCGATTTAAAATACGATTAATTGAGCAGCCCTACCACAACCAAAGAGAAAACCCCAAAAAGCCTAATGGCCCCTTTAACATAGCAATTTGTATGAATACTTTTTACCTTGTTATTCAGTTGGAAGATTTTTTAATAGTAAAGTTTATTTTTGAAGGTTAGGTTTGGGCACACAATCCACATCCATCTGTAACACAAACACAACCTTCAGATTCAGTTTGACTTGAAAGTATGTTCATCTTTTGCCTGTAAACCCGTGTAAGATCTTTGTTCCTGGCTTGTCTCAGTCAAAAGGAACGTGTATCTTCATTCTCATCAAAGCACACAAACCTGTTTTTGTCTGAGATTAGCCTAGCTGCTTGGTCTGCCCAAAACATTTCAGTATGCCATCTCTGTCTGGATCTGCCTCACGCTGACAGCAACCATGTGAGAGCATGAGGATGTGAGCAAGAGCTTAGTGAGAATGGAACAAGAGATTAGATAAATTGGGAGAGTTTAGATGAGCATACAGGATATTCCAATAAAAACACTCCCACTTCTAACCTGCTCACCCTTGTCGGAAAGAATGAGAAAGGTATCTGTGTGTGCCAACAGACTGTGTTTACCAGGCTGCATCTGTGTATTTGATTTCTTAGCAGTGCTGACAGCAGAGGCATCGATATCCATTCACTGGGAGTCTGTTCGCTGCCTGACATGAGCTGCTCAAGTCGTTGAGGTGACTATACAGTAATAACAGACATTGTTAAGGATAGAAAGATAACGAGAGACAAAGGAAAGCAATGAAGGAAAATCAAACGAATGAAAACTACCAATTTAGTTATTTTCATCAACAGAGGAATGAGATATTTTGTGTTCATACACAAACGGCATCTTTACTTTTCTTTGATTAGAAATAAAAATAAAACAATAACTGAGAAACTATGAAACTGTGCTCTAAATTATTTTTTGAACATCTGAATAGCATTGGTTCCCCATTGCTGGAAACAAGTTGAAGTTATATAAATAAAGAATTCTATATGTATTGCAAACACAATTAGTAGACTTAGGCTAGTTTCCTTTTTATTCCAAAGAAACTTTTAAAGACAAATTGTACACATGTACACATCCAAATGTCAAACAACAATGTTTGACAACTGCCTTTGTGTGAAGGATTCCTGTCCTACAATTTTTTTTAAATGTTGCACTTTTTCAAAATGTTTGAATAAATTCTTACATGAGACAACATCTGCACCCTACTTCAGAGAAAAGGAACTGAAGGGAGTGTTCTTCACTAGCACTTATATTGCTCCAACTAACAACTGTCTAGATATTCCCCTGGGGTTAGGCAGACAGTTTGTGACTGCACAGAGCCACCTATTTCCCATCCCTCAGCTTCTTAGCTTCTACTATCCATGTTCAGATAGTTTGAACAGTATAGGTACAGGAGTGTTCACAACAAGCAGATGAGTGCAGTAACCATAGTACCGTTTTTTCCTAAGGGGCGGGGTAATGCACTATCCTTTGCTTTAGAAAACAGTTGTTCTCAAACTTCAGCACAAAGCAGGATGGGATCATCAGTCATCTGTGTTGCATATGTGGATTCAGGCTCATTGTCTCAGAGTTATTCTTCTAATTTAATTTGATCCCTAATCTATTATTTCCTTTCACTGTATATCCCTTTGAGTACTTATTATCTGTTTTTTTTAAGATATCTTTGTGCCAGAGAGTGACTTTATTTGGGATAAAGAGTGAAAGCTAGTCACAGAGGGGAGGACATTGCCTGTAATGTTCGCCCGGCTCAGGATTCAAACCGGCTTACTAGGCAGCGTTCACCGCACATGGGCCGCCAGCTCTAACCACTGAGCTACCCGGTGGCCCTGAATACTAATCTTTAACATCTTACACTTTACAAATAGTCTCTTTTACTATTCAGCCAGGCTTAGATGCGTTCATTGAGGATATTGAGAAGCAGCTGGATAAGGGAGGACCAATGCTCTGTTGCCAATTTATATCAATGCATGGGAATAAGTCTGAAGACATCTTGTTTTTCTGGCACAAAACTCACCTGCTTTATCATATCAGACTTTAATCAATTGAATACATTAAATCAATCATAGCTGTAAAATGCATCTCAAATCTAGCCATTGATCTTGCGAAGGGGTGCTTTGCTTTCATCCTGAATAATAAAAACGTAATTGCAAATTTTCTTTAGAAATTCTGGGTTGTTTGGTTATAATACTGACTCATGCGAGAAGGAACAGAATAGTTTCTGATCCTGTCACGTAGGATATGTTTCCCAAATGTGAAATCTCTATTTGTGGAAGGAGCCTGAGGGCATGTTCAGTTTCATTCCTTTGGTGGCTGTCTGCAGCCTCTACCCAAGTGACAAGATGTAAGACGTTCTGCACAACAGTGGGCATAATTGACACAGACCTGGTGTATGTTAGGAAACATTGCTTTACTCTCAGTATCTCTCTTTTACTCAATACCCCCCTCTATTTGTACCCTGCCACCACAGTGTGTGTGTGTGTGTGTGTGTGTTTGTTATTTGTGTGTTCAGAATCTGCAGTGAAAGGTTTTTAGCTTTGCCCTATTCTCCCCTAAGATAATCTTTATAAGAGATCAAGATAATGTTTAGATACAAAAAACATTTTCTCACTCCGGGGACGTTACATATTTTCCTTTTAACAGGAAAAAAAAAACAAGCAAACCCAAGAGCATGGCCTGCATCACAGCACCTTTTCCACCTCATTGGCTGGCCTTTCCAGATGCTATCAATGAGCAGGTGATTTTGGTGCAGCCCATAAGTTCTGCATTGCAGAGGTATAGTCTGAATCACTAAACAGAGATTGTGCTCTAGCTATCTTTACATTGTATTTCTATTATCTGCACAGCAGCCACCCTGACTACTGTGAGCACAAAGCACCATAAATAGATTCTTCTTGCTAGTGCTGAAAAAAATGATTTTGCTTTGTCTCATAATTGGATTGATTAAATACATATATCATCTTTAATATCAGGCCTATAGTATTAATGTGTGTTTTTACATGATTACACAATGCAGTGATTAATTATTGAACTGGCGAAAATAAACTATACAACATACCTCGGCCCATGGCTGTCTGAATATTTGAGCAATTTCATTCAAAAAAAATGTCATATATAATACAACTGTTCTGTAAATAACTTTACTTTAAATCATGTCAGTCTCGTTTCTGAATTATACTAGCAAGCATCATTTTTAGTAAGTTAACAGTTAAACATTTTTCTTTTGCAAGACGGATACATTTGATGATAATTTTAACTGCTAGTTTATTACAAACTGCTTTTGGTGGAGAACACAGAGATTAAACTACCACCTGAAAACATGAAAAGAGCAAATATGTTGTAACAGTGAAAGATATTTTACTTTCTCTGTGTTTCTTTTACCACCACAGCTGGATTCTGTTTTGTGTTGTTGCTAGGCAACAAATACTGTTACAGTGAATACTTGTGAGTCTTGACTGTTATTGCTTAGTAACACAATTATGCCCCAGTAAGTAAAAACTGAAATCCGCGAGGCTTGAAAACCACAGAGCTCAGTGCTCAAACTTTTTTTGCATGACTTAAGTTGAATCCGGTGACTTGGCTGCAAAAGGCCGGTGACAATGAAGAACGGTCGCACAGCACCGAGCCCACTCCTCACTGTCTCTTTTCATATGCTAATCCAAAGCCACAGCACGCCCACCAATTACTGATCCTCAGTCAGCCAGTGGGTCCCGATTCCCTCCACTGACCAGCAGACATATTGAAAACCCCCTGGGAGAGACATCATTTATGTGATGTACACAAAGACATTAATCAAGTTTACTTCTCATGTTCACTTAACTCACAATTAACCAGTAGCTATTCTTAGATTTATGAGATAAAAATGGTCATCTGAAAAAACGACTTATAAAAACTCAAACATTTCTTTGAGGATGTGATTCATTTTCCAGCTGCTGCTCCATATGGCGTTCTGGGTAAAAGCCAATTATAATAACCAAGGGCAACAGTGCTGTCTGCATGGCTCTATTCTGTTTTTAATCCGGTTTCAGTTGGTATGGAGATTGGGAAAGATAAGTACACAAGTTCTCCATGCTAAGAAAAAGTTGAAGGAACTGAAATCGGATTCAGTCCTGCTCCCCACCCCTGGCTCCCCACCCTGGCTCCCAAAAGCTTCTCTTCCCAAAACTGTCAATTAACCTAAACAAGAAAAATGTAACCTAGGAAAGTTTAAACCACATAATGGATCAAGACAAACTGAATGTAGGTCTGATTTCACATGTTGGTGCACACAGTTTTTGTCTGCGTAATAAGTCAAATATTTTGGGTAAATGGGAGTTTTTGGGGGGAAAACTGTCCAATTTTTCTCCCGTTTTTATAAACATTCTAATTTATTACTGATGTATTTTCTTCAATACCCTTCACCAAAAAGAAAACATATCAGCCTACATCAGTCTCATATTTTACCTGCCTTCATCTGTCAAGTGAAAAGATTTCTTCCCGATCATAGTAAGCTTATAAAATCCTAGATCGGCATGTAGCGTCTCTCCTGTCGGGCCGCTGTCAGTCGAGGAGTCAATCACACCGGACTGCAGTGAGGAAAAATTAATCAGCTGGTTCAGAAGTAGTTTAGTGGACTTCACTGACAGCCAGAACTGAGAGTGTCGCAGCAGCCAACAGACTGGAACCGCTGCCTGGCCTCAAGCTGCTTCCTGTTTCTCGACCATAGTAAGCGCTCCAGTGACGTCACTTTGAATAGTTTGTGAAGTTAACAGCCTGCCATGCTGTTGCCCCTACATTCCTCTCTGTACGATTACACCAGTGTTAATTTCATCAACGAAAACTATGACGAAAAATGTTCGTCAACGACCTTTTTTACATGACTAAGAGGAAACGATGACGAGCTAAAAATAGATTTTTGATAATAAAAACGACTATTTTGTTTTCGTTTACGAGACGAGATGGGACTAAGGTGTTAATGGTGGACTATCGGACATTCAAAATGCAGGATATTTTCCCCCAATTGTCCGTCTTGTTTGTCAAAAATGCATCCCTGTCATTGGTTGAATTAGTTGGGATTCTGAATCTGCACACGTTACTCATATTACACAAGTAAAGGGTTAAGAGAGTGAAATGTGGCTTTACGAATTTTCAAAATGAACACTGAATTACACAGCTTAAAACATGTCACCCTAGGTAATATGTATGCCAACATATAGTATAAGCAGGTTTACTGACAGGATACACACTCCTGAGAAAAGACAAACAGTGTAAGGGGTGCTATAGAAGATATATACACAGATAAAAACAAATCCACTCACTTCAGATACCACCGCATCTTTATTACCCAGATGGGTCCAATAGACTTTTATTACACCTGACAAGAGATGAATTCCATTAATGAACATCAAGTGACTGTGTGTGTGTGTGTGTGTGTGTGTGTGTGTGTGTGTGTGTGTGTGTGTGTGTGTGTGTGTGTGTGTGTGTGTGTGTGTGTGTGTGTGTGTGTGTGTGTGTGTGTGTGTGTGTGTGTGTGTGTGTGTGTGTGTGTGTGTGTGTGTGTGTGTGTGTGTGTGTGTGTGTGTGTGTGTGTGTGTGTGTGTGTGTGTGTGTGTGTGTGTGTGTGTGTGTGTGTGTGTGTGTGTGTGCGCGCGCCCTCCCCTGTGACTAATGTATCATATGCAGCAGCAGGGTCGTCTATAAATAACAACATGATGTTCATTTACTGAGCGGGAGGGGTGACTTGTGTCTGGGCAGATTGATGAACGGGTGGAGTGCATGTGTGTGTTGTTCCCCATTCTTTCGCTCACATGCGGTCGGTCAGTTTTATGTGAGACAACAGAGTAGACTTTAATATTGAGCACACAGAGTGCCTGAGGCAAGCGCAACGATCTTTCTGGAAGTACACAAACCTTTCTCGCCAATTTGTGCATTGTGATGGCCAATATGTGCGAACCACATGCAGTATGGGTAAGGGTGAAACTTCACAAAAAGCTGGGAAACAACAACAACAGCAGAGTGAGTGGGCATGCTCTTGACAGCCCGATGTCAGATTACAGCAGAGAAATGCAGGATTGAGTAACTATCCACAGTAGTTAATTATAAGTGCGTATTCCTTTACAACAGTTAATAGTCTATACTCTAGAGTGAATTCTTAGAACACTGAACATACTTTTTCTTTTAGCTTTCCTTGATATATCATTATTGTGCCTCCATCTTTTCAAGTACAGGTCTTGGGTTCAGGTGCCCTGCCTTGTGTAAATGCCTAATTTCCATAGCGTGGTTCGACCCTTTTCTCTATTTCTTTTTCCACTGCAGCAGATAGTATCCCTTCAGTGTAGGCGGGATTAGCTGGCTGTCGTAGCTAAACCACATCAAACTGCCCTGACATCATCTTCCCTGCTTCTCTTCCCTGGATGCTTTCATTGGCAGTCAAACAGAGGAAAATCTCCACTTTGTGAATTGTAGCCCATGTTGAGGTTCTGGGTGCTCTCATCTTTAAAAAAAATCTAAGTCTAGTCAAAAGACAGTTCCATCTTATTACAAAACGTGTTCCTATTGAGAGGAGCCTGGCCTTTTTTAAATGGCAGGTTTGTGCAGGATGTTCACTGTCGTGCTAATGACTTCTGACCATTATTGGTCTGCAGTGTTTCAACTCCACATAATAGTGACAACTCCGCTCATTTAGAAACTCAACTGCAGTGTTACCAACAAAAGTACCAAGTTACTATGAACAACTTTTGCTGATGGAAAACCGAAACCCCCCCCCCCCCCCTCCGCCGGCATTATAATGTCCGTCTTTTCACTGAATTGTCGTCTTGAAAAGGGTACTCACAACAATTCCGCAACAACTTCATCCTCACCTGTTGCACTTGCCATTTCAACGTTAAAAACAATAAAACGGCCTGAATTGCTTCGTCGCATTCATCTAGATTCTAGATCCTCTGTCTCGAGCGAGTTAACTAGCGGGCCTTCTAGAGTACCCTGGAACTGAGGGAAACTCTGAAAGAATACGCCCATTGGCTATAAATCAATATATGATTGGTTGATCAAACTGTCAGTCCAAACGTACGCTCTCATTCAGTGCAACGGCCAGGGCATTCGATCAAGGATGTAGAATACCTTGGTTGAAGGATATTCTACCCAGAGACCCAGAACAAGATCTTATTGGTTGCTTTCTTTTCTAACACAAAACCACTGAAATGCGTAGTGCATGGTCCGAGAAGGACAAACAAATCAACGTAACACTGTAATATTACAGATCAACAACACAGATACCATTCTCATTTATTCATTTTATATACATTTTATTTATATAATTAAATCGATTTTTTTGTTTGTGTTATCTGAGTGTTCCAGGGTATGCTCTGAATACCTTCAATGCCCTGACGGTTCGCCTCTGGTTTCTGTCCTATTAGTGTCCAGTATCCGTCCCTTTCTTATCTGTTTGCTGGTTATTACTTGACATTTTGAATGTCATTGTCAACTAGACAATGCTTCAACTAGAATAAAAGCAAAAGCAGTTTTCCCACCCTGACTGCAGGTACAGTACTTTGAACAATACCCCTCTGTGCTGCAGCAGAGAGGAGAGAGACACTTTAATGTTTCCTTCTCTGAGAGTGAAGAGCCTTATCTGTAAACAGGTGGCAGTCACTGTGTGCTGTTGCATCAGTCGCCTTTCAGTCTTCTTTAAAAAAGGAAAATAGGGATAAAAGCACAGCAGAACTAAGGAGTGGTATTATATACAGTATAATAAAGACAGAAGGAGACTTTGAGGTGTGTTAGTCCTCTGTGAGTTTATGAAAATGTTGTGATTAACCAGTCTGAATGGGGAAGTTCGCTTAGGATAAAGGAGTGAGCAACGTTCTCCACATTCCCAGTTTTAATGGGAAAAAGCACATGTTCTCAAATTTGCGCGCACATTTTCAAGGTCAAAATATAAATAATAAATCTACATTCTTAGCATTCTTTTGGTTTTATTATTATACGCAGGGCTGCAAATAACTACTTTCATTACCTATTAATCTTGATTGAATGTTTGAACATTGCTCAGTTTATAACCAAAGCACAAAGATATTTATTTCCAATAAAAAAAACTCACAAGTGAATCCTCACATTTGTTGGCAGGGATTATCATTTCGTTTTTGTTTTTTTAAACTTTTTGTTGACTGAGTGACTTAAACAAACTATTCCCTCAAACGTTATTACGGTTTCAAAAGAGCTCAATTTCAAGTTATGTCATTTTCAAAGCGGACCTTTTTAAAAACTGTGATAATTGCAGTGATCCTGTAATGAAAGAATTGTTTTCATAACTATTTCAAAAATGTTCCCGCAACTGCCTCTTTGTCAAACTAATGATTTCCTTCCCATTGTCCATGAGTGCAGGGAGGGAGGTGCATGCGGTATAAACAGACTGAAAAGAGGAAAGGCTGAAGTGTTCTCTGAAGTCAGTTTTATAGCTCAGTGCAATGTGTTGTGTTCAGTCAAACACACAATCCCTGAACTTTGCAGTATTATCTCCTAAAGACAGCTGTGCTGAGGACCTCTGACTCCCATGTGCTTATATGGGCTAGCTCACTCCTCCCCCCTGCATTTCTCTGCAAATGGTACAGTCCATTTAAAAAGGTGCTTGTCGTCTCTCAATGCTCTGTGTCCTTTCAACAGTCAGCTGCAGGGAGCACATTTCACCGGGGCAGTGCTGGCTCTCTATAACACACACACATACACACACACACATACACACACACATACACATACATACACACACACACACATACACACACACACACACACACACATGCGCTCTCATGCTGTTACGGTACTCTCAGGCACACACACTAACCGGCATGCTTGCACACTGACACACTCACACTACGCATACATTATCTCTAGAGCGCAAACTTCTTACAGCAGTTACACATTTCCCCTGAGCTGGATGCCTCTCTTTAAGGGAATGGACAAACTGCTCTAAAGGATTTTGGAACTTGGCTTTCTTATAAAGAAAGGGGAGAAATAACAGACAGAAAAGGAGAAGGAGGAAGGATTTATTTGGGGACACGTTCCTTCACTGGAGATGTACAACTTGTCAGTATGACACCTTGTCCGGATTCCCCTCTCCTCCTCAGGCAAAAATCCTGAAAATGATGGATGACAACAAGCAGCTGGCTCAGCGCATCGATGGGGCCATTCAGTCCGCCAGCCAGGAGGTGACCAACCTGCGGTCCGAGCTGAGCGCCACCAGCCGCAGACTGGCCGAGCTGGGGGCCACCGACTCGGGCAGCATGCTGGAGACCCTGCAGCACAACCACAACGGTAGGACAGCCCCTCGGAGAGTGGAGTGAGACTGTGCTGAGAAGCTGCGAACATGTGGGGAAGGATGAGTGCACTCTGATGCAGCGCTGTATGATCTCGCTGTGTGTGTTCCTGCATGTCATGGAGTTGAAAAAGCCTCTGCTCATGCCTCTTTCTGTGTAAAGTTAGCAAGTGGGTTGAACAAAAGAGGTGAGGCGTTCCTGCTGGCTTGTGTCCACTCTGAGTTCTCCCACAAATCCCCTCTCATGTTGAATAAATAAGCTTTTGAACCTTTCAGAGGGGGGGAGTGCTGCACTTTAGTGAAGGCAGAGTGGGTAAAGTTACAACCTCTTTTCACTGTCGGGCACTCGCATTCGGTTCTCCCTTAACTGGGCAATGGATCTGTGTCTCTCGAGTAGGAAGGGAAAAGGGGGCTGGTTTTAGGGTTGCCGTGGGTTACTGTTACCGAGAGCTGGTTTGAATGGCTGCCCAGTTTGTAGAATGCTGTCGTGTGTGTGTGTGTGTGTGTGTGTGTGTGTGTGTGTGTGTGTGTGTGTGTGTGTGTGTGTGTGTGTGTGTGTGTGTGTGTGTGTGTGTGTGTGTGTGTGTGTGTGTGTGTGTGTGTGTGTGTGTGTGTGTGTGTGTGTGTGTGTGTGTGTGTGTGTGTGTGTGTGTGTGTGTGTGTGTGTGTGTGTGTGTGTGTGTGTGTGTGTGTGTGTGGCTGGCCGGGTTGTGGTGCAGCTGCACTGTTTGTCCTTTTCTAACTTTTTTGTCCTACACTGAGTTTTGACATATACAAAGGTAACAGATGTGAGTTTTTGTGTACATGCATAAGCACGGGTGGCATCATTAGCATGTGTGCCCATGCTGTCATGTCCTTTCAGCTTCTGGCACACACATATTACTCACACACTCTTGCTGTTTCCATAGAAGTCAGCTGGTACACTGAGCCGGCTGAGAGGATACGTTTCTTCTTGGCCTTGGGAGCACTCTTCTTTGAAACCACATATCTTTGGGATACTTCTGAGTTATTTGGTCCCCAGTTGACCTCTGTAGTGTTTTTTTTAAAAGAGGGAAATACACAGCTGGTCAGGAACAGTTTGGTCATGTGTCAGCATTGTTTTCAATGGACTGCCGCTGTTGCTTTGTTTTTCAGCTTTTTCTTTCAGCTTGTGTGTGTGTGTGCCTTGCGGTATCCCTTTAACCCTGATGCACGCTCACACTCCTGCTGTTTCCATAGCAGTGTGTGTGCCAGTGCGAGTGACGGCAAGCATTCCTCTGGGGGGGTTAGAGCACTGATGTCATTGTGCTTGTTGCTGCTTCACTGCTTAGCTGAAATTAGGCCTGATGTGTGCATGTTCAGTGGTGGAATCACGTTCATCTGTCGAGAAGATTCATAAAACATGTTTATTCTTATTCTCAAAATGTTTCTGAAATGATACACATTAAGAACATGGCATCTACGGTTTCTGTACATTCCCCACATAAAAGGATTTTGTCAGATATAATTGTCCAGAAATATGGTGTTAAGCGGTACTGAGTGCCCATTTTCTCAACATCAATGACAAATGCCTACATCCTTTTGATAGTAACGACTAAGGTTTCTGATTCCTGGCTTGGTTTGGCCTGTATATCTTTCCTCTGTCATTGTCAATAAGCCTTTTTTTTTTTCTCTTTACACCCATCTCTCACTGTCTGTGTCAAGACAGCCCTTTCTCTCTTCCAAGCTGTTCTTTACAAGCCCAGGCTGTATAATAGAAACGGCTGGGCATAGGGGGGATTATGTAATTTATCACCAGTGTCTCTGTTGGGAAGGGAGGTGTGTGCTAAGGGTAGCTGGTTCATTGCACAGCTGACAGTGGGAGTCCTGGGGGAGATTTGCTGGGGGTGCTACCTGGCACATCACTACCAACAGAAGTAACCTTGCTAGCTTACCTTAATTGCATTTGCTCTGCCTGGGGGTTTTCATCTGCATGTTCTTTTCATCCCAGCAAGTAAAAATGTTTGGATAAATCTTTGTAGGGATGTCCCAATACCAGAGACGAGTATGTAACATAGGGTCTTGTTGCGATCAAACCAGGGACACCAGGTTATATATTTTCTTTTGTGCAAATTGGGACACGGATCAGTTTTATAAACTTTGGTCGGCTACTCTATTGTTTGCTTTCCCCAGAGAAACAGTGACAATGTGTGAACAAGCAGTGTACATTGACCTACTTGATATACTTTCCCTGTGTTTAGCAACCTTTTCTACTTAGCCTGTGTTTAGCAACCTTTTCTACTTAGAAATACGGCTCCTTATTACTTGGCTTTATGTCCCTTACTTATCCCGAGCTTACTTTGTGTCTGAGATGAAACAAATGTGCTTATATGCAAGTTGATAGATAAAGCTTTGAATATTTTTTACTGCAGCTGATTGTACTCTCACCACCTATCGTGAGTTATGACCATTTTTATTTATTTAGCAATGAATGGTTATGAGAGAAGGTCAGTCGTATTGCATTTATTGACCCATCCATTCTGATACTTTCAAGTATTTAAGTCAAGCTTGGTTGGTCAAGCATTCACAAGATTATTGCTGCCTTAACCCAAAGGGCATGCAACTCTATCTGAACCTCATCAAAAGATTTTACACGATGTCTGGTAAATCATTTGAGTTATAATCCCTGTAATAATTAAAAATACAAAAATATATTTACCTTCAAGGATCCAGAAGATTAAGAATGATTTGGGCCTATTATATCATTTAGCATAGAGGATTTGCTGTCTCTATACATCATTAATGAGCAGACAAGCGCTGCATGTTTAAATGCTCCTGAGGCTACAGTTTGATGGTGTTCTCTAATTCTGTTCACGGAAAGCCTCCTTGGCCATTGCCGTTAGATATTAAACAGGATTAAGAAGATTGTGAGTCTATTTGGTTAAAGAAGTATCTCCACCAGAGGTGAAGGGAAGAGCAAATAAGACGTGACGCTTGTAATACCATTAGTCAGGGCTTTAGGAATTGGAAGGAAATACGAGCCAGTTCTCCAGACCAGCCGCAGCACAGCATGTTGCATCGGGTGTTATTATAAGGTTTAACCTCTATTTCAAAAGCACCTTAAAGTAGGGCTGACACCTCTCAGACTGGCCCCACCTGCAGGCTCCAGGTCGATGCAGCATTGTGATGGCCAGCCATTCATCAATACAGGACTTTGAAAGCGAGAGGCTAAGCTTTTATCCACTAGCTGTATGGCATACACATCAGGCATCTTACAACAGAAGAAGAGCAGCACATTTCTGCCTCCTCTCTGTACTTTTGAGTACTCGAATATTTAAAAACTGTCACAGAAACATCTATCCTCCCTCAGTTTTACTCGGCGTGGAACAAAAACGCACACACTGCCTGTTCTAAAGATTGTCTTCCCATATATAACATGGCATTTCAGGGAACAATTTATGATTATAATTGTTATGTTCTGCTCAGCGGGGTTTCCGCAATTCTGTGTACAGCGTTACCACTCAATTGTCAGTTATATAGAGAGAGACTACTCGCACCGTAAATGCTTCATTAACATCATGAAGAGCTTGGACATTTGTATTCCTGCTCTGTGCAGAATACACACGTTCATGCACTCGCACGTGTGACATGCATCCCTTATTCACACTCTGACAATCAACACTTACCAAAAACTAATGTTAAAGGGAAAATGCATTGCTTCATTTTGTTTCAGACTAGATTTAAACATGTAGAGCAAGTCATCCCAGGGCTACTTATCTAAACTAAGCATTTATTTGAGGCAATATGAAATTATTAGAAATACAGATAGGCTCTATTCAAACGCTCAACTGTTTTAGACTTACCATTCATTCGAAAATATATGAATTAAATACAGGATTTGCATAATTTGGAGAAACACTTTTATATCTCAGGCTTTTGAAAATGTCAACAGGCTCTTACATTATGGCCTACCCTCTTCAATTAAGATAATGTATGCAAAAGAGCCTTTTTTTGTCACCACTTTCTTGTTAAAAGTATAATTTGAGCGCTTAGTTAGTTCCATTACATTGCACTGATTTTAATTGATGCATACCAATAGCCGTGGAAAAAAAGTGTGTTAAATAAATCCTAATGATTTTGGTTTATTTGAGTAATTTATTATATTTAACGAAAATATCAACTTACATAGATATAAGTCGCCTAGTTATGAATTATATACTACTACTTCAAATATTTGTCACATAAGGAACAGAGAGCAACATTTTTGGGACTCAATCTGTATGTTTTCTTTGTGCTTTTATATACGGTACTTAAGTTTCACAACACATCTCCAGATGTAAACACATGTAATCACTGCCTTTGCTGCATCAAGCAAAAATATAATTTCCCACATTGTTTATTGTTGAGTTTTAAATCACATCAAAGTCCTTCAAGCTAAGAACGTTGTCACAGATTACAGGTTTTGCCTCCATGAATTGCTTTCCTGCTGTCTCTAGTCTGATTAGACGATGTCTGGAAAAACCTGACATTTTCCAGCAGCTAATGCCTTCATACCCTTTACACTCCCTTTCATTGATTTGATGAAGAGGGATAGGTTTAAAGCTGCTGCCACTCAGAAAGGCATGCGGTGCAGAAAGCCAGCTGAGAGACTCAAAAGCAAAGACACAATAAGACAGGAAAGAGAAAACAGGGGTATCGCACTCACAAAAGACTGCAATGAATTACCTCATGCTGTGAAAATGACACCAAATCTCATTAGTGTTTCCGTAGATTCTCTGTCTATGGCAATGCAAAACTTAATGACTTGTGGGGAGGCACAGTGATAGTCCTCCTCAGGTTTCCTGTTTATGGCACGTTTTATTTGATAAAGTTACCCAACAGATGGTTTCTCATCAAAGCAGTACTCACAAGTGCAACACAAATTGGAAACGCCACAAATGCCTTTGGCAAATTCATTTAGATCCTCTGTTGGCACCAACCGCAGTAACTTCCTTAATGAATCCCACATTTAGAAGGAATCACCACTCACTGAAGTTCGTATTTCAAATGGAACGACCCATGTCAAGATAATTAATAAGGCTGAAACCTGAACATGGGGTTGAAAGTAGTAATTCCTTGGTTGTAAAGCATCTTAATGATGAATGATGTTATTCTGAAACCATATGCTTAAAGGTCACTCATTTACTTGCACATGTAGTCATCAAGCGGGTGAGAGAACCCTCTGAATTAGATTGATTACAATGCAGTGTAAAGTTAAGGATATGACATGCTGCCTCTTGCGCAAGTTATACACACACACACACGAGCAGAGGAGCAAAGTGTTTTCCAGACGGTCATCAGTTGTCATAAGGCCTTGAGACACTGTCAGTGGCTTTGTTTGACATTACAACTCTAGTATTAATACATTCATCCCCCCTACTACTACACACACCTTTTTATTTTTTATTCTCCACCTGAATAAACAATTTGATGCCCTTCATAGCATTCGGGTAGGTCAGGTCTGTATGCATATTTGATGTTTTGGGCTGGTCGCAGTCCGCATTAATGAGTGGCTCTCAGCTGTGTAAATGAATGCTGCCCTTCTTCCTTCAGCCTAACGTTCCTGAAAACTGATGCTAACAGACCTCTCATGCTACGCGGCAGATGGCGTGAGCGAGTGTGTTCAGTATCCGTTGACATTGTACATATTCAGATGTCATGAATTGCAAAGCTGTTTCATGCAAAACTGTAGGAGTAGGGGTCAGATTGGGGGTGGACCAAGTGATCAAGGACCGCATAAATATCACTCTTCCCACAGAAAGACATTACAGAGAAGATCTGGTGTTATTCGTAGCTCTTTGAAGGTGACAGTCCAGTATAATAGATTGGGCACCATGTGGATAGACTCCTGTGACCAATGATTACAACTCATTAATTTGATGGAAAGCTTCATTAGTGGAAGATGGTGGGTGGTGGGCTTCATTGTTTTTTATACTGTATCGACTGTGATACCCTTATTAGTCTCTGGATGGTCCTCATATTATAAGTTTGCCACAGGGCCGAGCTCAAACATATTAAAGCCAACCCCAGATAACGTGGGTGAGAGTCATTTGTATTGTTGCCAGTGATCCAGTGAAAATAAATGAGAACCAAATAAATGACAGTGGATGGATCCATGCAAGGCTGAACTGCGAATACATCGGATGGGACACTGGCTCAGAAATCCGCACAGCGGAAGCTGATAGGTCTTCTCTGTTGCCCCAGAGAATGGCTCCTAATATACCAAGATAGGAGATGAGGGAAGAGTGTGCTCGTCAAGTGCGGAGCCCCACAGTGGTTTCTGAATGATGTGATGTGACGGGGATTTGGGGAAGAATTGGGGGGACTGGGGGGGGGGGTCCTTCTCTGTGGGGCATCCTTAGATGTTGTCAGCAATTACTCGCAATGAGGTGCAGTCAGACGATCGGCTGTGGCTGCAGCGATGATGAAATGACATTTCCCCTGTTCATCTTGCATTCCCCGAAGTGGTAGATGGAATGATGCTGTGGTGTGTTTGATCATTACAGAGTGCTGCAGCACTGTGCCAAGACGATGGGACTGTTGACGCCATCCTTATACTTTATCTCTATCTTGCAGTAAAAGTGTTTGGAAAGTATTTGTAGTATTACTGTATGTTTAAAAAAAAAAAAAGGACTTAAAGTTCTCCTATTATACTGTTTTTCAACAATATATTATAGGTCTCAGATATATACAAAACATGTCTCCGAAGTGTTTGGCTCCAAATACCAAACAGATCATTGTAGCATCCCATAAACCCCTCTGTTTCAGCCCTGTTTCAAAAGTGCTGATTCTCTGTCTTTACTTTAGATGAAAATAAGGAGCCACTCCCCATGCCCCTTTTGGATAATAGGTGACCTTTAAATGTGTTAGGCCGATTCATATTTACTGGTTCATTAATGACAGTTCAAAGCAGCTTCTAAGTCTACACAGTGTTAATTTTGGATCCTGGGGTACAGGGTGTGTGCAACCCAAGGCGATAAGGATATTTTGGGTGTAGGTAGGCCTATAGCCGAATAGAATTACTGCATAGCTCTGCAGCTCAGCATTGCTTTGCCTCGGAGCATTTTCAGACATACTGGTCCTGGGTCGGATTTCTCCTCTCACACATCCCACTGCAGCCGTTTAGGAGCTGACAAATAGAGCGGGATCTCGGATCAGTGATCCTGTAAAGCTTCTACTCGAGTGTCAAACGGCTTCCACCAGCTCACAAGGACCAGTCAGGGGAACTGCAAGTGTGTTTCAAATATTTTTGCGAGACATTGCCTTGAAATTGCTACATCGCTCTTGGAAAAGGGCACAGGATGTTATGTTCTTGGGCTAAACCAATGACGTTCAATGTTTAAAGACAAGGATCAGTGGGAGTCTCGAGGTACTCATGTTCAGCAGACACTAACACAAACACTCCTCTCCACCTCCCACAATTTGTACTTGACAGGCTGCCTGGAATGATGCCCTAAATCTTGTTGATGGTGTTGACTCTAGATAAGTTCATATTTTAGGAATATAAACAAGAGTTTCCTTGCTCTGTTGATTCTCTGGTCTATTTACGCAATGATCATGTTGAATTGAGGATAACTTTGTCTTTAAATCCTGTCACTTGTGAGTAAGATTTGGGGAATTTAGTTGTCTGGGAACAATTCCTTGTCTAGAGGCCAGGTGTTCCAAGTATGTTGTTGCCGTGACAGTTTCTTTGACTGAGATCACATAAAACACCTGTGCTTAGACCTCGTGTTCAGCTGTGAGTGTTGCCAGTGACAGAAGGCCAGAGGTCATGGCAGTAGATACATTACATCATCATTGTTGTTGCAAATCAATACAATGTGTATAATACGTTGATAAGTAATTAGTAAGTGTTGGATTGTGTTCGTTGTTCTCGCGTCCAGGAGAGAAGTTAAAATAACGAGACTAATGGAGTCTCTGAAAAGATTCGATTTGGTACTTTAATTAAAGGTGACCTATCATGTAAAATGCACTTTAGTACGTCTTTTATACATGAATATGTGTCCCCGGTGTTTCAGAGAACTCACCAAGTGTCAGAAAACACAACCCTCTCTCTTTTCTTCCATACCCAAATCTCTAAAAACGGGTCTGATACGGACTGATACAGATTTCAAATATCTCTGACGTCAGAAACGAGGAGCTCCACCTATATGGGCAACTCTCCACCTATCAGGAGTAGACAGCCACGGCCATTGCCGTTCAAAAGCGCTGGAGACGCTGTAGTACATATGCCAGGCCTGTAGGTGGCGCTGTAGTCTGCCACAAAAGCAGCGAAGAAGACTTCTCACAGAATCAGCCCTTGCCCATGCAGGGCTAAAAAATAGCAAATAGAGCGAAATGAGGTATGGCTAAAATGCATGATCTGTTTGGTATTTTGAAAAAAAAACTTTGCAGACATGTTTTATATAGGTATGGCCCTACAATATATTATTCAAATATAGCATGATAGGTCCACTTTAAGTAGCGTGGTAATGAAACAAACAGAGGAGTAGTAGGACAACAGCTGTGGTCCCGAGGCTGCAGCTATGGGGTGAAGAAGAGAGCAAACAAGCCAAGAACCCCCTATATTATCATCTATATCTGATGAAATGGCTCCTCCTTTCAATGCCGGCTGTTGACGTAAAAAGGGAACCTCCCTCCCTGTGTTCTTCTGTGTCCAATATCGCTTAAAACAGAGGATTTAGACGTTGTGTATTCATTGCATCACTCTACACGCCTTTTCTCCTCATGCACTCTTTCATGACTTTTTATTTAATGCATTTTAACGGCTGTAATCGATGTTAACGTAGAACCGGAAGTGGTCATTGTTGTCAACGGCAACGCCTTTCATTACAGCTTTTCAAAGTAAACTTTAACCGGAACTGTTTTCAGAAGAAAACAGTTTTAAACTTACTGCGTGTTTAAGCTAAATTACGTATTTCAATATTGATTTTAATTTCTTACACAAGCTAGCTAAGTTGCATTACCTAGCTAAGATAAACTTTACTTGTGGAACATATTGGTTGAGAGAAAGCTAGTGAATGCTTTTCGTGCCCTTGATGATGAAAAGTTGTGGAAACATAACGTGGGGTGACTAATAAGAGAGCGCATTAACTGTTTTATTATCTTGTGTAACAGCTGCCGAGGTAATGGCCGTTTCAACGTTTTCCACATGATAAATCAAAGCTAAGTTTGAGATATTTTCTACATGGAGATCCCAGGGAGTGCACGGCTAATGATACAAACATATTGGCGTAAATATATCAATCAATACAAAAAAAAAGGTTTTTCTTATGATGTATTTATTGTTATTTTTCTTTTTCACTTCTAATTATCACATAGACAATCCGCATACACAGACACATAGCTGTTTGTTCCAGTCAGGCCTGGCTGTTGTGTTATCTTTCAGCCTACAGTTGTCCATCCATCAGCATGCAGGCTGTCCAGCCAGCTGGTGCCTGCCGGGTTGGAGAGGCAGATTGGGCTAGCCTGGGTGTCACAGTTGGGGGCAGGTGGGCTTCGCCATCAGGTACCTCGATGCCCATTTGCACAGACGGGAGCCTTCTCTGAGCGCCACGATGGGAACAGGACGCGTTTGGCGGAGGAAAAACGAGGGGCATCTTGATCCATGAGGATGCCAGCCCCGACAAATTGGATAAAGCCTCCAGTGGATAGGAAGGGCAATGCCAGTGTGAGGCTGACATTTGAAGAGGCACAGTGGGCGGAGTGGGCAGAGTGGGAGATGGCGGGGGGGGGGGGGGGTGACGGAGAGCAGATGTGTGTGTCCATCCCAACCTCGGCATCATGCTGAAGGAGAAGAAGCATTACTTACCATAATGGACGTAAACAGACGGATACACACATACATGGAGCAATAAGTTACGTGTATGTGTGTTTGTGTATGAGAGGGAGAGGACTTGCCCTTCAATAACGAGGCAAGGAAAAAACTGCATGTGGTACTATTTTCAAACGCACGTAATGTCTGTCTGGGGATACTCTCGATCCTCTACCTCATTAGCTTTTTTCACGTGTCATAAACCAAACCTTTTCCCTTTCTGCTCCTAGAATAAAACATGACTTGAAAGCCATATTTGATATGCTGATTCATTTGTGTTTTTAAAATGCCCCACAGACGTTCTTGCAACGTCAGGTTAGCTGCATGTATTGTGACTGCATGCTGTAGAAACATGCTTCCCAAAGCAGCTTTGGAAACATCGAATGGTACGCCTTGAAGACTCTTTAAATAGTTGATATACTGTAATGTGAAAACCATGACATTTTATGCTGAAATGCAAAGAACATCATATTTTAAGGGCTGTCCCCAATACGATTTTTGGGGGTCCGGATATTCGATAGTAATCAGCAGCGAATATTTGGATATTCGGCGGGCGCGCGTCAACACGTGTATTTCGGTTTATTCAAGGCATTCATTTTGTTATTCTACAATATTGTTGTTAATGTAAATAACCCAATTTATGTTCTTTTGAAATTGAAAAGGATATTGTGTTTGTTACTTTCGTTGCTGTTGTATTATGTCTTGTGTAATTCGGCTTGGCTTCCTATTTTGTATGGACATGCTTTTATTTTGAAGGAGAGTTAGCGCTGTTGACAGGAAGTTGTTGTTGCTATGGAAACAACGTGATGGACCAAAGGAGCGGAGATTAACGGAGAAAAGTCATATCTACAGACAAAAGACGGAGAAAGTAAACGATAAAGTTTATGGTTAAGTGTTAGCACCCCCTGAAGAGGCACAAGCTCTTACGTTGATATTGGAGATTTCAATAAATGTTATTTGGCACCCGCAGTGCAGCGGCTAAACTCCCCTTTTGGTAAACTTAGTGTGTATTGCTTAGCATAAATTACAATGACAAATCTTAAAATTTGCACTCTGCATATCAAAACCGGTGACAAATCTGTGAGGCTCTGTTATTAGCAGGCCAGCAGCAATTAAAGTCCATTTATCGTACACGTAAAAACAGGTGGCTAACTGTCAATTAGATTGCAGGTGTGCATATTGCAAAATAACATCAGACCTCCATCAGCTAGCTGAAGCAAAGCTGCTCATTTACACTTAACCAAAGCAGGTACAGATTTCTCTGTAGGTCGATTAACTCAAGTGTTTCTTCTGAGTTTCAAAGTCCAAGCGTCTGTTGTCAGGCCTTTAAGTAAGATGATGTGTTAATGCAAACTGTTTGACTTTAGAAATAAACAAAGCCTGGGTCTCAATGGCCTTGTTGGCAGAAGGAGAACTGTATTTGCCCTAACCCACTTAAGGATCTGTCCTGTCATCGTCTTTCATTCCATCGATCGGAATAATGCTTTAACGCCTATCTCGGTGTCTTATTGTATTACAGCTTTCATTTTGTAATAAAGGCATTAAGCAGTACGTAAAAATATACAAGACGTGTGTTGAAAGCTATCTGCTGTCTCTCTGCATTAATGAATTGAACTACTATTGATTATGTGGACTGCTGGTCCAAGGCAGTGTATCATGATGCACGCAATGTGAATGGCCTCTAAGACTTAACAAGCCAGGCTGTTAGTTTAGAGTCGATGCATCATTGAGCCCACATGACCTCCAAACTGAGGATACAATGTCCTCGTCATTAGAAAGTGTTCCCCGCTCCACCATGCCTTTGAGTCTTCATCAGCAGATGGGGCCTGTACCTGATCCGTAGGTAGGGGAGAAACAGAATCACTGCTACAAAATGTGTGTTTTGTTAGCAGTTACCTAAAGAAAGTCCCTGAACTAATCTGATATATTTTTTCTATCTTTTTTTATTTTTCTATCTTTTTTCTATTTGCTAACTCAAATTTAAATTTGGACTATAGATTTTAACATCATTAATGGACGGTGCTCCTGTGCGACTATGGAGCTTATAGTCATTACTTTACTTATTGCTGAAACTTCTGGGGGGGGGGGGGGGGCATTCAACATAGCACATTCTTGCCCCTATCTCTTATAAACAAACCCCCACATTGTTGCATTTTAAAATTCTCAAAGAAGGAGGATGGTGTTGTAAGTGTGTAACTAGCATTGCCCCTTCATTATCAAGCCAAAAAAGCTTATAGTAAAAAGTGATATCTTAGATACAAATTATCCTCTTAAAAAAGTGTTTTCTGTTAATATCTGTGGTCATTTGCTAACTTGCTCAGTTTGTTGTACAGATATTTCCTGTCCTTTAACTGAACTGCTGATGTTGCAATTCACTCTTCACAAACAGACATGCCAAGAAGTTGTAAATGACTTGCTAAAAATGTCTCTTACTGCAGAAAAAGCCCTATATAATGTTGTGGCAAATCCTATTTGTATTCAGAAGTGGGTTCTGTAGTGGTCTTATCAGAGACAACAATAGACAGGTACCGCCAGCTGCTCAGTCAGTGTAGAAGTAGTCATGCACTTCATCTCTCTGAAGCTAAGGGGCTTTGTCTCGTAGCTCCATCCAAACAAGGCGAGTTCAGCCAGAGTTCAACAGGAAGTTGAGAAGGAAAGCCAGATTCCCGCTTCCCCCCGTGTCTGTTACTCCAACATTTTGAGTTCTATTCCTCTGGCAAGAGAAGTGTTTGGGTTGACAGCCTGTTGGTTAGCTGAGAGAGAGAGAGAGAGAGAGAGAGAGAGAGAGAGAGAGAGAGAGAGAGAGAGAGAGAGATGAGAGTGAGAGAGAGAGAGAGAGAGAGAGAGAGAGAGAGAGAGAGAGAGAGTGAGAGAGAGAGAGAGAGAGAGAGAGAGAGAGAGAGAGAGAGGAGAGAGAGAGAGAGAGAGAGAGAGAGAGAGACTGAGAGAGAGAGAGGATGAGAGAGAGAGAGAGAGGAGAGAGAGACCCCCTGTCTCTGTAATGGTGGGTCATTGGGCTTAAACTACGTTCTAGAACTCCCTCTATCTCATAGGTTAACGGGAGGAACAAATCTATTCAAATCGAAAGGGGTCAGGATGCAGAGGAGACATCATTCTTAATAACATCTTCAGTATGAACAAAAGTATGCTCTCAAGGAGGGTTTTGTCATCTTTCAGGTAAGATGAAAAATGAATCTTTGACTTGGCAATCCCAAGGGGAACATGTCTACTTATCAAAGATGCAGATGGTGAAGAAATGCTGTACGATCCACTCGGCCAATATAAACGCATGTAATATACTTTAAAAACAAAGAAAAACATTTCTTATGTAAAAATAGAAATAGTGCAGGGATGAAAAAAACACCAGATGTTTGATTTTAAGGAAACAAAGGATGACAGCATGTTGAGCATGTCATTGGGATTTTGTGCGACCTACTTTACTATGACAGGGCTAGTAGTTTATTGTATCCTTGCACAAATGAATCTATGTACATTCTTACTCTCACAAACACAAGTGTTGCGCAGCTGTTTCTCTTTTCAAATCCTGACTCTGTAGTTACTCACCAATGAGTGGTTTGATAAATGTCTGAAAGAGCTTTAAAATAACCTAAACCTTTAAATGTAGGCTACTGAATGCAGTTAAGATTTATTTCCATTAACCTTTCTAAAATATTGTGAACATCTCATTCAAAATGTTACATTAACATTCAAATGAAATACATCTGTTGAATAGCAATGTCTCCTGTATTCGAACAATGGCCCTCTTTTTTTAAAGTGTGTCTGTGTGTGTGGTTGCTGCAACATTATCCCAGCATCTTGTTCCATTTAACAGTATTATCCTATCTTTAATTAAGGCTGTAGCCTACTGAGGATTTTTACGCTGTAAGATTATTATTATGAATAACTTGAAAACATTGCGTTAAATGCTCCATCTGACACATCGTCTTTTATGACTCACAGCAAGCTCTTTCACCGTCTCTGTAATAGTCTCAGACATTTATTGAAAAGAGATAGATCTAATCATCTCCAACATGTTTTAAGCACACAATAAAATGTATTTGTTGCCATTCAGCCTTTCAGAAACAACATTTTCACTCCGGTAAAAGAAACGTGCTTGCCTTACACAAAGAAATCATCAACCTGTAGAGGGCGGTCTAATAGCAATCTAACATCACCATCAATTATATTTATACAACCGTAAAAACGAAATATCTTCTTTTATTATTGCACGAAATATGACGACAAACATTAGAAGCTCTGAATTTTAATAAATGACATTCGATACAGCCCTGACTTTGATAATACAATCCAGCTTCCATGTCTTACTATATTTAGTGAATGACTTAATGCAGGGGTGACCTTTCCGCGGACAAAAGATGGTAATCCGTGGTTCTTTGCTTTATGGAGTAAGAGTGGTCCATTTGTTGGCGTGCTTGCTGACCATTAATTGATGTGTATGGCTGTGTAAATATAATGTATTTGTTGTCTGGACTATAAAGCACAGTGCTACAGCATTTCTGAATCTACAAGGTCATTACCTTTGAAGGAGGTTGATGCCAATGTGGAACAGATTCATGGATATTGTAATGGGTACTGAACAAATCATTGCGCTACTACTGTGCCAACTTTTATATACTTGCATAATGGATAGTTTTCTTGCTGCAGCCAAAACCTCTTAAAAAGCCAATAAAAGTAAAAGGAAGTGATGTGTTTACAGCTGTGAGATCGGTATTGAATATGATGTTGAGGGTATGGGCCTGTATCTATGTTTGGATCCTTTCATTACGACTTGTTATTGTAAGAATATCCCCGAGATTGATGTCTGCGTGTATCTGGATCCAAAGCAATAAGCTGCTTATATTGGACTTTAAATCCTTTAGAACACCAGACAACATCTTGGCTTTCCTTCCACTATCCATAATCACACCATTGACACAAACTTTATTTGGATGCTCTGAAATCCACTGAAGGATTGCCAAAACCCTTAACCTTATAATGCAGCAGCTTGTAATGCAATCCATGTTTCCCCTTTGCATATGTAACTTGAGTGGATGGATGGTTTGGCGGCTCTCGGTGGCGGCCAAACCACAGCTCGTGAAGAGGAATAAAGTCCATCACCTCACGGACAATCGATCTCTGTCAGACTTAAGCGTCGTTCTGTGCCGTGTCTGCCTGCCTCCACAACGTTGACTTACATTAGGCTTAGCGCTCGTATATTGCTCTGCTGCTCAGGGTGTCAGAGAACTATTCTCAGGCCTAGGCCCCAAATCGTAATTGAATAATTGATTGTCCGCCTCAAAGACTGCACACACTGTCACTGTCAATGTGGTTTGGGGTTCATAAGGAATACATTTCCATCAAAGTGTATAGACCCTCAAACCTTGGTAAAGAACCAATCTCAAAAGGTTTATTAGGATAAATCAAGGTTTTTTAAATAATCTCTTGGCAATAAAATGAATATTTTCATAATTATAAGCATGTAGTTATGGCACTGTGTCATTCTTTCACCTGAGTTGGGAGTAAAGGATACCGAACTCTTATCAACTAAAATTGTTGCTGTTTGTAATTTTTCCTTCAGGAACTTTCTAGAACCGGTCACAGCAGAATAATGCTCTTCTGCCTGATTGATTAATTGAAGTGATATGATGATAAATTACTTATTTCCACTTTGGTCCTCTACGGTGTGACACACATTTGTATACTCCTCAAGTTAAAGGTGGGGTAGGTAATTTTGGAGAAACCAGCTTGAGCGCGCTAGAATTTGAAAATACACAGCCGGAAGAAATCTGCTACTTCCTTACAGAGCCCCTCCTTCAACACACACGAACGTGCACATGACCAATGAGGGCACGAGATAAGTTTGTGCAAAGATGGAAGGCTGACAGGCAGGTAGGCCATCCAGTTATTTTAGCCGGGCCGGCTAAAATTATTGGTCGTGCTTTTTACAGCGCTACGGCTTCCAGAGATTAATTTTTTTATGGATTTTTTGTCAAAGCACTTCAGATATTCATTGCTATCGGGATGTTAAGAGCATTCCATGGAATATAACAAAAAGTATATCTCGAGCCGGTTTCTCAAACTTACCTACCCCACCTTTAAGGTTTAAAAAAGGGAATTGCTTTGACATCCAATTCCCACTTTTAATGTTAACACATCCCTGGAATTGCTGACTCAATGTGACTCGAGGCGTAGGATTCGGATATGAGCTATCATAATACCATCCCTTTTCTATATTGACAATTCTGGCAAATTGAAGCATCAATGTAATATTACCGCAAGTCTGTCTGAGGAGAAGATCCGACATGAGAGATTGTTTGAATAAATGATCCACTTTAAATGTCAATGTTTTTTAGCCTTGCCCCTGCTGGACCATCATTTAACAGATATGGAGCTGTTCAGTGGAAGGAAGGTAAATATGGTGTAGTTATAAGAAAATGGCCCCCAATGGCTACAAAAGAGAAAATCATCATGCAGTGGAAACAGCTCAGACAAGACGTCCAATTTTCCTGTCCGGAATGTGTGACAAGGCGTAAATGTCTGTGGTTGTTTTACAGTGTTTGTATTTCCCGCACCTCATCTAATGTCATGTCATTTTACTGAAACTACATTTTAGTTTGACCTTACTTAACCGTATACCATTGTTCATCAATTCATAGTGAGGGCAAATCTAAAATACAAAACCTACAAGGCTGTTGAAACCTGCGCCCTTATTGAGAAAGACATAATTTAAGATTATTTTTGACTGTAATTATATTGTGCCAAGCTGTATGACCACTTATAATAACCCCATACTGGGCCAACCTTGTATACTCCCTACATTTGTGGCACAAGGCTCCACGCTCTTTCTAGTCTGAGGGCTTTGCCTTGCTGCCCCAGATCACAGCGTTGAGTGAGGATTAAAGTCACTTTCTAAGCGTTCGCCTCCAATGCAGCAACACAGTTATCACAGCCACATGATCCCACTATCAAAGCTCATGCCCACGCCTCAGCATAAGTCGGTGCCGGCCTTTTAAGATGTTAACAGCCAAACAAAATGAAGAGCCTATGCAAAAAAGCTGTGTCCTCGCTGTAGGTGTGCCTGTTAGTTCCATATATGTGAAGGCTCAGTGACGGTGTCTATGTAGATGTAAGATAAGTGTGCGTGGCATGCTTGCTGTGGGCACTGAAGGAAGAATTGTGAGTCTCCTCTGCTCATTAAGATTCTGCAGCGGCCGCCGAGCAAAGCTGAGATGAGAAGAACTGATGAGAGGAGAGGCAGCGGAGAGACAAAAATAGATCAAAACCAAACCGGAGTCCAGAGCACTGGTGGGCATAAGGAGGGAAGGAATGCTCGCCCTGTAAGGCTGGACACGCTAAATGGAGCTGTCCAACTAGATTGCAGATAGAGAGGCGCCCAGGAGAATGGTAGCATAGCGGACAAGCTGGCCCGCTAATGAGTATTTAAGAATGCTGATAACTGCAAGAAAAGGTTTTGATTTGGAAGGATGAAGATGATAGAAACCCTCAAGCTGTTGTTTTCCTCCACTCAATTTCTTCCCTCCCCGTTATCTCCTTTTTTAGTTTTGTTTCTCTGACTGCGATTAGTGCAGAGATAAGAGCCTCATGACTCCTTTATTTTCTGTTCCATTAGTCTGACTCACTTCATGCGGTTGGGTCTGTCAGTGGCCGAGTGGCTCTCCATCCTCTCGCCTTCATCATCTTGTATCTTGTTTTTCAAGGCCTCTCGCTCCTCAGTCTTTTATCTGGTGAGCAGCACAGCTTAGTATTCTTTTTAGAGTTTGGGGTGCTTTTGTGATGCGTTTGAGCTTAAAGAAGTGTGAGCCGCAGGTCATTAGCTGATGTTAAAAGCTGGATTCTTTGAGCGCCTGCAACAGAAAAAAGCCCTTTCTATTTTCTGTCATAATGATTTATTTTAAACTTTTAACTATGAGCTGTGCATCCAATATCCCAATGAGATAATTATAGCTCCTTGAAAATGTGACCCTCAGTTCAGTGCCCCGCTCCATACCTCTGCTGTCCTCCCTTTTCTCTCCAAACAGACCATTAGCTCTGCGCAGGCCGCTCTGGAACTCTGGGGACGGACGACATTTAAGAAGCATCGCCCTTAGTCATTCCTCTTCTTCATCCTCGTGTCGGTTAACCTTTCTCTCTCCCTGTTTTCCTCCCTCTATATTCTCATTTCTCGCTTGCAGTCTTTTCCTCTGGTCCTTCTGTGACTTGCAGTTTCATTTTTTTTTTCTTCGCTCACACTTTTTCGTTCAATTTCTCTCTCTTTCTTGTATTTTTGTGGATCCATGAGTGGAATGGAAGCAAATAGGGAGAGGCAGTGAGGTAGAAAGCCACTTCCTCATCTGGTAATGAGTCTGGAAAGTTCCCGGTCAAAAGTACACCGTCTCCATAGAGACCGAGGTAAAGTTGCCGGCACTGCCTGCGCCTGGTGTCTTTGAGCGGCCCGGCGAGAGTAAATAATGCCACGGTCACTTCTCCCAGGGGTCCATTTCACCATCTGCGACCACAATTCATCCAGGACTTTTTCATAAGACTCTCTCAACCACCCTCACTGTGACTTACCACACCAACTCACTTTATTTTTTCTCAAAGTAAAAACATCAATGTGTGTTACTTTTTTCCCTACTCCCAGATTGAACTTTTTTAAAGCTCTTTTTTACCATAGGCACAGATGAATAGCTCTCTAATAATATCCCCATGCAGCCTCAGCCCAGAATAATTAATGTGAACTTGTTTGTGTTCCTTTATTGGATGTAGCTTTAAGGTTCATATTTAGACACATTTTCTTTCTTGTTGTTTTTCATGCTATTGAATGCCCTCTTTGTCCTTTTGCAGCCTGCTGTTCTCTCTCTCTTCTCTGCCACCCACCCACCCCCGAGCCACCTTCATTTATTGTTCAATTTAATTATTAATGTTCTTAATTCTAGATGAGGGAACAAAGCTGCAACGTCTTGTGTTGATGCCTTTGAGCTCTGAGTCATTCACTCTCTTCCTGCTAACACAGTCGCTGCGGCAAAGTCACAAGTCATTACGTGTTGGCTAATTACATTCAGAGGCACCTGCCCACACACAAAGCACAGACGGGTGCTTCAGTCACACTTCATTGTCCAGGCTGCCTGTCTTGCACTGTGAGCTCAGAGTACACTTCAGGTCAAGTCTGGGACTGTTGTGTGCTAAGTTGTCTGTTGGAAATATCAGAAAACAGGGGTTATTGTAGCTTTTGTGCAACCAGTATATTCCACTACAGTGTACAGAAACTAAACAGCCACTATTACTTGTCACCTGTAAACCTGCAGAATAACACGGTAACATGCACGATTTAGGATGTAAAGCCTGTTCTCAAGTGTCAAAGCCCTGCATATATTTGATCTCCACCATGACCTCCTCTATACGACTTCTGCGCATAACAAGAAATGTCCTTGACAGGAAAGAAAACATTGCCAGTAAACATAATTTAGTAGAATTAGATTTGTCGAATGAAAACATACATTTTAGGACACAGGGACGACAGTAGTGGATGTCAAACATTGAACTATTTTGTTGAGCTTTGATAAGTTTGCCATGTTAAAGACTTTATTGTAGAACTCAAGCCATTGTATGTATGAGTTATAGTTATTGATATAAAGTCAATAACAAAGGTTATATGTATTTCAGATGCTGGATAAACCTCTCCGCCAAATGTAGCTTAATTTTAATACACCATACACACTTAAATTATTTGTCCTTAAACCTGCAAATCCCCAATATATGGTTGCTGTTATCAGCTGCTCCAACATTAAAACATATTTGGGAGAAAAAAAACATGCATCTAAAAGCCTACTCAATTAACAGCTGGTCATTATATATAACATAATATGAGGTCTGTGACTAATAAAAACAATGAGCTACCAAATTCTGAAATGTAATCCCGGCATTACAGAATAATTACTACAACACACTTTCACATTCTAAACCCTGAAATACAGAACCTTCTTTTTTTTCTCCCAAAGCCTATGATAAATCACATTTTAGACCAGTGTGATGAGGCTGAAAAGCATCTTCCTTCATACATTCTTCACCAGTTGTGTGACTACAGCATTAAGCTGCAAATGCGACCCTGCAGGATGTAACCGTGCAGGTACTTGACATTCTGCCCTGTGCCGGCGTGTTTTTGTTTAAATTGTGAAGCTCACACGCCAAAGTGTCCCACGCCGTCCCAGACGCTACAGGGCACATACGTACATCTAGCAGTTAATTGGGGCTGAGGGCAAACCCAATACAGATGGTATTTTCACTGTGTGATGAAGAGGATTTTCTGGGTTTACTGCAATCTGCAGTGCAGCTAGCGGAGGAGAGGAGAGATGAGGAGACCGGAAATTGGAAAAGAGAAATAGAGGGAGATGGAATAGGCTGAAAAAGAAAGTGACAAACATTCGCTGAGGAGATGGAAGGCAGGGGTGCACAGAGAGCAGGAAGCAGGAGGAAATACAGTGAAATACATTATTTAGAACGTATACAGGAAGAGAATGTAAAATCGCATATGACTCTCTGCTTAGCTTTGTTTGGTCAAGTTAAAGCACATTCCCCCTCTTACATGTTCTTTGTTTACATTTGATTATTTCCTTCAAGACCTGATGATCTATGTATGTATATAATGCAGGCTTAAATACGTGATTACGGCCAAAATGTAAATATAAGGTTTAAAAATCCACATCTATACTGTTGTCTTGACCATATGATTTAACAATATATATCCCAATATGGCCAACCCACTTAACTCACTTGAAGTTCTCCCCCTACTTAAAATCCCAGCTCATCCTATAATTAACTCTGATAGAATCTCCTGGAAACTCATTCAACTTCCTAATGTGCAAAGTTAACTTGATGAACGGCGAGCAATAATGCATCTGCGCCCTCCATCAGTCACCATTAAAACTGAGAGCTGGCCATTGCATCTCAATAAAGCATTATTAGCAGCGGGGTTACTCAAGAAGACGGAGCGCTCTGCATACTAATCCAGACAAGAAGCCTCCGTGTAATGCTGAAGAGGAACAGCTACTCCACTGTACGTTTCTGAATGATAGTCAAATATGATTCATTTCAGCATTTAATGGGACGGATGAGTAGATTGTAAATAACAAATGGCAGCTGTAGATACTCTACAGATTTCCCCAAAAACTGATTTAGAGTCAAATCCTAAGGCGTACATTTTATTTAGCTCATTTTTCTCTCAGTAAAAACCACCAGGACCCCTCAGTGGCACACAATTTAGCTCTGAGCCTCGCTGCATTTAATCATTTACACATGCAAAATAACACTCAGGATGCAAGATACAACTTGCATCTCCCACATCAATCACTTTCACAACTCACACAGTGTTTTTACATCCCAAAAGTTTCCTGATGAACAAAACTCAAATGTCCCCTGTGACTCACACATGCAGCCCACACAACATCCCACAAATGCTTCTCCGTTCGTCATACACTGTGATTTGCTTTGTATTCTCAACATAGACGACCAAGATGATGAATGCCTTTCCATTTGACAGCCGTTTAAAAAAATCTATTCACTTTTTCTTCCGACACAACACTTATCTGTGAATTTCATTTTATGCTGAGAAGCAGAATCTGTATTATCAAAGTATACTACAAACCAACTAAAAGATTGGATACTGTGTACAGTATATGGTACAATTTGAAGGCGATCGACTGTGAATGTTTTCTGCTGGGAAAAGCTATTAAATGCGGCACTGGTCCGGAGAAAGCTCGAGAGACATGTTGAGACAAAACACCCGTGTAAGGTGGTGGGATGCTGTGAGAGAAAAACATTCACTATGAAGGAGGGTCGTATTTGAAATAGGTTTGTGAGCAACGGGTTTATTCAGCTCTCCATATCTACCATGCTGCAGTTGCTATATATCTTTTAATTAGCTTTTGTATTTAATGACTCAGACTTCACAAATCTATTATTGTAGGGTTGTATCACAATTGTTAAAGGGGCCCTATTAATTAATATTAATATTACCTCATATTAAGGTTCATATTTGTATTTTGTGCCTCTACTGTTACATGTTTACATACTTCAGTGTTCAGAAAATGCTTTATTTTTCTCATACTGCACCTCTTTTCCCCCTCTGTCTGAAAGCAGAGCCCAGTGTGCTCTGATTGGTTAGCTAGGCGGCTCTGTTGTGATTGGTCAACCGCTTAGTACAATGTGTTGGAGCACCAGCCAATAGAAGTGTTACTTAGGGATGTCACTATGTTACGGAACAAAACAAAGGAGTCGAATGGAGGCGTGGGGAGGGAGTGTGTGGAAGAGAAACTCCCTCTGGAGGGAACTTTGGTTCAAATCTGATTTAAAACAGTGAAAAATACGAATAGTGCAACACATTTTTAAAGGCTGGTACTGTATATACCTGGTATCTGTGTATGGGTGGTTTTCTTTAAAGCATTATTTGTTCTACTACAATTACATACAGCACATCAGTGCATGCACCTATCTGAAGAAGAAATCAATAGCCGTTATAAAAACTAATGGACCATTTACATTTTCTTCAGAATTTCTTGACCTTTAAGCTATTGTTTAAGAAAAGATCAATAATTTCCAAAGAGCTCTGAGGCGTTTCTCCAAATCACTGATATATGTACTAAAACAACGAAGAAAGCTTTTATGTTTCATTTACTTTGTTCGTTTTTTTTTTTATCAATCTGCACTGTCAAAGTAAAATATTATTTCCGTACGATAAAGAAAACCTTTCTCACCTCTGACTGAGCATGAAGACTCGGCTGTGTGGAGTTAACTGCCTCGCAAACATGATGGATCGCAAAGCAGCCAGTGTCTGGAAAAACCAAACCAGCATTAAAGCTCCCACTGTTCCTTTCTGTCGTCCGTGGCATAAATCTCAGTCGAGGCATACAGAGTGCTCTCCCTTAGTGTGGTGAGAAGGTTATTTTTTCACTTTACAGGGGGTCCATTATACTGTATGTAGGTGGTGGGCATTTCATTGTGTCTTTTGGGAAGGTTTAACACCAGATGAAAGCGTAAGGAATAAAAAGTTACTATACATATAAAGTTGACATATATTGGTTTATATGCTCATATTTTGCCATTACTTTTTTAAAACACTCATACATGTTCAGGCCTCCTAAGGTAGTGTGTACTTTCTTTACGGAAAACACACATGCTGTATACAGTAGGCTGTTAGATACATTTGGAAAGAATGAATGGTACTTTTCTCCTTACAATTTGTGCATGTGCAAAACCCTTTAGTAATTTGCCTCGAGTCTTTCTGAGCACTATAATATCAATGTTAAATTAATGTAACTTATTTAATGATCTATATAAAAGTTATCAAGTGAGAGTTCTCTCTCTTTCTCTCTCAGACTGACAGACAGAGAAACACACACACACACACACACACACGCACACGCACATGCACACGCACACGCACACGCACACGCACACGCACACGCACACGCACACACACACACACAGGCTCACATTGGCAGATAAAAAAGGTAGCATGGGATTGGTTTAACCACAACAACAGCTGCTCATGTCTGGCTGCTGTTAGCCAGCAGCCATGCAGTGTGTGGATAGACTCAGAAGATACTGTTTATTGGCAGTTTTTTCTACACACATACAAAAGTTATTGTAATTTACATAATGGGGACCTGAGGGGCTCTGAATAGTGTGTTATGCAGAAAGCTGTAAATTCATTTCGTAAAAGGGGTGTATATTCAGCTGATGGTGCAACGTACATTACAGCATTTACCCTTCTACACACTAATGATACAATCATTTAAGTTTGACTGTAAATCATCGAAAGTAACATTTTTATCAAATGTTTTACGTTTAGGTTTTCAAAATGTTCTATAACAATAAAATAGTTGAACCTATGTATTTAAGTCTGAAAGAAAAGGATAGTACACAATAAAGAATTTTGTTTAAATAAAGATCCTTATCTAAATAAATCACTCAAAAATGTTCATTAAGATTATTTTGTAATCCTTCAGGCAACAGTGAGCTCCTGTTCTATCTACTATCTGTTCAATATCTAGTGTAGAAATATCCACTTAGTTTGACTAACGTTCTCCTTAGGTTGATGCTAAGTCCAATTTGATCACAAACCCTTAATAGATGCGGCTGTTCAGCTTCGTTATACAGTGTGAGACGAGACAGCGGGGATTCACATTAAATAAAAACCTGGGAGTGGAGGGGAAAAGATAGATGTATATGTGTGCGCAGATTTAGTTGAAAGTGTGTCCACTGAAGCTGAAAAACGTGTCAAATTGAGTGTAAAGTTATTTAAATTAATACTTTCACTTCACTCTATCCAGATCCCAGTTTGGAAGCCATTTGTGGGAAGGTTTATGTGCTGCTGAAATATATGCGCTTTTACACCTCGAAAACACAATTTTACTATCCTCCTGTTATACTGCTTATATTTAGGTTAAAAAAAGAGAAGTTTTCCACGGGAGAATTTTGAAAAAGTAATTTCTTGGCATTGCACTTTGCCATGTTTTCACTCATTGATGTTACTCAGCGATTTTCCTCCTCCAGTCACCATGTCAACAAACAGTAATTTGAAGAACGGTTGTTTGGATTAAAGCTGAGATGTTCTTACTCATCCTGACTTATTTAATAGCTTCAGTTATAAGAGGATGGATAGGTTTGGAAACACTTGATGACACTAATATTGCACCAAACTGAGGTGGGTGTCAAACGCTTTAATCAAATATCAACGCACACATATACAGATAGCCTACTCTCACTACTGTTTGGGGACTATTATTGCAGTCTTGCTGAATTTAATGCGGGGTTTGGGTGGAGTCAACATCATTTCAAGGATTCATAAGTTCCTTTATGTGCTGTGACACCTCCAGAAATGCTCCAAATGACCTCCACTTAAAGCACAATGCCTGCCGTGCGAGTGCTACGTTTGTCTCCCTTGTGACTGTGTGTGTGTGTGTGTGTGTGTGTGTGTGTGTGTGTGTGTGTGTGTGTGTGTGTGTGTGTGTGTGTGTGTGTGTGTGTGTGTGTGTGTGTGTGTGTGTGTGTGTGTGTGTGTGTGTGTGTGTGTGTGTGTGTGTGTGTGTGTGTGTGTGTGTGTGTGTGTGTGTGTGTGTGTGTGTGTGTGTGTGTGTGTGTGTGTGTGTGTGTGTGTGTGTGTGTGTGTGTGTGTCTTGATCAGGGCGTGTCTCTAGATGTTCATCAGAGGGCCAATGAGAGGATGCCTGCAATGGAGATGCACATACACACACAGTCAGGCGCACAGAGACACTCACACACAGATTAACGGGGGGTAAGCTGCGCCGCTCATCTGGGATAAATGCGGTCAGTGAGGGGAACAGCTGAGCAAACAGCTCTGGCGAGAGGCAGACAGCGGAGTGGAGAGGGAGAGGGGGAGGCAGGGATGACCAACTCTTCATCCCGGCGCAGTGCTGGCGACCGGCTGCCACGTTGGATATGCATCAGCTCTGAACCGGGAAGAATGGGGACCAGTGAAGGTAATGGCTAGCAGACACACATATAGACTACACTCAGCTGCCAATGAGCTTTGTCTGTTCTCCCGGAGGCAAAACAAAGGGAATAGTGAGGCCAGTTTACTGTGAAGTAAACAAAGACTTGGATGTCTGGGAAGTATATCTGTTTTAATGTAGTGACAAATAAATCACAGGTGCTTTTCTGTTCATCTCAATTAATTTAGCTAAAACAGGCTGTCAGCAATTTCACTGAGAATACAAAAGTTATAGAACAGAAAATAAGTGTTTGTAAAACTAGAAAAAGAAAGATGAGCCCTAAAACCAACAACACTTTTGCAGCTACATTTTAAATAAAACTCTTTGAACTGACTTGATTTGCAGGGCTCCAGATGTGGCTCAGCAGGGAAGTGATTTGTGTTTGAAACAGAAGCGGAGGTATTATGTTGGGACATGCAACCTTGTTGTACACTACATTGTGAAGCCAGATGGTCTGACACTGATAGTCAGTTATGAACCAATGAAAGCGATGTCATCAGGATAGATAACCGTGATCTTCTACATTAATCCTCCACTACTTTGTCCAGATGGAAGGGAAATGCACTGAACCTAATTGGCCGAGTTGCTGCTTGATGCCAAGCTTGATCTTTAATTGTGTTTTCCTTTGATAATCTTAATTTCCCAGTTATTTTCCTGGATAGAAAATGTGCACCTGTAACGTAAGATGTTCATTGAACTTATTTAATCAGCAACACTTTATTCAACACCACTCTAGTGTCAATTGCTAGACACTTTAGCCTGTCCCTCATCTATCCATAAACAAGTCAACACTAATGGATAGGGCTCAATGCTACTTAGTTTGCAAATTGAATTGAGACACTTTAAATCCACTTTTGTCGAAAGGCTCTCAGAGGTAGTCATCTTTAGAACAATGTTTTTGCCCAACTCAATTTACAACTTCACCTTTTGAGAGTTGCTAACTTTGATCCCGTTTTGTCTCATTCTGGCACTTTGACATTTCTAGGACAGACTTGTTGTCACAGAATATGAAGTGCAACAACTGGGAGAAAACAACTTTGTCAAAAGAAAATCTGCTCATAGGAGAGAAAGACATGTCAACCTGAACGTCTGGAGACATCATGTTGTCTATTTTGAGTTTAGTTTTGTTTGCCTCTATGCAGTTGTTCCCTTTTCATGTCAAACAAATTGACGTCCGAAAACAGTTGTTACGGTTTTAGAAAAGCCCTTTGTCAACTGCTCCTCCTGGCGTATGAAGACGAAGTGCTTTAACACAAATGTTTAGGGGGGACACTTATGAAGTCTTAGCAACCTTTTGAACTGCTTTCTGAGCAAGATGTTTACTTGTTTGTGGCTGGTTTTATGTTTTCAATCAGTTTTTTGACTACGGCTGTTGCATGTCTGTTGTGTGATTTAAGAGTTTAGAGTTATTAATATATCAGCTAAGATGGCCTGCATCATTCTTATACAGAAACCAAAAATAAAATACATTTTTGTTTGCCTTGGGATTTGGCTTTACTAAAAGAATAGCAATTCTCTTTTATCTAGTTTAATAGAATAGCCTTCAACATCTGCAGCCTTTCACCCTCTACCTTTACAATGCAGTGTTAGTTAAACTATGCGTAATGTCTTTTATTGTTCTGACTGAATGATGGTACCAAGAGCAACACATATTTCTTTGTCAAAAAACTTCTGAGAGCTCTGTCTTGTCTCTGGATTGTATGCCAAATAAGGACCGCAACATATTGACAACACAAATTGAACCAGTCCAGAACAGATGGTTTGCTAAATGGTTCAGATCACATGAAGCTGGATGTGTATGCCCACCTGTTTACACGTGTGTACAGTCTCTCCTTTTTGTCCTGTAGCTTGTAAAGTGGAGTAGTACATGTAGTAACACCAGACACTCTGCCTCCTCTTCCTGTGGCAGCAGCAGTCTTGTTGTTGTAGCTCAGCAGATCGGGGGAGCAGCTGACACTTCCCACTGTTCCTCTGTCAGTCTCTCACCGCTCCTGCCCGATGTATGAACCTCCTGCCAGTGTCTCAGGAGGATCCCCAGTTAAACCAAGGTTAAATCAAATCAATTCCCACGTCCGTATGATTAGGCCTTACCAAATTGTTAATTATCTAGATCATGGGGGATTTGATGAAACCAATAGGCAATAAGAGAGTGGCGGGGGGATAGGGGCACTTTGATAGAGTCATAGCGTACAGTGCTGTGTTATACATCTGTGGTTATACAATCTCTAATGCGGGTGTTTAAAATGTCAATATTTTCTCCTTTTCTCAGCTTTAAAGGTCTCCTATCATGCAAAATGCACTTTTTGATGTCTTTTATACATACATATGTGTCCCCGGTGGGTCAGGGAACTCACAAAGTGTCAGCTGTATCTGGTTAGAATTCTCCTGATCAAATACTACTTCTTTTTTTTAAAGCTTTAGACCCAGAATCAGCACTTCTCTAACAGGGCTGAAATAGAGGGATATGAAGGATGTCTAAAATGCATGATCTGTTATGATATTGATGATATTTTGAGCATAACACACCACAGACATGTTTTTTATATATTTGTATATATCTGGGACCCATAATATATGCCTAAAAATAGCGTGATAGGAGATCTTTAAGGCTTTGGACTATTAGCAGGTCAAAATAAGCAATTTTTGAAAAATGTCTTATTTTTTTACATGTTATATATTAAGCTATGAATCCCATAATAATCAATAAAGAAACATTTGGCCTGTCTTGGTGATGACAAATGCCAGGCATCTATTTACACACTGTGTTTGATGCCCCTGTCCGACCAAATCAACTTCTCTCATGACTTTGCAATTCTGTCAGAAAGACATCCTATGAACTCTACAAGCAATGTTCTTGAGGTAAACTAATATAGCAGTGTGTTGGACCACTAACCCATAATGTAATAGTCTAAAAAAGTAATAATTTAGAATGGTTCTCTTGTGTCTTAGCTTTCCTTCTGTTGCTCTGTCAGAAAAAGGCTTCGTCAGACTTTTTTAGCCGAGGCTTCAAAGATTACGTTTCCCCAGATTTGCTATTCTGGGAGGAAAATGGCCTTTGCGGTGTAACAGACTTCTGATGGGAAATGCTCCTGAAGGAAGAAAGAGCCCTGGGTCACTTTGACTGTTAAGCCTGCAGAGATTCAGATATACTTCCAGTCTATCCTTCAAATGTCAAAAGGCCTACTTTATTCACAAACATCCTCACCCACCCTCTTACTTTCATAAACATGCCGTTTAATCTTGTCTCCGCGCTGGAGATTGACATATTAACTGCTCACGTCTTTAAACTTTGGTCTCATTCTTGGTAGTCAGTTTAATCTTCCCACATTTAGTTTTTCCACATAATCTCAAGGACTTTCTTTAATCCATGGATGTCTGCAGGCTTTCACTCTAAGCCCCTGCATGTGTGTTTGTGTCCATGTTTGCATGCATTTCCATGTCTGTCCCGCTCAGACACATTTGCTGACATGACTTTTCACACCACTCAGCAGCAGTAATGAGTATGGGGCTGGTTGGGACAGGCCTCCCACCGGCTCCATGTATTATTTAGCTAATGGTCAGGTGGCAGATGCTGGAGTGTTTGTACTGAGACCAACGTCCCTGTGGGCAAAGGCTGCCCCCTTCTCTGAATAAAATCAGTGCTGTTCCTCTCTGCTGGACTGTGAGCTCACTGTGGTTTCCCTGGATATCCTCCTAGTAGTTAATGTGGCCTCCCACGGGTTTGCGGTCTGAAAGCTCGCAGCCACCCACAGTTTTAAGGGTCAAAATCTGCGCTCTGAGTGCAGAAATACCCATCACATTTACATGATCAAAAAACTAAATCAGACTTGCCACAGCAGGAACCCAAAGTAGTTCAGAGATTATCTTTTTATTCTTAGATAAAGCTAGCTTTTTGGCTCCACATTAAAATCGTTTTTTTAAAGTGAATAGTTATACTATGGCAGGTTTAAATTCAGTTCATTATTCCTATATGCATTACAGCTTACATCTGAAACGGCTACTTATTAATAAAGATAAGATGATAAACTGGTCAAATGTTAAGTGTTACAATGTAGGTTTAGGTTGATAAGTTTTCATTTATAACAATAATTTCAATGATTACTTAATTGTTTGTCATTTTGAATTAAAAAGAAAGCCCAACATTTGCAGTTCTCAGGCGGTCTTTCTGTTGAAAGGATTTGCCGATTTTGCCCGTTTCTTATCATCAAAAATGAAATGTTTTTGCCCTTATTTTTGATATGTTATAAATCGGAAGACTCTATAATTGAAATGAAGTAAACAGTGCAAATGGTAGTAATTGAAGGCTTATTTGTCTTTGCAGTTTTAGTTTATGGTGTATCTCTGAGCACAGTATGAGGTAGATTGTTCGAGGCAAATCAGGTTAAGTAATTAAAGACCTGAGATATTAATCTAGCCTCTCTCATCATGCTGCTGCATAAACAGGCTAAATCATGCGCCTCTAATTTTCATACATTTCGTTTTGTGGCTGAAACCATGACATGCTCGTCCAACTTTACAGCAGCTGAGGCCCGAGCCTGGCATCTAATGGCGCTAATTGCGGTCATTAGCTTGGCTTTTTGGGGCCGCGGCTCAGATGTTGTTTGGACAAGGACGCTGTTAGTGACGCATTCTGTTGTTTTGTGTAGTATCATCTACGGCTAACTGGAGCACCATGGAGCGCTTGCTGGTGTAATGGAGAGATGTTAATTAGTCCATTGGATGGAGCTTGTACCCTCCTGAGTATTGCCTTTGTGCTCTGCCCTTTTCTGTGTACAAAGCCAAACTGGTGCTTATGTCGGTGTAGATGTCTAAATATGTGTGTGTGAGAGGGAATCATAGGACAGGTTGAGTGTCTGTCTCTGTTTGTATACATGCACAAGACACTCTAGGGGTCTAGCTAATGAGGCAGTCATTTGTTTAACGTAATCACCCACTAGTTTATGCCACCCGCTTCCCTTGGCACAGGGACAAGCGTAATCATGAAAAAGGGGCGTGTTCAAAAACGCATTAGCAGCGAAACAGCCACCACCTCTCTGTCCCTTAACCCAAACTCCCCAGTCACATGCTAAAATGGACCATCAATACCCATCTGCCAATCCTCCAGCCAAGCATTAATGGTGCCATTCACTCGAGATGTGCCAATGTTGCTGTTGGTCTTTACGCTTTTTGGGTCCCTGTGGTTGTTTCCAATGAAATATGAAAAGAGGCTGTTCCTCCCAACGCTTTGCATACAGCCAAGTGTTTGGATTTTGTGCACAAGCTATCAAAAGATGCTTCACATGAATAGCTGCCACACATGAAAGATGAGATGTGGTGAAATGGTATGATGCCAAATATAGTTTTTTGGCATTTGATGCTGTTTTCAAACAAACAGCAAATTGTCATTGGCCTTGATGTTGGTTTTGAGCTATGGGGAAGTTTTTTTTCAAAGCACTCACAATGTGAAGTCCAATCATAGTTTTACTTTGAACATAAACTGAGCTGAACATTGACTACTTGTCAGAGTAAGAATGGTGACTGTATGTACATTGACCCTCAGTGTGAAAAGAGCCATAACAGAAACAGTCCTGGTTTAATAAGTTACCCTTTGAGTACCAGCACCCGCTTATATCAGCCATATGCACTATAATATGTTCAAGCTTTAAGAGCATAGTCCATAGCAGTGCCGCGAAACTATTAACAGATATAATAAGTTTAATGGGGGAAAATATCCTTTTTATTATCTTGGATTCAGACAGAGATTTGAAGAGGAGTAAATCGGTCACAGTAGCCAGAGCAGACAATCTGCGTCTCTGTTGACGGATGGCCTATCTGATCCTCCAGCTGCCTGTCTTCTACAAGATAACAAACATCATCCGATAGGCCGTCAGAGAATCTGCTGCCACTAATGAAAACAGGTATTTCATCACCCTTCGGCCTTGGGAGTGAAAATACGGAGGTCGACATTTCTAAATCATTTGCCGAAAGTGCAGTTTCCATGTTTTTAATGGGAAAAGGAATAACCACTTCACATCAAAGACATAAACAGATTTCTGGCTGCATCTTTTCCTTCACTAAATAAGTCCTTTGTCGTTGATCTATCTATCTGTCATGTTTCACTGTTTAAAAGTGGGCGCACTTGAGGGAAGAGCTATGCAAATGAAGGCCCGGGCATAACGAATGGCTTAATCAGAGTTATCATTGAGAGGGCTGCAGACATCAGTGATAGCAGGGCTAATGCTGGGATCAAGCTAGAGATGCTCGGCAGCACATTGGTATTATCATAACCCACATCACATTAACCAAAAGGCCATAACACAGGGATCAGCTGAAGCCGGCTCAAACTACAGACACAAGCTGCAACGATACATGTCGGACCATTTTGAACGGTTCATACCAATATTATGTTTTATAAACATCTGGCTGCAAAAATCGTGAATTAATTAGTCTATAAAATGGTTAAAAATTGTGGAAAATGTCCACTAAAATATTCCAAAGGCGGCATCTTGACATGGCTTGTTTTGTTTGACTGAAATGAAAAACATTTATTTTTACCAGCTAAGAAAAGTAGCCAAGGGAATGGATTAATCTCCAATCTAATCATCTTTGAAAGCTTGGGAAACTTTGTTTTTCCTGTTAGGCTTACCATGTTGATGCACAGGGTGAATAATATAGTCCCAGATTCTCCTGGTGAGTCATAGTCGTACAGATGGATCATGGTGTATTAATGTCCTTTATTGTGCGGAGGCTCCTAGGAGCTGAAATTAAACAGCGTGGAGGTGTTCTTAAGAGGGATGTTTCAGTCGAGAGCACAATTGTTAGCATATGATTAAAGATTTCACTTTTGTCGTGTACATAATGATCTCTGGCTCAGGCATGCATTGAAAGTAATGAGAAAATCATCCCGAAACACAGATACTCTTGCATAAAATTGACTCATTTAACATGCTGTTAGACGGATCATTGATCCTGCTGTTGTTCAGGTAGTAATACGCAATATCAGACAACCTTTTTCCCCTGGTATGTTCAAGCATGAAACACATTTGTTCTGGCCTTGAAGTGCTTTTGATGTGGCGTCCTATGAGAAAAAGGCACGGACTAAGATGTATAGAACATTTGAAATGCGCTTTCCCCATCTCTTCGGGATAATGAATAGGCCCTCACAACACAAGAAGAATCCTACTTCAAAAAACGCTTCTGAAGTCAGAAGGGGACCGTACCCTCTGCCGGCGCAGGCATAAACATTTCACTTTCTCAAGACCTAGCTTGGAATAAAGGTAGTCAGTTCATACACTTGAAATAATTTAGCGTTCTGAAATATTGATTCTGAGTAGCTTATGCTAAGCCCAGAGTACATTTAAAGTTATTATAGTTCTTTATACGAACTATTATAGTTCCGAACATCTCTAGCTTGATTCCAGCATTAGCCCTGCTATAGCTGATGTCTGCAGCCCTCTCAATGGTAACTCTGATTAAGCCATTCGTTATGCCCGGGCCTTCATATATATTCTTAATGCCTTTTTAATAATGTATTTATGCTGTATTGGTTCTTAAATGTCTTTTGCTTTTAATATGTAAAGCACTTTGAATCACCACGTGCTGAAAAGTGCTATATAAATAAAATTGCCTTGCCCTTGCCTTGCCCTTGCCTTGCCCTTGCCTTGCCCTTGCCTTGCCCTTGCCTTGCCCTTGCCTTACCCTTGCCTTGCCTATGCAGTTTTATTTTTGGTTACTTAAACTCACTACACTAATTAAGCCTTTTAAGTACAAAATATAATACCTATACTACTCTACTTAAGTCAAACACGTACCCCCACTTATTTTTAAGGCAATCGGTTTGCATGCTTTTTTGAAGTTATTCACTAAAGTATTTTTTGGTTATTTCAACAACAAAGAAATAAATATTCCTTTTCTCCCTCCCACAATTACAAACTATAGCTAAAGCGGGTATTTTCATAATTTATCTTCAAATAAACAGGCAGATGGAGGCGTTTCATTAATACATGTTAAGCCCAGACATAAGAATATTAATAAAAAAACATCTGAGTGGAACCACCCCAAATGGCATTATAAAAAACGAAGTGTATGAAAATTGGGCTTGTCACTCACGGTGAGCTTTAGGGCCGGGAAGAAATATTATGTAACCATGATGAGCATCTGGACACTTTCTGTCTAATTGGAATGATCATTAATGCAGGGGGCCAGGAGGCCAGCTGTGGCCTGTACTGGCCCTTATGAGCTGTCCTGTGGGAGCCTAACTGTCCCGTAAAGCTGAGGGCCAAATCAATGCCTCTGATTGGGCCTGCAGCTGGGTCTTCTCCACAAACCTTATCTCCCCCGCCACAGGAGATGCCTGCTGCCATATTGAAATAAATGACTGCTCGTGTTACAGCTGTAAGGTGCACATGAGAGAGGAAAGCCATGCATCTAAATGTGACGCAAACACATGGTAAATATATAATTGCATTAGCTGTCATTTACAGTGTGACAATGATCCATGATGTTAATTTAACAGTTTGACCTGTGTTGATCAACACCATCTTATAATTGTTTGTTAATCTGTTGTCTCTTTATTACGCAGATGCATACAGTAGTGAGTGTAATAATGAAGTTGAGTTCTCCATAATAGCAGAACAATGTTGGCTGTATTCTCAGAGTGAGCATGAAGTCATAAAGTTCTGTATTGCATACATTGAATCTGAGATACAGTACAATAGATTGTTTTAAAAAAAACGTTTGACAGTTCCTATTTCATAGGCAACATGCAGTTTTACAGTACAGTACATCCAATAGTAACTTAAATAACTCCCAAATGTATTTTTCTACTTTATACTGAGTTTGAGTCAATTTCCGTATTTCCTGAGTGCATAATTTGTCCCATAAAGCATTGCCACTTTCTTATTCTGTCAACATGACTTGTTGACTTGTTTTTTGATATTGATTTAGGAAACTGATACTGCTGTAAGCTCTCCAGACTCCTGAAGATGCCACATGTAATTTCCTCTGCTCAGACTCAGACACGAATCAGACCTGTGTATCTTCCATGCTTGGCTTGTCTGCGTTGGTATTGATCTATTAATGTGTTACTTGACTCCTCCACAGTAGTGGCAGTTAATGGAAAAATATTCAATTATACAAGGACCCTGTTAAATAGAAAGCTCAGAGCGACCACCTCTGGTTTAACAGGCGTGTGTAATAATTTCTTCCATGACTACAGTCAGCGTTGTTATCCTCAAGGAAGCAAACTGCATCAAACAATGGCAGTCTAAAGGAAACCATGGTTCAAATACCAGACTGCAAATTATATAACTGATAGTGTGTTTCCTTTGTCTGTCAGTCTTGAAAGTGTAATCCAGAGTGACAATCTTTGTTGATTTTGCCAAAAGCAATTTGTTGAACATATTTGCTGCCTAATGAATTTGGAAATTAAATATAAACAAACAGAGTAATGTTACAAATAACTGTTTGATTACCCCACTGTGATTTTTCTGTGAAGAGCAAATCACTGTTATACAGCCAATCAAATATGTAGTTACATCAAGCTGTGGCTTCTTAATGCAATGTTCCTCCTGGATTTCTGAGGAAATATGAACTACGTTTGCTCAGGAACATTACGTTATATGCTAAATACCAACAAAACAAGCTAGGCAATGTACCCTAAGTAGGGAAACAATGCAGAATATGAAGGCTTTGTAAGTCAACCTCTGTGTTGGTAGGAGGTCTTTATTTGATGATGGACATTTCCTGTTGAGCTACTTTGGCAAAGTCACAGTAGCCACTGCTGCCATTGCAGTGTTTTGATGTTTGTTCATTTTATGAAAGCCCCTTGGCCATGTGTGTTTTTCAAAAATGTTAGGCGATTCCATCTTTTGCAGACACCTTCATAAGGTAACATTTGATTATTATGAATTTCATGTAGTCCTGGCTTGATGTTTAGTAGTCATTCTGTGTCACTCCTTCATTTGATCTCAGCTGATTGAGCAAGATACGGCATTACTCCCTTTTTAAAAATAAAAACAGGGTTTGAGGTGACGTCTTATTCTTTTCTCATGTCTTCTCTCCTTTATCCCCTTTCTGTCTCCCCTTGGGGATTACTGTGCTTTTCTTTTGTTTCCTTCCCTCAAAGTGTCATCTTCAGGTGTTTCTTTTCTGCTGGTGCTTTTCTGTTGTCTGCATTCTCTTAATTAATTTCTGTTTGTGTAGTTGTCTCAGTCTTCAGTTTGTTTTTAGCCTGTCTGTTGTATCTCTTTTCTCTCTGATTTGTCTAAAAGGTTAGTCAGTGTGGGTGGAGTGATTTGTTTTCTACTTCTCCCTTTCATGTCAGACACACGCTTCTGTGTGTTGTTGTCTTCCTGAAATTGAGTTAAGCCTTGTTGTATCCAACAAGAATCTATGACATTCTCAAAATGTGGCAGCAGAACCTACCACAGCTTGCGTTTGTCATGGCTTATCAATTCTCCCTCTGCTCTGCTTTACCCAAACCTGCCCTCAGCCCCATCTCTAGAGTTTGTTGATGTGAGGAGATGACAGGATTGTTCCAGGTCAGCTGTGTAGCTTTGACCTCCACTCCTCTATGCCTCTTATCCAGGAAAAGGCACACTCGCTCGGCTAAGGCAGCTTGATTTCACCTCGGAGCCTTAGCCTTTAGTCGTGCTCTGGAAGGTGATTTAATAAAATGGCGGGCTGTCACAACAAAGCCGGGCTCTGAACTCACAGACTCCAGATATGCCGGTTACCTGCTTATGCTTGGCTGTCAAAATCAGTTCAGCAGTAAATCCAGGATTGTGAAGGGAGAGTGTGAAATGTGTCTGTTATGGTAAAACATGTATCCCCTTTGGTTCAATGTCTGCTTTTCTTGTGTGTTAAATGCTATAAATCTAATTGACATGCTAAAAAAAAGAAGACCATGGAGAACATTTTATCTGCTTAACATCAGCTTTAAGCGTTGTCATTGTGGCCATGTTAGCATGCAGACATTAGCATTTAGCTCATGATTTGCTCAATTTCAGCCTCACAGGGGGTGCAGCGGGGCTGTAGATACTTAATCCTGTTTGCACGCGTGAACAATCCTTAACCTTATGTCCTTGTTCTTGTCACAGAACAAAATGACTTTGTGTGCGCCCTCGTACATTTCATTACTCATCTCGAATATCGTAGAACCCTACAATCCAAAATTCAACATCATCAAGCGAAGCAGGAGCAAGTAAAGCTGGTTTAAATGTACTCTTGTCAAAGTCTCAGTTTTCTCGGTAAAGAGCATAATCAAGAGTAGTTTTTGCTAAACTGCTCAATTTCGAATGGCTAACCCTGTATCACAGGTCATTTCTGCAATGTGAATCCATTGTGGTCTGTGATGTTGGTTCTTGAGGCTTAACAGATAAGAAGCCTTTATTTTCTCCTATGAAACACCAGCTTTAAAGCCAATATATAGTTTATAGAGCTTCATTCATCAAATAATCTGTCCCCAGAAACCCTCTGTCTCCTTCTCTTTCTGAAAAGGTGTCAACTGGCACCGACGTAATTAGAATCCGCACAAGGCGTCAGATTGACTTTCGACAGGTTCAATAAGGCTTTCATTTTAAGGCTTTAAATCTTCACAAAAGGAGTAATCGGTCATATATTCGTCTAAATGATGAGATGGCGATGCTCAGGAACTAAAAGGTCTGTTATGTCTGTAAAGCTCCCATACATTTCACTTATAAATTCAATGCTGGACACCTATACTAATATAGTAAGGCAATCATTAGCCGACACAGGGTTGTGTCAGTGTAAATCATTGATCTAACAGTTGTTATGCACGCTGTCAGGTTGTGGCAGTGCATCTGTGGAAAGTGTCTGCCAGATTTTTTATTTGGCTACCTCATATTGATTTGGGATAATTGCAGTTTTTGCTAGACTTTGGGAGAAAGAAGAGAGAATAGAACAAGAGAAGCTACCGTTCTCTGATTTGCACGGAAACCTGTCTGACACGAACATGCAGAGGCCGGAAGAGAACAGCCTATTCCTGTTTAGAGGGTGAGGACATTGAAGTAATAAGAGAGGGCTGGACAGAAGGGACAGGGAACGATCAATTGAAACAAAGTCAGAGGAAGGAGAAAAGATACAAAAATAATTGAGATGGAAATCAGATGGAATGGCGTAAAAAGAGTAAATGAAATGTCTTAAAGGAGGCTAAATAGAAATGAAATGGACATTTGTGTACATTCCAAACATGTGAAAACTTTAAACGCTACTGTACGGATGATGCACTTTGCATATCTGGGTCATTCAATTCTGCATATTCTGGCCAAATGTACAAACGCATGTGAAATTGACGCATGTTGATTCGTTTATAGACAGAAAAGGAGTCGTACACTATTCTACAAGTGTTTGCAGGAAATAACGGCAAAACAATGTAGGACTTTTGGGAATGGTGATGGAAAATGTTCAATAAAGTTTACATTTTACAGGCCATACCATTTATTATCAGCTTATTAATCAATAATGAATATAATCATTTCACTTTCCCTCAAAGTACAGCATTAAAGCAGCACAATAGCCTTTTGACAGGATATTAATAATTTTGATGATGAGCTGATGAAAAGCGGATCTGAGCTACTCCTGCTCTGAACCTATTGAACTTGTACCAAACCCCTTCATTAATTCAAAACTCTAAAGTAGAAGCTGCTGTCTTGCCTCCTAGGAAATGGTACCGATTTAACATTAGCATTACTCCATTTACCATTATGACAAATGGATGATATTCATTTTCAGGGCAACAGTTTGAAGCGTTAGTTCCAGTGAATTATTTAAAATTATTTTACAGATAATACGGATGAGTGTATCTAAATTAAACAAATGTAAAATCCACCATGGGGTTAGAAAATGAATGATTACTTGCAGAAAACACGTACAAGTGACCAATAAAAGTACAAGACCCATGGCCTATTAACAAGCTAACACAGTATACCCCTAGTTCAACAATGTAAGACAAGAACACTATCCAAGATACCTTATGTATGAACTATATCATACATTTTAACGGTGATCCGTCTCTATACTAAAGCAAGACATGCAAGGTAAATTACCTAGAGGGACAGCGAATGACAACTTCTCCCCCGCCAAGGTAAACTGACAGAAAACCAAAAAAACAGAAGGATCCCTTGACTGCCAAAAAATGCTGACTTGTTGGATGAGTATCCCTAAAGAGAAGGAGAGCCTGGAGTGACAGAGAGCTTTTCACACGGGAGATCTAAAGCTAAAGAGGTGGAGAGACAGCCAGAGACACGGTGGAAGGGACGCTGAGATCTAAAGAGGGAGAGGGTCAAAGTCACACAGTAACGGAGAGTGCGACAGACTTAAAAAGACAGAGTTTGTGGACCAGGCACGCCTCAAGGCCTGCAAACCTACTGCAGGGGGATTAATGATGCCAGGTCACACCCTGAACATGTTGAAAAATAGGCACACAGCTGTTAGCTAGAGGACATAAACTGCACTCTCAAACTACCATAGCCAAAATGCAGAACAGATCTGCAGAGTTAGGTGTGAAGAAAGCGGTTTGTCATCTATTGAATTCAATTTCAGATTGAGATTATACATAAACGCAGGCTTGAAAATACCATGTAGGGGCGGACAATATGACAGTATACGTTACAATATAGTACTTTTTCTGTCTAGTCATACTGTACTTCACATAATTATTTGTACTTTTGTTAGTATCACATGAGACAAAACTTAAGTTAAAAAAGTAAAACTAAACTCCTTTAAAATGGAAGCTTCCAGGTTCTTGACATAATTTATATCTTAAGTGTTACTACGTAGTTGCAAAGTTAAAAGGTGAGTATAGATACCAGCCTGATTTTATTCAGACACATATAAAGTTGACTTTTCCTGCAGATTTGGGTCATCTTTGCAAATGGCTGGTTATCATCAGAGTTCTTTATCAGCCTGATTTCACAATGTCCCTCTCCCTCTCAATGCCTGCTTTACATCTGAGCAATTTATCTCCATATTTACCGCAATGGAGACAATATTGCATAATCTCTAGTGGACACATTTCCTTTGTTGCACAGTATATACCGCCATATTTCCCAACTGAAATATGAGAAGGACAGATTGGGAGGTTAGGGGGCCTCCTGTGGCTCTTTAGGTAAACTGGCTCTCGTTGGGCTTATTCACTGGACATATTTAGGGCCACCAACTACGACACAGGTGTAGAAACAGACTTTTGTTACTAAATAAGGACCACAGAGCCCGATGGTGCCAAGAGGTGTGACTTTCCTGTTGTGTAACCTTGAACAAAACATGTTCCACTTGAGGTTATAGTGAGGGTGAACTCTTTTGTCTCTTAGTGAAAATATGGACTGCTCAACACGAGAGGCTTTTTATATTCATAACAATAACAAACACACTCTCCACTTTGTAGTCCGTGTAAATTACAGTGAACCCAGTGGCAACCCTGCAGTCTTAGTATCCATTACAAGAAGCTTTTTTTAACCAAGAGGGGTGCCCTTAATTTAGCTGAGACGCTAGTGACCTGTGACCAGGCTGCAGGAGGGGCTGCTCCAATGTGCTTTTACAACATAGTAAACTACTCAGGCCCCTTATGGCATAACTCTCACTCTGCAGACTGTTTTTGACGGTTTTCCATACGTATTAGTCCTAAACTGAACAAGGTTTACATCTCCTAAGGTATTTACTTTAGGATTAAGGAAGGATTAGGATAAATGTGTCAATTGTTTTCGCTATCTAAAAGATGTCTAGCAAAAACTAAACTTTTTTAATACTTTTTGACAATAAATGCATTTAATAACTCACATTTTCCTGCTTGAATATAATGTGAGGTTTATATAAATCAGTCAAAATGATGTATATATATAATCCCTCATAGAATGAATATTTATTGTGATTGTCAATGAATCCGTCCATTAGTTAACCGATTCATTAAGTAATTGTGTAGTCCATAACTAGAAATAAATGTGATAATTGACTAATGATGTCAGTAGTTCTAAGTGTTAGCTCATGCTAGCTCATATTTCAGGTGCTGCAAGAGATGCAGAATGAAACAGATTCATTTTTTAGCTTTGTGCTGTTATTGGTGAGACGGCCGTGAGCTTCTCTTTCTGTTTCTGGTCAGCTGGGGTGGGAATGCGTTAAATAATTTTCAGGACAAGGCAGCAGCTTGACAGGGACAGTTGTAGAAGCATGGGGGTAAAACGAGGCAATGGCAGGGTCAAACACCTGGTAGTGTTGAGGTTCAAAGAGCAGCCACCTATGCCTGTCTGTCTCCTGCTGTTGTTGGCAGTGTTTACTCAAAACAGCACTCCTTGCTCGTGGCAGACAGTCAGATATGTCAACGCCTGGTAACCGCAGCACTTAGAAACTCTCTCCACATCTTTGCCTAGCAACACATTGCAGTGACAGCTTACATCACCAACAGAGTCGTCTGCTACAAGCCTCGCAGCGGCGATCTGTAAATTTTAAAAGGCAAAGCATGGATTATCAAAAAGTGACATGAAGTGCGGAAAAGCCCTTCAGCCAAAAACAATCAGGCCCAGTTTTTTTTATATGAACATGACATGAATTATTGTAGGTGAGTGGTTGTCTTGTCTGAATTTAAGAAAACAAATATTTTGGTTTGGCCCCACGTACACTAGCATAATTGATGGTCTGCTGGTATGGGATGTAAGCCATTATGTTATTCAGTTAACATTTCTGCTCTTTCATGCAGCGGTCATGAATTTCACGGTCTTTGTCTGTAAATGACATAATATCTCAATATCATTGTTAACAATGGACTTCTCCATTGGTACAGTAACGCACGCCTTCAGAGACATGTATTTATTATGGGAATTAGGGCCGCACGATATTGAAAAAAACTGACATTGCGATATTGTTTCTCCCCTGCAATATATATTTCGTTTTTTGTAACTATATTTAACCGGATGAAGGATTTTAGTAACGGACGTATGGATCTTAACTGGTTGACTCATCATACCTTAATACCTCATTCACACGCAACTCCGGTTCAAGCTCCGTGCTAGAGCTTTTCAGGTTCAGAACCGGTTCTTCGGTTTAGCTCCGGCTCTTTTCACACCGCCCAGAGTCCGACTGGTGCTGCATCATTGCGTCATCGTTTGCGTCATGACGTAACCGTTTGCGTGCCTGCTTCATAAAGCCAAACCGCGCGGAAACACCTCACAGCTGACACCGACAACAACAACAATGGCCGATTGTGCTCCAGCTTCCTCTGTACCTCTTCGGAAGACCAGATTCCCAATAGGTAGCTGGTCTCTTCAGTGGACCACTGCTGCTTGTTAAGTTTCTCCATCGTTGTGTACAAACTGGATAAAACGCCGGCTTTTGTTGTTGTTCAGGAGTTGATCCCGCCCCTTCCCCCGCCTCGACGTAAGCGTGATGTATGCGGTGCTTTTGCTCTGGCCGGACAATTTTTTGGTGCTTGAAACGAACGGGATTCCGGAGCTAAGAGGCTGCGGTGTGAACAGGGAAACCCGGTGTTTTTCAAGCTCCAGCTCCGAACCGGCCCTGAAACACCGTTGGTGTGAATGAGGTATTTGTCATGATCTAACATGTCATGATAATGCATGTTTCTTACCCTCAAATAAGGGGGTTCATCTGTGAATGAAGAAGAAAAGAACCTTTTTGTATCGAAAATAGTTCCAGATGGCAGATGTTGCTTTTCTTTTTGGAAGTAAATCTTCATTCTCGCCGGTATTGTCCTCCTGTGCCACACTTATTTTTTACCGGTGTTTTGATTGACTGCAAACTAGCGGGGCGGGGCCTGCTGTGATCTGATCAAGAATGATTGTGATTGGTGGTTTGCTGTGCATGCAGAGCCTGCATGTCACTCACTCACGTACCCCTGACATGAGACCCGCCAAGTTTTCCTTTTGTAGCAAGCAGCAAAATAATTGTAACATGACGTGTTTAAGTTAATTTACCTACTTAATATCGCACGTCCTAAAAAAATAAAAAAATATATTAATTAAAAAAATTAATAAAATCGAACGTCCCTGCGATGTGAATATCGCGGTTATCGCCATGACACGATATATCGTTCAGCCCTAATGGGAATGATGCATTGTGTCCCTTATTACATTAGTGGGGAAACAGGTAGCCTATTAAGCCCTCAAAAAGTGCCTATATCCGCTTTTCACAATACATTCAACTATGATAACTAGGGTTGTGCTGAATGAGGACAATCTAGTAGCCTCTTTTTTTTTCCAGCATTTGGCTGGTGCTAATTTCAAACCCTGAAAAACAAACAGAATGTATACTTTTCTCCTTCTTTTTTGTACCTCAAAATAGGAGTTTTGCTTAATAAACCGCCTGCTGTCTTTTCCCCCTTTCCCCTGACTGCATGAATAATGACAGTTTTACTAAATTAGGTTTGGCTATTTAACAGTCATACTCACACAGTTGAAGACACACAAGCCCCATGAATGAAATCAAACACATTTGTGCTCTTGCTGCTATTCAGTGAGACATGGTTGCATCTCACTGTGGGGACTTCAAATAAAGTCTGCTATGGACTCTCGGTGGATGTTGCTTCACAGTGTACCGTAGGCCACATTTCATATTTATGTAATGGTTTCCAAAAAGCAATCTTTAATTAAAATTTGCTTCAAATAATATATTTGTACATACTATTAAACAAACAATAACATAAGCACGACATGATTCAACCAACAACTCTTGTGTTCATTTTATATTAATTATTTAAAAATGTTCTCCCAACCTGACAGCACATTTCTACAGTTTGAACTTTGAACAAAGCCTTTTAGTTATTCCCACTGTTGGCATACATTGGCCTTTTAAACTGGTCGTGCTGATGTTATCCTTCAAAATCACATCAACTAGACGATCTGCTTTGTTGTGGCATAATGAATCACTGCTTGCCTTTTGAAACAGGGCTGTAGATAAGAAAACTGCATGATTTGAGTTGAAAATGACAGATATTTCTGTCCCTCTGCTGTTAAAAGATACAGCTGACAAGGCTCGAGTCCTCATACAAAGATGGTTGAATACATAATAAATTGCTGTATAATAATGAATATAGCTGGGTTAAATGAGGACGGGGGACGTTCCAGAGTTGAGGGTTAATGCCCGGCCTTGTTGTACATTCCTCTTGCCAGAAGGAAAGGTTTTACAGCCACTGAGTTTTCCACTCTGTTCTCTCATGGCACATTGACTAATGTGACCGCTCCAGTGCCAACCCCCAACCAATATGTCTCTTAGGAGCTTGTTAGCCACAGACCTGCAGTGACCCAGACGCCCTCGCTTGTTCCCTGAAGCTGAAAAAAGTTACTGATTTCCTTTTTTTCTTTCTTTACTGCCTTTTCTAGATGAGAGAACGATCAACCTGTTGAACTCTCGTTTGCCTTGGCCCATACACAAATAAAACATGTCAATACTCAATAGATGTGAAATGAGCAGGGACTATTTGTTTTGACTGAAATAATGAAGTCAGAAATGTTTTGTCTTACTTTAGAAACTTTTTGAGTAAAAACTTTCCAATTGTTAGGCAACAAATATTGTTTTTCATTGTTTCCACATACAAATACTTAATACAGATTTATAAAAAAAACAATATATCTGCAGTGTTGGTAAGCAGACAGTGTGTGGATCGATCCGTCATATATGAACAAGCTGCTGAAGCTCAGATGATGATTGGTGCTGAATGTTGCCCGTCCCAGCCCGATGCCCCCTGCTGAGCCCCCTCCTACTTTCCCCATTAGCCAATCAATAAAGCTCTAAGCACACCTGAACGGCTGCTGCCTCAGTACTGCTGCTAAGTGCTTCTGTGGAGTGCTTTTGGTTTTAGAGTTTATAGAAACTAACAGCAGTCACAAGAGCATCTGGAGGGGTGTGGTTATGGCCAAAATGTTAAGCCGACTATTGGAATACTTATTTATTTTTAAGCCTCCGTACACATTATGTATGTGAGGTCAGGAGATCAAAAAAGAGAATGAGGAAGACACATTAGTGACTTTTAAAGTCCAGCAGAAGATTTTTCTACCCATCCATGACCCAAATCACTTATAATATTCATCCCTCTCAAATATTTAATGTCAAGTCAGTTCTTATGAATAATGTACACAGGCTTATGGTGCGTATTAACCTTTAAGTCTGTGCGTTTCGGGCTTGTTGACGGAAATAAAAGGTTGCAGTGAGAACATTTGATGTGTGTTTACCCCTTAATGAAATTCAGAAAAAAGGCAGCCCTCCACTAGTAATGAAAACGTTATAAACTATTATAAACCTATACGTTAATAATACATAAATTGTATTTAATTGAAATTAATATGAAATGGGAAATCAAAAACTAAATTATGCATGACTGTTATGCGATCTCTTTTGGCCTCTTTTTTTTTTTTACCAGACAAGCACTCTTGTTGTTCCCTAGCCTCACGCTGCCTCCCACTCACACATCCCCCCCCCCCCCCCCTACAAGCTTCAGGGAGTTGTCCCATGCTTCCTTAGCTCTCTGCTATTGGCTGTTGGACCCTGGGCTGGAGCAGGGAGGGTTAAGTGGCTTGTTGAACACAACCCTCGGCTGTAGCTGTTGATGGAGGACAAACTTGTTCACTTTCCCCACACACATTTCCCAAACTGATCTGGGACTTGAACCCCTTGACCTCCTCTCTCGTCTCAGCTGCCACCATGTGGGCTTGGCTGCAGTATTTTTTATTGTCCTGAATATTTCCTCTCACTGCACGGAATCTCACAGCTGAGCAAGAATCAAAGTCACATGTAACTGAATGTTATATTGTGATTTCTCCTCGTTTCAATGTTTTAATTGCAGTCACGTAGTGCGTAGGACTGTGTTTGCGCATTTTTTAGCAGAACATGGGCTCCTCTTTTGAATCGGTCACCCTTCAGAAATGCTTAATAAGATGCGTTTCATAGTGAGAGGTTGAAGATGTACAATTATTTTCAGCTGCTGCTTACATTTTCACAACATTGAATATTACAAGAAAACAAAGAAACCTTGTCAACACCAGCCAATATGTCTTTGATTATACCACAATTACTGCCTTAACATACGGTGAGATGTCAAGTAACCACCACCTATTCCATCAAATGGAAAAAATGGATGTTATGCTTAATAATCCGGTCACCTTGAGCATCTAGTTGGTTGGGATTCGCTGTTCGGTTTGTTTTCAACACATACACTTTATGAAAAATTAATAGCATCATTGTATTGAAACAAATAGCTTGTTCCACTTTCCACATGTCCTCCAGGAAACACCACGATCATCATTTGGTATTCATGATGCAGGATTTCCCCCATTCGATGATTGAAGTGCTGACTTGTGTAAAGATTTAGCTGGATGTGTAACATGCCTCAGAGCCCGCCAAAGTCAGAGCCTGACAGTTGGTTGGCCTTCAAGTGGGGGTAAGCGATGCTTTACTGGCAATTTGTTTTGCAGTGTGAGGCATTGCGTAGCGCCGGGCACCGTCATGCTCGCTGCGCCCCGTGGAGCTCTGGTAACCTGTTTGATTTGTTGCATCTACACGGCTTGGCTCTCTCTGGAGAAGGCGAGTGCTTCCTTTCTTCTGGGACCAATTTGATGTGCATCTTGACACCGAATCCATTCATGTTTCCAAGATAACTTTTTAAGCAAACCTTTTCGACTTGTCAGTGCTCTGTGAAGCGTTTCTGTACAATGCTGGAATTTGTGTTTGTGTCTTACAGGTAGCTTTTCCTTCTTGGTAAAGGGATTCAAAGACTAAAATAAACCAAGGTTGACAAAAAGAGTAAGATTAACTTGATCTTTAAATAACCATAACATTCAAATTTGTCACAACCTACAATACAGCCAAGTGTAATTATTAATTTAGACAACATTTTCCTGTAAAAACAATGCTGTGTTTATAATGTTTGATTTGAATTGTATCTGTGCCTTTATACTGTCTATGGTCTGTGCAGAGCTATTTTTGATTGGAGCACAGAGAAACGTGTGTGATAGGTCTTTATATTGCTTTATCCAGTTTTCCAACTAAACAATACTGAATAACAGCCACTTGGGGCAGCACTCACTTGATGTACCGTATTTGGTGTTGGTTAAAAAATGACAGACATTTCTTCTTCATCCTTCCAGATACAGAAAAGCATGCATTTGTTTGTTAGCTCTTACCCAGGTATTTAAATTGATGCAGCGATATCTCACTCATTAAGCCCATTACTCATCTCATTCCTCATGCAGCACAAACACAGAATTCCCAATAAAGACATACACATACAGTAACATAACAAAAACAAACATGTCTAACCTTACATATTTCCGTCTGGTTCAGCTCTACCTGCCTGTCTTTTCCCTTGTCAGTTTTCATACATTGTATTATTAATTGGGAACATTTGTAGCTGCTTCTGGGCAACGCTGTGGCACATCTATCATACCGCGCACGTACCAGAAACATCAGCACAGACCCTCAGGTATAATAATCCCAGAACGGACACACTCCTGTGCCGAGTTCTGCAACCTAATTAGAAAAAAAAATGCATGAGTGCATACCGCTGTGTATTGACTAAAAGCATCCCGCACAGCAAAAAAAAATCTCTTGATTATTTATCATTCCGAGTTTTGTTTTATTGTTTGAGCTGTTTGATGCTTCCTTTCCCGATTTCAGTAAAAAAAAAAATGGATGTTCCCCTGTTGCATGACCATGATAGCTATTATCAAACTGAATTAATTCTCGATAACAGTAAACCAGTTTACCAACTCAAGCAAAACAGTGTGACTTTTATGAGCACAAATGATACTGGAAAACAAGTACATTACTCTTGCATTACTCAAACAAAAGCTCAGTTAAGCCCAGTGTGGGACTCCCTATTGGACCGTAACAGTTTAATGGGGAACTGCATGCTTTCCACTTTGGGAGAAATTACACAGCAGGCAGTTTAATGTCTTCAATATGGCATCGAACCCTCCTGCCAAAGACTGGGCCGAGTCAGGAGAGACATCACCAGCACAGTTTCCCTGGGAGTTCCCCAGGTTTCATTGCCCTCTCCTGGTGTCCTTCACCTTCAGTCCAGACAGGACCAAAGTTAACACATCAGTTAATTTCAGCTCAATGTTCAATTTGTCTTACTGGCCTTTATAAGACAACCAAATGATTCTGTTTCAAATTCAAAAGCCGTGAAATTGTTGATGCCTCTTACTGTACCAATTCCTGAAAACAAAGTTCAGCCCTGCTTTCCATTCACATTTACCGTTACGTAACAGTGTGTTTACTGCAAACGCCACAATCAGTTCAGAGATTAGGGCCAGTTAATGGACACTTTGTTGCATGCTGGAGCCGGACAGGCAGTAACACAGATGTGGTTGTCAGTAGCAACAGTGTCAAGAACCATCAAAGATTCTCCCCTTTCCACAAACTCTGCATTAGCTCACGTGTTACACAAATTGCTAAGCCTCTGCAAATAACTATGAACAACAACAAAGGACACACACACATATAATTTCTTCATATCTCTTTTTCTATTGCTGTGTGTTCAGTTGGTGTTATTGTGCCTGGACTTAAAGGTGGGGTATGTAATTTTGGAGAAACCACCTTCAGACTTCCTTACAGAGCCCCTCCTCCAACACACACGAACGCCCACATGACCAATGAGGGAACGAGATAAGTTTGTGCACAGATGGAAGGCTGACAGGCAGGTAGGCCATCCAGTTATTTTAACCTGGCTGGCTCAGATGATTAGTCGTGCTATTAACAGCGCTACGGCTTCCACAGATGACATTTTATTATATATTGTAAATGCTTTGTATTTATTGTCAGTGCATTTAATATATTCATTGCTATCGGAATGTTAAGAGCATTCCATGGAATATAACAAAAAGTGTTTCTGAAATAAATTACATACCCCACCTTTAACCGTCAACACTCAATAGTGGATTTTGATGATTGCTTCATTTCCTGTGTATGTGTGTGCATGTTTGTCGGTCAAAGAAGCAGAGAAAGAAAGATAAACATGGGAATGGCCGACTGCAAATCTGCAGTTCAGTCTACTCCAATTCATTTTAGTAGGGTATAGGATGGCAAGAGGAAGAGGATAATAAGTCCAGAGTTGGAGGTGTGAGAGGGGATCCTTCAGGGAGCAGGAGGCTGTGAGAGAAAGGATTCACATTTCACTGGATGAAAGAGAAAGTGAGGAAACAGAGAAGAGTATTTGTCAGGTGCTAGTGAGTTTCAGAGTGAAGGGAGACAGGAGCGAGCTGAAAGCCTCTCATAAGAGGGATACGAGAGCTGTTACTGCCTGCGATGAATTTTGGAGGACTGGGTGCTTTTTTTATAATAGGAAGCTTTTGTGTGTGATTGTACATGTTTTTGTGTGTATCTTTTTTTCCCAGCTGTTGGGTTGAAGACTATTGAGTAACAGAATCAGTATTTTTGCTATTAGAGGAAACATATTTCCTTGTATCAGCTCCCATAAATGCACCCGCAATAGTAAGGTGTTTAAGCTGTAAACATTTGACTGAATGCTCTAGTGGTTCACTTATAAATTCCAGTAGCTACTCTGACATACTTATTTCATTCAATGGTAAGCTACCGCCAACGAAACCCCACACTTCCTACACACCTTTGACGGTGAAAGCCTGTCAGAAAAGGAGAAGGATACAGCTATTAAAGCTGTTGAAAGGCTTTTCATGTGCCAAAGTCATGCAGTATTGACTGTTATGATCCTATCATAACAGAGAGACAAGAACCAATCATACAAAGTCATTAGAGGATAAATAATATGTTTAGTTTAGTTAGCATTCCCTGCTCAAAACACAGCAGGTAAACATGGATCTACTGTCGTGTTGAAGGGACCTCTTAATAGAATGTGCAAAATATACAGCAGAAGGAAGGGTCAGCAATATATGATTAACATATATGAAAATAAGAACTGGTTTTCTCTGCATAAAATATGTATATATAAAAAGAGTGTTCGTTCCTTCTGATCTCTTTCTTTTTATTATTCCCACCATTCATGCAGCTGAGCCCTTCCCACCATTCTGTAATTGTGTTATTCCTTGATTGAGGAGATGGAAACTTCCTCTTACTGTCTGTAATTCCTGCCATCTCTCCCTCTTGACCTTCCTCCTACTTGGTCATTACGCCCTGTGTCTCACTTTTTCCTCCTTCCCTCCCTTTCCCTGTCTCTCACGCTCTCCCTTGACATATCTGCTCTCATTTAATCTCCTCTTCTTGCACACTTCCTTCTGTCTGTCCCCTCACATTCGCGGGCACAATAAGCCCCAGAGCAGATTCCCTGCTGCCCTTCTCCACATGCCGCACTCTTCATCATATTGAAGTAGAGAGGCTCACATAGAATCACATTTTGGGGCATGGTGGAATTGATAACGACAGCCTGGGCTCATTCAAGGACAGACTCATATAAGAGAAATAATATGACTTTGCTTGAGTGTTGACGCAGCAAATTGAACATAAATTGCTCCCTGAACAGCAGCATTTCAGCAAGGAGGTCTTCCCTTATAAACTGATGTGTTGGCTGAGTTCAGATATATATTTGACCGTAAATCTGTTTATATTATGGCATCATCAGTATCAACCAAGCAAGATGTGTTTTTGTTCTTTTCTTATGTTGCTGTTCCTGGAATTCTACTATCTGGTTGTTCTGGGGATCTGTTTAGCAAAACCAACAGGAGGAGGAAGTTAAACATCAGTGAAAACTGTGTCACTGTGTTTTTATTCATTCATTATTATTATTATTATTATTATTATTATTATTATTCATTATTCATATTCCCAATATGATAATAGCTCCAAAGGAAATATGGCAATTTGGGCTTTAGACAACTGTCAATCAAATGCAGGTGAATTCTGTGATACAGAAGTTACACAATATGGATCTGAACACAATGTATTTTATTAAGTACAAGAAAGAAAAATAACGCACATTTATTTGTTTGTCCATTTGTATTTGTGTAAGCGTTTTTGCTGCTGAACTACCTGCTATATGTTTGCCAATATTCACTATAACTGGTGAATAAAGAACTCAACATGATAATCAGTGTTGTATTCACAACCAATTATATTCATCTTCTATGTAGCCTGAACTTAATCGTAGTCTAAGTACGTTGTTCTTTTTGACTGAGCCTTTCCTCTGAGACCTGCCCCCAACACAAGACACTCCATTAGGAACCCATTAAAGTGACAAAGCAGAATATTACTTTTTCACCCAAAACACTTTCAGATGAAATGTTATGACATGCTTGCAGTTTATCATTTAATAAAACATTACACTCAGCAGCACGAAAGGATTTGCTGCAAATCATGCACATAACACCAGGATGCTCTGCCAAGGCAAGGAGATATGAAGGAAAACAACAGCCTCCTAAGGACCTTTGGAGAATACTACACTCCAAACATTTTTGAACTGCCCTCGAGACATAATTGATGTTAAAAGCTGCTCATGAAACACATTTGGTATTTATAAAATAGCTTCTGAACAAATTGAGGGGCGCTGAAAAGGATTTATTTTCATATGGTAATTGCATTGGGATAATTATTCAAATATCTTCATGTTTCATTCTCTGGGCACATTTCAAATTACTTTTATTTAGTACCCACAATTCCTCTGTTTTCTATTATAACATGGTTGGTTAAATTAATGTGGTAAAATGCTAAGTCCCAGGGTGCATTTTGCTAATAGCTTAAGAATATCATTACTGCACTATTAAGGCTTTTCCAAATTGATATTGTAGATTTAAAGGAAGAGCTTGAAGAAATACACTTATTGGCTTTACAGATAGATATGAGGATGTTATTGTATCATCTTCTCTAAATATATTATTAGAATTTAGAAAAACTAACTCCTAGAAAGATGTTTGATCCAAGAAATTGTGCATTCTTATTTACTTCCAACTTGTTATCATCTTACCACACAGTGGATCTTCACCCATCAAAACCTGTGGGGTCAAATAACAACAACTCTCTCAGCTTCTCACAGTTAAAGTAACATTTAATTAACATGGCCACTTATAATCTCTCATTATCTCTGTGCACAGAATATAAACATCCTCCCCGCCACAGCAGGCTGGTGAAGAGTGTCAGTAAAGATAAGAACATACTGGAGGTGGAACAATTCACACAGTACTAAAACCTATTATAGAGATATAAATGCAGCGTGTTGTCAGGGGGCACGTATTTTATCACCGTTAAGTTTCCTGATAGTTGCTGTCCCACAGCTCTCCATCTTCCTAAGTGCTTTGATTCCAGAGAAAACTATGGCGCTGAAGTGTCCATGCTCAGGCCATTTTCAAGCTGTAATGCTTGCAGACACCTGTCCCTGGTTTGTCATGGAGCGTGGAAAATTGGCCATTTTTCACTCTGCATACAGAAGTGATGTGTTCATTCTTCTGATCTCCACTGTGAAAATGACATTCACGGTCTAACAAAAGCCTGTTTCTCCTCGGTTTAGTCTCTCAGGCTGCAGCTCGAGTCCTCCTTACACCAAGTAATAACAGTCAAACATTTATTTGGAATGGCCAGCCAAGTACATTCAGCATTCTTTCATTACAATATGAATTCACGAGTCGTCTTGAGATTGCCGACAGTTAGCGAGGGCGACCCAGGCTAGCTCCACAATCGCCTAGTCCATTACTTCTATCTAACTGCAGGGTATTTATAGGGCACCTTGAATTGGGGTCTTGAGGCAGGTGATGCGGGGGGGTGGGGGGGTTGTCCTGGCTCGTGGTGATTAATGCTTGAATACGCAAGCTTTATCACAAGTCCAGCAGCCTTGGGAACAGAGAATGTCACTGCAATTAAAGGCCGTTGGCAGATTTAAGAAAAGGGAGGCCGTCTGCTATCTACAGATCGCAGACGGAGTTGGGGAATACGGGCGGAGCGGTGAAGGCTACTGTACAGCGCCTTTTCATTCCTTAATCACCTCCACTACTCATTAGGCACTTCTTTTGTTCCAGCCACCGTCTTTTTCCTGCGCCGTGCCAGCAGATAAAATTTGGCATGCTCAGAAAAAGTGAAGAGCTCGGAGTACCCCATTAACCTGCGACAGAGAAAAAGATAGAAAATGAGGAGGGAAAAGAAGAGGTGACGTTGGAGTGGTGGAGTCAGTCAGCTGAGGAAGAAGAAAGGGCTCGAGGGAGAAGGGTGGTGACGGGAATGTGAGAAATTGCGCGGCCATGTAGAGAGTAGTAATTCATCTCGATCGCCCCGTTAAGACTGTTGGAACATTCAACCAGGAGAGCATTACAATGTGGGAAGTTTTATATCATAATCCTACACAGTGCAGCTCATTAAAGCTGTAACTGCTTGAATTATCTCGGCAATCATCTCCGTAAACCTGTGAATTTCAACGTTGGTGTGGTAACTGGATGTAAATTGGTGGTTTTACTCAATCGTTTAACTTGCTAGAGCGTAACGGTTCTCTTCCTGCTACCTTCGAGTGAAGGTATCAAGGTTTTCAGAAGATGAAGTCTATTATTATTTTGCCTAATGGAGAGTAAAGTCATCCTGAGTGGTTGGACTTGTCAGAGCCTTTCAGAAGGATAAAGCAAAGATGAATGTTGTGCATGTGTGTTTCCCGACAGAACCATAACAGCTTACTGGCTTTGAAATAATGGCTGCATCACTGATGTTACAGTGATGATGATACATTTACAGAGAAATACATCAAGACATTTCAACTGCTGTCAGTTCATCCTTTAGAGACGGACATATGGGACTTTGTAGATAAATGCTAATACTTCCTAACTTTCAATAAGCCACTGTTCATTGTAATGTGCAACGGCAAACATAAATGATAAATGAGACCTATTTTGAGTGACACTCACAGTAACACCAACAACAACAATCAAACTAAGGCAGAGTTTAAAAGTCTCATAATCCCAAATATTTCCCTCCCTTCAAGGATTACCATCCGCCCGACTACAAACTGTTTGAATGTCCTTTTAAAGCACAATGAAGTCTGCAGTTTGACTTCCTTTCGACTCAGTGAGGTAAAGGAGGCTTTGCTGCCTCTCTTTCTTTGAGGGAATAGTTTATTCTGGGAGACCTCTCACTGACGGGATTCGGTGTTTACTCCCCACTGAGTAACAACAGGGCGCTCCTGTTGACAAAGGCTGAGTCCTCCATGTAAGTTTTGCTGCAATATTGTAAAGGTTAGCATCAGACTCCCACGGGAGGGTCACTGGGGACACATTTTAGTGTGAACATATACACGACAGTTTCTAAGATAACCTTAAACCTAGTATGGAAGACGATAGTCAGGGTCACTGAAGACACTCAGTTGTGTAACTTCTTCATAGTCAGAGAACAAACTGCTGATCAGGGGCACATTTTAAAGTAACCATACACAAAAGTTTCTAAAATAACGTTAGACTTAGTATGGCATTTCTGTACTGAAATGTCTTATTTGTTCGTAAAACTTATTTTAAAGAGCTGTTTAGAGCTTCTGCCAATTTGTTTCAGCCCCCCCTTTCTGCTGGAGAGTGGTTTCGATGAACAGCAGTTGTTTTAGTCCGTGGGCCAAATCATTATTTATTAAATCACAGCCGAATTATTACCTGTTCCCTGAGTTGTATGCCCGGCTGGTTTAACCGTGTATTATTGATGAAAGAAATTGATGGAGTTTGATGGGAGGAAAATGGAATCAAGCCATAAGGTGTGATAAATTCTCATCAGTGTTTAAAAAGACATAACAAATACAATTCTGCTGCAGTGCAGTTCATTGCTTTCTTATGAACGCAATACAGCCGGCAAGATTATAACAACCAATACCTTCACTGCTATTGTGTGTGTAAAACTTTCCACAGAAAAAAACGAAACATCTAAATGTGAGGAAACGGTTTGAAAGGCTGACGAAAGCAATGTGGACATTTAAATATTCAACACGGAACATTCAAACAGCTGAAAATGTCGATGTTAAAATGTTATTCCGTTCTCTGGGATTTCATTTAAAATAGTGGAAAGATGGCCAATCTCACCATACCAACCTGCTGTATTTCCACATTTCTGATTTTAATTACACGGCATCGTTTTAGGTTCTGCAAAACATACTGATTATCTCATTTTATGCCAAAAATATAAACTGTGTGGCCCACAGCCACACTTGCAGTTAGAAGATAGGCAAGCTTGTGTCTTTGTCAGATAAGAATGCTGGTTGCGCGAGAGGAAATGAACGGACAGAGAAGCTGGAAGCGGAGAGGAAATTATGCTCTTATCTCAAATCCTTAATAGATCTCTTCGAACATGGTTTGAAGAAGAAGTGAAAGTAGAGGTTTACAGAAAGCTTCACTCACATTCAAGGTGTAGCCTAGCACCGTATAGCAAATGCTGAGAGCCAGAGATTACATTTATGATTGTTTTTATAACTCCTCTATACTTTCTTCCCCTGATACCTCATCCAGTGTATTCCTGCCTCCCACTGTGTGTCTATCTCCTCGCTGTGCCACTGTCTGCATGTGTCTTTGACTTTAGTGAGCTGAGATAAAGACCAAAAGATCAATATGAGGCTATTCGAGCAAAGATATTCAGTGTGTTGAAGGGAGATTGATTCAGGAGCTTTGACGGTGACTCAGACAACATTACAATTACCTGCTTGATAACTCAGTGTGAACAAAAAGCATTGCTGTCCACAAATACACAACACTGCACGAATCAGTAGTAAGTCTAAAAAACTGAAATGATAATAAGATCAGCAGCCTGTCCAGACCTCTAACTCTGGGGACTGATTGCAGGCCAGCCAGTGATAATGATTTCCTGCTTCTTGTTATATAGACAAACACACACCCTTCCCTTATTCTGACTCCTTAAATCTGCCCTTATGTATTCACATTATGATTTTGCTTGTTTCTGTGATTAGTACCAACATTAGTGGGAACTCTCTCATAATGAAACGTTGCGTGCTTATTCTTTTGCTCACTTACCCAGCCAATTTCTTAATGTTGGGCAATTGATTCTTACAAATAAGTTACTGTACCAGTTGTAATGTCAACTTACATGATACAATGACACATGAATCCATGTGAATGTGAATTTTCGTTTATTTTTGGTTAAATAGGCTTGTGGAGTTTGCCGGAGAAACACTTCCTCTGGAGGTAACAAATGGACTTTAGCCTTTGCAGACCGTTTACATGCACAAAAACACAGGGTAGGAAAAAACAAACAAAACCCCCTATAATGCCTTTGGGTTGACCTAATTATAATGTAAATAAAGAAATTCAAATAATGAAGGTCCTCATATTTTAGTTTGAACCTACAGTATTTTGATTGCTTCCTCCTTACTCCCCCCACCCCCCATATCGCTTTTCCTCTCCATCCACATCAAGCAACCATCAAGGCTCACTTTTTCCTTTGCATTTATTCCGACACACATTTCCCTTGGTAAGTTTCTGAATATTAGTGAAGGCCTGTCATGGGTACGGTGTGAGGAACATAAAACATGTTCATGAGTCTACTGGGCAGCAGCAGCTTGAAGCCAGCAGATAAGTACACCCTGTGAATTTTAACATTATTCAAAAGACTGTGTTGCTGGTGCCATAGGCTGCGCCCTGGGCAAGTTGGAACAAGTATAGATTGGCAAAATGTAATCCACAGTTATTAAAAAAAACATGCCCTCTTCCCAATCATTGTTGCTGGGCACAGGCTGCCAGGCTGTTATTTGTGTCAGCATAAGGTTAGATTTATCACTTCATAATGACAACAACACCCCAAGACCAGGAGCTCTTCAACCAGGCACATCTGTGCAAAGAATACTGCAAATAAATCAAACTATAGCAGCGGCTTATTCTGTGGGTGGTGGACTGATGGAAAATGGAACAGGATGAGGAAGAGGAGCAGAGGTTGAAGAGCGAAGTCAAAGAGATGTATTTGGCTGGAATTTGAATGTAACTGTGTGTGAGGAAAGCATCATCTTAAAAGCCGTTAAAGAAAATTGCCAGACTAATTCTCTTTTAAAAAGTTACACTTTTGAGAATTGTACTTACTAAGGAAGCGGACTTCAGTGCACATGCTGAAGTGACAAAATCATTTTTAGGAAGAACTCTTATGTGAGCTGACCTGGAGCAATGCATTTAATAATCATTCACAACACACCACTGGGGAGGCTTGCCAAACCTTATTTTTTAGAAGTAACTGAACCCCACCAGGAATCATATCACACTTTGGTCATAAAAATGCTAATATTTATATTCAGCAGTCTCTCAAAGTAGTGACTGTGTGTGTGCCTGCATGTGTTTAGGCTGGGATGCTTTTGCTACACACTCTCCTCGGAGACAGTAGCTGTGTTGATGAATAGAAACCGAGGAGTTAGGAGAGTACAGTGTAACGAGAGAGGAATACAAGTTCATGATGTGCGTATTGAGAGGGATGTGTGGCGTGCTGAATTAATCATTTTGTTTCCTCGTGCGTTCTGTGAGGAAAACTAATGAGCAGTTTAACATGTTATTCATTATCATGAGGTTTGGGCGTACACAGGGAGTTGCTCTCCTTCACATTTAGCTATTGCTGTCTCCATAGTCATTTTAAATAACTGTTAGTAGGACATCTCCATTTGCCCTTTTAAATGCGTTCACAAGCATTAGTCAAAAATTACTATATTAATCTGTAATTTGCTTTCTCTTTCTAATTGTTTGAAATGTGGTAGTATTTCCACACACCCTTGTTACAAATGCTTTAGCTCAAATCTTATTTCTAAGAATGCAAAACAAAATTCCACTATCTGTCTAAATGTGTTATCTTTCCAAATCTCTCCGTAAGTTGTCAGTGTACCGAAAATGCATTTGGGTTGACCTAATTATAATGTAAATAAAGCAATTCAAGTAATTGAAGGTCCTCATATTTTAGTTTGAACCTATTTGATTAATAATAAAAAAAATAAACAACAATAAACAATAAACAACAATAAATAATAAACAAAATGTGGAGCTCACGCTCCATATCACTTTTTATCGGTTCTCTGGGTATTTAACCTAGTTTTTTGTCATTTGTTTCCCTTTCAGACCCCTCTTCCCACCCGAGGCAGAAATCTCCGGCCACTGACCTCTGCTACAAGACTGAAATCAGCAGTCTGATGGACTTTAACTCCCCGGACGCTTCTCTGGACAAAGGTAAGACCTGAATAGCCCTGCTCAGACACTGCTGCTTGACTTTTAAGTTTCCCGCAGTGCCACAATAGGACGATGCTGTGGCATGCAGGGGCGGCATTCATGACAATCCAAAAATGCACATGCAAAAACACAGAATAGTCACACACACACATGTGAATTCACAATACACACAAGAGCTAAGACAATTCTCTCTCTATCACTTCCTCCATCTCCTCAGTATTTGCTGCTTGCACCTGTTGAAGAACAATGGCCATCCATTACATGTGTTTGTCTAGCTAACGATGACTGCCTGTGATCCCTGTAGCGTCTAGCTGCTAATGAGCCAAGAGAGTTATGAGTTACTAAGAGTTATGTGGAGTTTGTATTCTTTCAAATCTGATCTCAAAATGCATTGTATTTTGTTATGTTACTCAATCTGGTGTCAGTAAGTGTGAAGTTTATATAACCCCTAAAACATGTTGAAAAGTAGAAAATTGCTGATAAATCCAATACTGTGATTGCACCTACATGTATAAGCAACAAGTTAACATTTTGCTATTTGTTTTTTACATGTTATTCAAATGTTCCATCAAAACTTCTTGCTGTGATTTAATACATTACCATTTATTAACTGTTAAGGCTACATTATCAACCACAATGCAAGGCTGTCAATTTGGGGGACTAAAGTTTATAAATGTTTTTTAATGATAAATGAATGCACACATTTTACCATTATTTTAGGTTGACAATAGGTTGATAATAATGAACCTTTAGGTCTGTTGCACCAGATGTTCACATTTTTTCCATTAAAAAAAGATGCAGATTAATTAGAAAAACTATACAAACTTCAGTTAGCTCACTCAGGGTTTCATGGCTTGCAGCTAGTGGAGACATCCTCATGGTTCTAATGAGGAAAATCTGAATTGTTATTGGATTTACATTTTATGCATTTCTAGCTCCTAGTCCTCCTGTAAATATGATGCTGTAATATGGCTCGGTCTACAGTAAATACCATCATGCTCCACCTGTTTTTACAGTTCTGCTGTTAGTCACTCGCGGCACATTAACCATCCCCTAAAAGCAGCTTATAAACTTTAAAAGTCTCTATTTATTCCAAGAAACTCTCTAACTGGTCAGACGGGTCTCGTGTCTGCAGACAAACACAGTTGCAGGCGTTTATCTGGAGTCTGTTTCAATGTTTCAGCCCTTTTTATGATAACAGCTTCTTTCAAGCTGTTGGATCCTTGTAGAGAGAAGCAAAGTAGCAAACCATGTCACCGGTACAGACACTTCTCTTGGATTGTGGATCCTTTCAGGCTGCCAGCTGCAGTATGGATCTCTGGTGTCCCCCAAGGAGCCCCCAGGGGCCCTTTCCTCATTACAGTGTCCTGCTTAGGGGTCTATTTGGCTGCCAGTTTTCTATCCTGTTAGCATCTGTCGATGTCGCGATGATACTGAGAGAGCTCACAAGCCATTGTTCAAGGAAAAGAGAAGAAATATTGCTGGCAATCTGGTTTTCTTGGTATGTTAGTAACATTACATCTCTGCTTATCAGAACAACAGATGGTAACTGTTTGGTTCTAAGTACATCAAGTCAACTACTGTGCTTCATTATAATTTGAGGTTGAGTGTTTTCATTTAAGGATTTTTTTTAAACACAGTTTAGGGGGAAATATTGTAGTCTTTACTATACTATATTAATCTGACAGTTACTGCTCATTTCAGGTTATGGAATAAACTGCCAAACACTTTATCAAGCTATTAAAATTCAATAAATCGCTATTATACATATAACACTCTCAATAAAACCATCTTGCAAAATAAGTACTTTTACTTATTGATTGAATAATTTAACATACATTTACTGCAAATACTTTGGATTTTATGTGAAATTTGGAATACACAACTTTTTTCTTGTATTTGTCTGTTAAGTAAAATATCTTAATGAAACTACAGAACATGATGAAACAATTTAACTTGTGGTAGTCATTATAAAGTCAAAGAGCAGGTTAGTTATATGCATATGTGTAAGTTAAAATGTTTGCACACGTACGCGCTCTCCTTCAGCATGAACCAGCTGGTGCATTATGTCCAAGTTCGTTTCCTGGGTGCTGTAGAAGTGCAGACTCAGAAAAGCACATACACGCTCACCCCCAACCGCTGCAGCCAAGGCCACGAATATAACCTAAAGTTTCATCCGAGTGAGAACAGGGCGCTGAGGGGCATTATCAGCAAATTCATCTCAGGTCTGCAGAAGGAGAGAGACAGGGCGGCAGAGGGGAAACGAACCTCAGCAGTGAGCTCTGTATCATTATGGAGACAGGTGCTGCTTCTGCACATTAACGGCCAATGATATCTGGGTGAAGCTTGGCATGTGGGCTGGTTTAAATAGGAAGGTCAGTGCAGAGAAGTCATACAAGGCATCCAGAAAGGATGGAAGGAGACAGAGGAGCTGAGAGCAACATTTTTGGGGGAAATAGAAAGGCACCATGAGAAGGAAGAGATGAGTTTGCCTCAGGACATACAGTAGTTTTGTCTGTGAATGTATTGTGATTAATGAGAGAAAAACCATATAGCGAAGAGGGTAGGAGAGAAATACCACCATGAACAAAAGAACAATAAAAAATAGGGAGAATTGTGAAGGTGGGTGTGGGTGTGGGTGCATGTGTGGAGTCTCTCTGCTGAGTGCTTCCATTTTTCTCCTGCGCTGACACTTTCCAGAACACCTGCCCTCACCGAAGCCCTCGTATAGCCATTAGGATGGTGGCACTTAAATGCCTCCAGCAACAATAACAAGGCCTCTGCACCATAATTTGCTCACTCCAGAAATAGCTTTTTTAGAAATGCTCAGACAGTAGCTGTAGTTTAATATGACTCATATTATTTAGATATGCAAGACGCAATAACTGGACATTGTTTGTATCATCAACTTCAAAATCAGATCGGGAGTATTGACAAAAGACAGGAAAATAAAACCTAATGCAGATTTTAGATCACAGTGGGCATCATCAGAAACATGGACATAGACATGATTTTACACTGAGGATCCACAAACATGCGATCAGAAAGGGTTGACTGTGCGCCTGTCTGCCTATTTCCTCTGGCCTTTTTATTAAAGACCACTGAGACGTTGAAATGTACAAAAGTGGAGCAGTGCAGCAGTCTTGTTATCTGCCTTCATGCTCTTACTGCTTCATTAAAGGAGGCTGTCGACTAGTGGAGCTCAAAGGTCACAGACAAGGCAAAAAGCGAACACTTCAAGGGGTCTAGTTTTAGGAGTTCAATTGAGCTTTTGGAGTAATGAAACTAAACATTACTGGTGTGTGTGGTGTCTGTAGATCGAACATCAGATAAACTACTAGTCTAGCAGGAAGGGCCCTCAGATTTTGAAATACCCCTACCCGATGTAGAACAAAGGACGACAATGATTTCTCTTATCTTTAGGGTCCCCCATTAATGAAATTGAGTGTTGTGAAATTTTATTTTGGGGGGAACAAAAGCAACATTAGACCAGGCCGAATATGGGAAAGGTGACAAAAAAGCCCATAACTTCAGAATGGCCACTCTTTTCCTCTTCAGATTTGCTGAGGTATGGACCAGCTGGCTGTCCTACATCACCAAATAGTCAGACAATTATTTAACTAAAGAAATACTGAATTATAGTCCTGTAAACTTAACTTTAGTTTAGACGGAAATTGTACTTTTTGGTGATAGGAACATAGGACTCAATCACTTTTCTCTAATTTATCAGAAAAACAGAAATCCCTAAAATATATACCATTACTGAATTGTCTAGGGTGCTATTGAACATTAACCAGTAGTTGTATGGAAATATCTGGTACAGTTCTATTGCAAATGAGATTTCTTTAGACATAGGCCTACCTCTTCTCTGATACAGTCAAATTCCGAATGGGAGATAAGTGGCACAATAGCCTATAAGTCAAGAATGCTGACTCTGATGGTCATTATATTTGGAGAGGGAAATACCAGGTGGCTGAACTACATCACCAAATAGTCTGAATAAGAATAACCCAATACAATAAAGTGTATTATCTCTAAATTGCAAGCCTCTAAAACATAGTTGTAAATAGTACAGGTTTGATTGAAACTGGAACCTTAATTCAAAGTACAGTATACAAATCATAAAATAATTATGTGAGAGGTGAAGTATATAGATACTAGAATATAATGTTACATGTCAGGTTCCTCAGAAACGTTAGGGGACACATGTTGACATTCTGCACAGCAGGTGCAGAACTCCGTACAGGGAAGGCCAGCAGAGAGGCACTGGCACTTTCCACTCTCTCCACACTTTGCATCTTCGCAATACAAGTGAGTAATGTCTCTCACTTCTGTAGGTGCTGGGGTTTTGTAAATAGCACTGGTTGAATGGCCCCATCTCTGACAATCCACCCCTTGCCAACAGGACTCCATAACAAGGGTTTGGGTTCGGGCTTTGACACCATATCGATGTCTGAAACATTGCTCTTTACATGTTGTTGAAATGCATCCTCTGTTGGCGGCAGATTTTCCGAGGCTGCATCTGTTGTTGATGCAATTATGAACCTCAGTTCATCCAAGTTTGTGCACATCAGTCCAATTTCCTTTTTTCCATATAGCAGAAGCGCAAATTCTCTTGCGACTGGCAAACACTCTTCCAAGCTGGCAGAGAGTCCAAAATGAGCCAGATCTTTGAGCTCGCTGAGATGGGTCTTGAGTTTGGTGAATGCTGTTGTCTTTCCTATTCTGTGCAAACTAATTGTTGTGCCACAGCCAGTGAGTGCATGACATGCTGGTAGACATCATTGTAGTTGCCGCCCAGCCTCAGGACCATCTCCAGCTAAACTGCCTCTTTGAGAAATTCCAGTCCGGTTTCCGTTCCGCCCACAGCACTGAAACAGCTCTGGTCAGGGTCACAAACGACCTGCTGATGGCGGCTGAATCTGGTTCCCCATCTCTCCTCATCTTCCTGGATCTGACTGCAGCATTCGACACTGTCGGCCATAACATCCTCCTTCAGCGCCTCCAATACATCGGACTCTCTGACTCCGCCCTGAGCTGGTTCCAGTCCTACCTGTCTGGAAGAACAGAGTACGTCTCCTTGGGAGGTGCGAGGTCCCAGACACACCCTGTCACCTGTGGTGTCCCTCAAAGGTCGGTCCTTGGGCCCACTCTGTTCACCCTGTACACTCTGCCCCTTGGCCGTGTCATCAGCCAGCATGGAATAGCATTCCATTGCTACGCTGATGACACGCAGCTATATATAAAGACAGACCCTATCCCACATGCATCCTCACTGTCACCATCATCATCACCGTTCCCATCAACATCCTTTAACACGTGCATTGAGGAGATAAAGGCTTTGATGCAATAAAACTCCCTGCAGCTTAATAGCTCCAAAACAGAGGCTATTTTAGTTGGCACCCCAAACCAGGTCCAGTCATCCCCCATAAGCCACATCACCTATTCTGGCCAAAACATACCCCTCTCCACATCAGTTACCAACCTGGGTGTAAGATTTGACCGACATCTGACCTTTGACACCCACATCAAACACCTGTGCAAAACCTCCTTCTACCACCTCAGGAACATTGCAAAACTCCTGTCAGGTGCTGAACAACTGGTCCATGCCTTCGTTTCCTCAACGCTCTCCTCATCGGGACTCCTAGCGGGAGTCTTCAGAAGCTCCAATACATACAGAACAGTGCCACTAGGATCCTGATGAGGGTGAGAAAGTACAACCACATCACACCCGTCCTTCATTCCCTCCACTGGCTTCCTGTCTCATTCAGGATTAAATACAAGATCTCACTGCTCGCCCATCAGTGCAACCTCCGTTCCACAACAAACCATATGCTTCGCCCCCCGAGGAGCAAACTCCGCACAATGGGGGATCGGGCTTTCTGTGCAGCTGCTCCTCACCTGTGGAATTCCCTCCCAGACCACCTGAGGACTCCCCAGACCACTGCGGAGAAAGGCCTAAAAACCTTTCTTTTAAAAAAAGCCTTTGATTAAAGTTTTGTTTATTTTGTTTGTTTCTTACGCCTCCTGTAGCACTTTGGGATTGCTTTTAGCAATGAAAGGTGCTTTACAAATACAATTTATTATTATTATTATTATGTATTTTCCAATTGTCTCACATATGGTGTTGATGGGGACATATCTCTCTCTCATTCCATGGCCTGCATGCATGTACACTAGAGATGAACAAAACATGTATTTGCTTGCATAATATATGAGCAGTACTTACACACCTGTGTCATCATCAGACCTCACAATTGTGCGGGAAAATGACTCTGCAAGATGTATGGCATGGAGCACCATCCTTATTTCTGCCTCCTCCTGATCACTGTAGTGATGTCAAACTGCTGACTCCTGCTGTGCAGATGCTCTTCACCTCCTCCCCTTCGTCAAATCCTGAGTGTAGTCTCTCTGGGGCAGCAGTGACAATGTCAATCAATCAATCAATCAATGTTTATTTATATAGCCCAATATCACAAATGTTACATTTGTCTCAGTGGACTTCACAGTTTGTACAGAATATCAGTATGACAATACGACACCCTCTGTCCTTAGACCCTCACATCGTACAAGGAAAAACTTCCAGAGAAAACCCCACAGTTTAAAGGGAAAAATGGGAGAAACCTCAGGGAGAGCAACAGAGGAGGGATCCCTCTCCCAGGACGGACAGACGTGCAATAGATGCCGTGTGTAAATTGAAAAGATAATACATTTGCAACATAGGTAGTCCAAATGTTTTGAAATGCATGTGTGTATAATAAGAAGATGAATCCACGAGGATATCCATCCAGGACTTATGATCCAGGACCGCAGCCACGACTCAAGATCCAGGACTCGCAATCCATGACACAGGACCGCAGGATCATCCATGACTCCGGATCCCGGCGTATATAGACACCAAAAAGAAAGAAATTTGGGGAAGCTGGGTTAATCGGAACATGAGAGTACACAGGTATAGACAGAGAGAAGGAAGAAGTAAGATGTCCCCCGACAAACTAAGCCTATATCAGCAAAACTAGGGGCTGAATCTAATCAGCCCTAACTATAAGCTTTATCAAAAAGGAAAGTCTTAAGCGCACTCTTAAAAACGGATAGGGTGTCTGCCGTCCGAACACAAACTGGAAGCTGATTCCACAAAAGTGGAGCTTGATAAGAAAAGGCTCTGGCTCCCATTGTACTTTTAGAGACTCTAGGAACAACCAACAACCCTGCATTCTTGGAACGCAATGCCCTAGTAGGACAATAGGGTATAATGAGTTCTTTAAGGTAAGATGGCGCCTGCCCATTAAGGGCTTTGTAGGCGAGAAGAAGAATTTTAAATTCTATCCTGTGTTCTATAGGGAGCCAGTGTAAGGCAGCCAGAACAGGAGTAATGTGGTCCCTTTTCCTAACTCTGGTTAGTACACGAGCTGCAGCATTTTGAATCAGCTGAAGCGACTTGACTGACTTCTTGGTACACCCTGATAATAAGGAGTTACAATAATCCAGCCTTGAAGTAACAAATGCATGGACTAGTTTCTCTGCATCGTTTTGAGGCAAGATATGCCTGATTTTTGCAATGTTACGTAGATGGAAGTGGGCGGTCCTTGAAATTGATTTTATGTAGTTAAACATGCACAGTGCAGTCTTGTTTCCACTGGTTTAACCAGAGGTTAATCTCTAGACTAGAGACTCTAGTGTACATGCATGCAGGCCATGGAATGAGAGAGAGATATGTCCCCATCAACACCATATGTGAGAACATTGGAAAAGACATGTCTAACTGTCTACCAGCATGTCGTGCACTCACTGGCTGTGCCACAACAAGTAGTTTGTACAGAATAGGAAAGACAACAGCATTCACCAAACTCAAGATCCATCTCAGCGAGCTCAAAGATCTGGCTAATTTTGGACTCTGCCAGCTTGGAAGAGTCTTTGCCAGTCGCAAGAGAATTTGCGCTTCTGCTATATGGAAAAAAGGAAATTGGACTGATGTGCACAAACTTGGATGAACTGAGGTTCATAATTGCATCAACAACAGATGCAGCCTCGGAAAATCTGCCAACAGAGGATGCATTTCAACAACATGTAAAGAGCAATGTTTCAGACATCGATATGGTGTCACAGCCCGAACCCAAACCCTTGTTATGGAGTCCTGTTGGCAAGGGGTGGATTGTCAGAGATGGGGCCATTCAACCAGTGCTATTTACAAAACCCCAGCACCTACAGAAGTGAGAGACATTACTCACTTTTATTCAGCCACCTGGTATTTCCCTCTCCAAATATAATGACCATCAGAGTCAGCATTCTTGACTTATAGGCTATTGTGCCACTTATCTCCCATTCGGAATTTGACTGTCTCAGAGAAGAGGTAGGCCTATCTCTAAAGAAATCTCATTTGCAATAGAACTGTACCAGATATTTCCATACTGATTAGTGTTCAATAGCACCCTAGACAATTCAGTAATGGTATATGTTTTAGGGATTTCTGTTTTTCTGATAAATGAGAGAAAAGTGATGGAGTCCGATGTTCCTATCACCAAAAGTACAATTTCCGTCTAAACTAAAGCTAAGTTTACAGGACTATAATTCAGTATTTCTTTAGTTAAATAATTGTCTGACTATTTGGTGATGTAGGACAGCCACCTGGTTCATACCTCAGCAAATCTGAAGAGGAAAAGAGTGGTCATTCTCAAGTTATGGGCTTTTTGTCACCTTTCCCATATTCGGCCTGGTCTAATTTGGCTCTTTTTCAGGGATTTGGGTAGTTCTAAAGAACAACCAAAAAAACATTTTTTCCCCCAAACTAACATTTGACAACAATCAATTTCATTAATGGGAGACCCTAAAGATAAGAAAAATCATTGTTGTAATTTGTTCTACCTCAGGTAGGGTATCTCGAAAACTAAAGCCTTTTTTGAGGACTTGCTGCTGGACTATACCTGATACACTTCTATTAGGCTCACTATGTCCTCTGAGCCTTTTACAAATGCTCTTTTCCTCCTCTCTCTTGTTCCCTTAGAATCCATTAGGAGGCATTTGGCTCAAGAAGTCTTAGATTTAATTTATCCACATGCTACATTATGTTCTAAATCTAGATGGAGCTTTGCTGGTTGAAGAGCAGGGTCTGTCCAGCGCTACCTGTCTACATTCATCTAAATGGAGTGACAGTTGCTAAGCAATGGGCCCACTTCAAAGCTGAGTGTGTGTGTGTGTGATGTGCAATATCAATGCATCCAAAATTGCCAGGTCTGAGACTGCCTTGTTTTTGGCACGTCGCTTCTTCTGCAGCAAATGGAGCGGAAACAGTGAAAGTGTCTTCAGTGACCTTCTCTGATAGCTCCACAAGCCTTCAATCCCCCGGTGAAAGTGTCCCCAACGCACACCAAATGTATTTCAGAGCTTACAGGGGAAGCTGAATCATTACAAAGTAAAAAATAATATATAATTATTTGTAGTTTCTTAACATATATTTAATAACCTTTTGCACCTTTTTAAATACATACAAAAATATTATATTAGTTAAGTTCAATTAAAACAATTCAGGCGGTACCTGGTGTATTAAACATTGGATCTAAATAAATGTTTTATACGAATTGTGAAATAATACACTGGCTCTCACAGATATACTGTAGATGACCTCTAGCAGAAAAGTGTTTATTTTGTGCCCTTAATAAATAGGGAGACCCTCTATCTGCAAATGCTTTTATTGTATCTTCTAACCACTAACATGCACCCAATATATTATTTAAGATTTGGAGCAGTGTGCTCAGTTATTTCCCCAATATGAACATGAATAGTACAATTTAAATATATATTTATGTTATATATATGTTTTCTTTCTATTTTTGATATCATTTTTTATGAAATAACTTTTTGGAGAGGGCTTTTTAATGCATGGTTTTATTTCAAGCCAGTGCTGGTTATAAAACTCATGAAAGTATCAACAGTCATGAATGAAAAGTGACATAGAAATTGGTATTGAGGATCCAAGATGAAAAAAGCGTTAAATGTTTGCTGCTTTTCCTCTTGATTAATGCAACGAAAGACTAATGAAATTCAGATTTTAAAGCTAATACATTTTGCTAAAATACACTGACTCTGGATAAAGCTCTTCTTTTTATTCTCTGTCAAATTATTTATTTTCTTCTGTTTTGGTACTACACCAAGGTGCTAGGTGTATTTTCTATTTGTGAATTCCACCTTGTAGTCTGACACGAGGCGACCAGCCAACAGGTACACCCAGTCACCGGTGGTATACCTTCTGCCTGTCCTTCAAATGGCTGTTAAAGAGGCCAGCGGGCAGCTAATCTGAGCCGGTGCCTGGCCTGGTGAACTGGCAGCAGGACGATGGTGGAGAGGGGCCGTGGCTTTCTGAGCTGCCAGATATGGAAGAGTGGCTGAGTGGCACCTGGTGGCTGCCGGTTCCTTCACTTATTACTGAGCATGAAGGTTGGAAGTTTGAGCGAGTAGAGAGGCAAATAAACAAAATAAAGAGCTAATGAGTGGAGAAATATTATTAGAAGGGGAATCCTGAAAAGTAAACAATGTCTTAAACCCTTTAGACTCGTAGTAGGTAAACACCAGTGGTGAACCGTCAGGCCCTTCAAGGTATTTGGAGAATACCCTTGAACACTCAGATAAAACAAACAAAAAATCGATTTAATTATATAAATAAAATGTATATAAAATGAATAAATGAGAATCGTATCTGTGTTGTTGATCTGTAATATTACAGTGTTACGTTGATTTGTTTGTCCTTCTCGGACCATGCACTACGCATCGGACCATGCACTACGTATTTCAGTGGTTTTGTGGTTTTGTGCACACACCCCCCCCCCCCGTGCACAAAACGGTTCGCCACTGGTAAACACACACCTAGTTGTCATTTCAAACCAATGACCTGAAGCTAACAGTTTAATGTTGACCCACCCTCCTCATGTATGTGCTTTGCCTGAGGCAAAAATGGGGGGTGTAAAGGAGAAGGTTATGTGACAACATTTTAGGCTGGAGCCATACAAGGACGATAACGCAAACGGACTGAAATCGATATAAAAAAAAGTATTCCGTCCAGACGCAATAGGCACCAGAACAGTGGCGCTGTACTCCTACCACAAAAGCAGCGAAGAAGACTTCCTGCGCATGGTTGCCATGGTTGCCCTTCTGTTTATTCTCCGCTGTGGGCACTCTGGCTCTTTTTCTCCCTCCCCGAGGCAAGCGTTTGCTCCTGCTGTAAATCTCTCCGGTAGTCCACCAGCAGATGAAAAGCACCCACCTCTCCGCCTCTTCCAAGGGACGAGGGGACCGTGCGGCAGAGTTTCAGTTAGATTTTTGTCCGTTAAAGTTGAAATCTTCCGGACAAAATTAGAAAAGTGCAGGTCAGAGGTCTTCTTTGTTATTTATTGAACTTCAAAACAAATTGATTAACGACTCTATATAATAATATAATAATAAAAAACGGAGCCTCTCTTTTCCTCCCCCTCTTCTGACAGCCCAGCAGCTGATCTCTGAGCAGGAGAGGTGGGAGAGGCGGGGCTATTGCTTCAACGTTATCAGGAAATGATCGTATAGGCGTAAACACAGAGCCGTTTGCCCCCCCAGATTGTTTCGTTCGCAGATCTACCCACCTTAGGACCCGTTATCATTTTATGCGTTTCCATGTTGGCCTCGTGTGGCCGAACCATCTATATCAGTGGTCACCAACCTTTTTAAGCCCAAGATCACCGACCTCGGCCTAGGTGAAAGGCGAGATCTACCTATTGCAGAATTGAGTGAAAAACACGGCCCAGACAATGCTTCCAATTTGAGGCCTTTTATATAGGCTAATTGCATCTGAATTACTGTTACAATGAAGGCTCCATAATCAGCTCACGGCATATAGGCAGGGGTAAAGTGCTATTGGGGGGAGGACCTCACCTCCTCTAGGGGGATCCTCACCTCCTCTAGGGGGGTCCGGGGGGATGCTCCCCCGGGAAGATTTTTTTTAAAATATTGAAGTCGAAAGCACCAATCTGGTGCACTTTGAGAGCAACATGAAGAGATCTATGGATACATCTCTCAACACCCAGATGAAACAGAACTGTAAACAGATTTTCTTTTTCTTTATGGATATTTTACAAATCACTCCCCTTTCAAACTGTATTCTTGTTTTACTGCCATATAGTAGGCTATTTCATACATTTTTTTCATTTATTCTCTTATTGTTTGTATAACTATAATGATCATATGAAGGTGTGCCGCGGAAATAATCTTTTGAATATTTGGTGACAAAACCGTTCTAAACACTCAGAGAGTCCTTTAGCTCACCTGAGCCCCTCAGTCTGACAGGGGAGGACACTCCTCCAGCTTGTTGTGGAGACAACTCCTTATGTCCGTTAGTGCAGCTAGCTAACCAGATGCTAACATCACAGTCCCCGCTAGCACCGGTCCCCCTCTCCCCCTCTCTCCCTAAATGCGCTATTGCCACACACACACAGAGCCGAGCTTGAATGACACAAGCACACGTGTATTTCCATGCAACTCTCTGATTGGTCTGGTGACTTGCCTCTGTTGCATTCACTGAAAACGGGAAATTGCAGTCCTGCCGTCCTTTCTTGTGTCATGACTCATGATGAGGTTCACGTAAAGCACGGTTAATGTATTATATTATTGAGGTGTCTCAAATATATGTCAATCAAGTGGCACCTGCTAACGGGGTGGTGGATGATAGGTTTACATCTAAAAACGTATTTTTCAAACATTATTATTTTAATTTTATTTTTCTTTCTTTTGTTACTTTTTTTTTTAACGGTCCGCGATCTACCCGCACCACACTCACGATCGACCGGTCGATCGCGATCGACTGGTTGGCGACCACTGATCTATATGATAGAAAACTGTAGCGGATATGACCGTTATCGTCCTTGTGTGGCTGGGGCCTTAAAGGTCTCAACAAATCTGCGACCTCAACACAGACATCTCATTACTTTAAATAATCTATCTACAAGAGTCTGCCTACTTGTTGCATGATATACACCGTGTTCAAATAGACCAAGAGCACCGGTACAAAACAACATTTCAAACACAAATCTGTCATTGGACTCATTGTCATTGGAAAAAAAAGTAATGTCCAGAACAAAAGTTGTTCCACAATCACAGCCACCTAATGCAACCTCATCTGGCAACATACTGCATTGACCAATACGATATGTGCATGTGCACATTCCAGGTAAAATGCAGTGAAACCTGAAATTGCTAAATTGAACTCTTCACCTTCAAACTGTCGACGAAGGATTGAATGATTTATGGTCTGACTTCCCAGAGTATTATAAACTGCTCTGCAATGTCTGACACCTGACGAGCCCTCAAACTCATAAATGTGTCGCTCCATCTAGACACTCTCGTCTGCATAACCCAAGTGGTGGACGACGTGCTCAGGGCTTTTATTATAAGAAAATGAACAATAAGAAATTATAATAACCCTAATCCTATAGAGGAGAGTATAACATAGCATATAGAAGGGATTGTGTAAAGTACAAGTATGTGAAATCTGTACTGAAGTGCACTACTTGAGAAAACGTGTGTAAGTGTTAAATAGCAAATCAACACTGAATCATTCAGAGCAGAAAACTGCCTTTGCCTTTGACAGCTGAAAGTATTGGCTTGAGGTTAGAAGTGCAACGTGCTTGAAAATTTAAAATGGTGAACATAACAGCAGTTTTCTACTGTAGGTGATCCAGACAGAATTTACCCTTCACAGTGTTTTACAATAATTGGACCGTTATTACCACTACATGACCACGTCATTCACCTCCTTTCATTTATGTGTGGTGTAGGTACAATAATAAGAAAAGCCTTTCTACTCTGCCATCCTCACAATTCACTGGTAATTTTTCCTTCTTTATTTCTTAACATGTTTTACTCTTGGGCTGATCTTTCAAATGAGGGATGTTTCGAGGTTGTGCTGTGCAAGCTGCAGTATTGGGTCGGGGGGATTATGGGAACAGGACAACAGGAAAGTGTGTATTTCTGAGGAGAGGGTGTCCATTAACACGTGCATTGTGTGTCGTAGCAAAGACCAGTTAGGCGCTACTAAAGACAAACATTAACAAGATGGACACCACCTTGTTCACAAGCACCAGAAAAAAGCTGAAGTGATTAAAAAGTTGACCATCCATGCACGTACACACACATAAATTAAATACATTTCTAATCTTTTTCAAATTGTCTCTGTTATACTCTTATTTTCTTTCTCACATAAACAAAGAAAGGTTGGCGTGTTCTTGGCAGTGTGATATGTGCTGTTGTCCTCTGAGGTATTGTGTAAACTGGCTGCAGAGAGGGAGATTGTCTGCTTCCATCGATTTTCACTTAAGGGGTAGTGCTCTCAGCTCATCACCGCAAGGCCTCCCAGAACTTAGAAAAACATGTGTGTGTTTGTGTGTGACAGTGCATCATACATCTGAGCGTTCAGCAGTCTAGCAAAACAGATTGTTTTACTCTCAAATATTTTTATTTTGACGTTATCATCATGCATTCCCAGCCATGCATGACACAGCAAGCTAATTTCCTGCTGTCCCGTAGTCCCTTTAGAGTGATCTGATGCTGTCTTAAAGTAATGTAAATAGCCAGTACGTGCCGAGTACATTCTTTTAATTAGGAAACCCAACAGACCTGCTGATTAGCACTTCATCTTCATAAGTGTCTGTGCCTGAGCCGCAGCTGGACCAATTCCTAGTTACCTCAGAGTCCCAACAGCTCTGGAGGAAGGAGCGTAGGATATACTGAGCAATACAAGATGGTTTTGTTAGTGTGGCCTGGCTTATAAACAGAGGTGGATAGAGTTAGCAAAAGCTGTACTTCAGTAAAATAAGTAGTCATCATAATAACTACTTGAGTAAGAGTACAAAAGTCTTTACTAAATAAAGTACTGACATACTATTGTCTTTTTTTAAAATCTTTTATTTGATTTTGATATAGGTGGAATGATTTAATCCACAAATATTTTTCATAATCTTCTTGTTAGACAACCTGCCATATAAACATCTCAAGTTTAATTACAAAATATTGTATACTGTACATGTTATATTCTACAAAGTACACCAATATGTATAATATATTATGTATTGTTGTTTTCTATATTATATTGTTATTTGGCAAATAAATCACAGGGTTCCCGCGGGGTCTTAAAAAGTCTTACATTTGATAATCTGAATTTAAGGCCTTAAAAAGGTCTTAAATATGACCAAAACAATAAGAAAGGTCTTAAATATGATTTAGAAGGTCTTAAAAATGATGGGATTTGAAAGGTACTTCTATGTTGGGATAGTGTCTAAATGTGTTTTGGGGAAAATGTCCGGGATGCAAAGTAACCTGTACGACAATAGCCTTTCAGTTCCCCCCAACAATTTGTATTGAATTAAATCAACATGGAACCAGTAATCATTAACTTTGTTTCCCCCAGCCCCTTATTGGAGAACACCAAGCTAGTAAGCTAGCAACTAAGCTCAGCTAGCGGCAGTCAGAAACTCATGTATCTTCGAATCTACTTTCAAATAAATATGGGGAAGTGTAAGTTCAACCATATTTGGTTGGAAAACATCAAATGTAGTGCTTGGTTAAAACCAGTTGAGGGGAACGTGTTTGAAGCCCGCTGCACCTTTTGAAATTAGCGTTTGTTTTGCTAGTTTAGCGTTAGCTAGTTTAGCGTTAGCTAGTGCAGCAGCTCCCGCAACAACACCGGGGGACCTCCGGGCGACGTTTGGGTCGACGTCAACCGTGCTGTGGACGCTAAATACCGTTGTTAAACACCAATCATACAACAGCAACGATGAAAGATTGTAGCCAAGTCAGCAGAGCTCTGAATATAGCTCTTGTTACTCTCACACACACGCACATACACACTAGGGCTGCTCGATTATGGCAAAAATCATAATCACGATTATTTTGGTCAGTAATTGATATCACAATTATTAAATAAGATTATTCATTGACTTTGAAAACATCCATTTATTGAACTTTAAAACAAATAATAATTTGAACAGTATCTTTTTAACTGTTGATTGCCCTAAATGTATAATTCAACTGAAAAATCAATACAAAAATAAATTAAATAAATGATACATTTAAATAAATAATATAAAAATAATAAATACCAATAAACAAGATCAACAAATATTTTGGTGCGCACTTCCACAAGCTACTAAACATATATAAATATGATACATAAAAATAAATTAGACTAAAATGTATTAGATCAAATATGTCACAACCTAGCAAGGCAAAATAATCGTTTTTTTCTATTATGTTTTCTTAATTGTGGCAGGCCAAAATCGTAATTGCAATTAAAATACGATGAATTCCTCAGCCCTAACACAATCACACACACAGAGACACATACACACTTCTTGTCTAACACACTAACGCAGTTCTGTGCTGTTATGTTCTATCATTGCTCATTGTTCTTATGTTGTAAGTAATTACATATTTCTTCTTTCATAGCAATTTTCCTTCATACTTTCTTGCCGTGAAATAGGTCTTAAATTCTATTCAAAGTGGTCTTAAAAAGGTCTTGAAAAGTCTTAAATTTGAGTTGGCGAAACCTGCAGGAACCCTGAAATCAGCAAACACATAAATTGCATTTCAGTCAAAAAATAAATATAAATAGTGTCAACATTTTACAGTGCCCTTAAACTTTGATAATTCCTGTGTAGGTGTTCCCATCTCAGACAGCCACAGATCACATTTAGGTTACATGGGGACAGTAAGATTAGAGAAGTGGCCACATCTTTCCTTCTTATCTTTTTGAAAATGTCTCATAAACCTATTAAGGCTAATAAGTAGATAATGTTGCGATGTTTCATCATTAAAATCCTATTACATAAAGGTCTGATCACTAACTTGTGCTAGAAATATTATATTAATCATGTTAAAGCAGTCTTTTTTGGGGGATACATCATTTGATCTCCGCTTTTCTGTCTCCCTTAATCAGGCTACACTGTTCGCTTGAATATTTACAGACATTTTGAAAGATAACAAACTGTGTGCATATGTGATTAAACACAACAGACACACTTAGTGCTGTCTGTCAGCTCAGTGTCAGCACACGTCTCTTATGCACTCACTTCAGACCAGTGTTCACAAAAGGAGCCCGCTGCTCCGTTCGCTGTTCATTCTTCAGTAAATATTAGCTTTTAGCGCAATTAGCAAACCAAGAAATGTACATCACATTAGCGCTTCAGCCATGGTGCTTTAAACCGTCATGTGTTACAGATGAAACACTTTTAAAAGTACAATTTACTCAAAGAAAAGTACTTAAATACATGTAACGGAATACATTTTACCAATACTACATATCCCTGCTTTTAACCTATAGGCACACTTTTTCACTTTCACACTTAGCTGTACCTTTCTTGACCTTGTTTTAGATGGTAAAACTCGAAGGCATAAAATAACTTTCTTCCGAGATTCAAGCATTTAGGGATCTCTCTTGAAATCATTTCTCATGCACTCCAACAGACTATTTAACCACCATATTTCTTGAAATAACTTCACAACCCACATATTTACATGATGAATGGCAAGATTATATTATTTCTCTGATAGTCCTTCCTCTCCTCCTGAGTATATTTCTCCAGAACGGGGAATAGCTGAGTCATCTTAACCTTATACCATTGGAAACTATAGGCAGAAGCACAAGCTGTTATTTTTGACCTGCAGCCTTTCTCTTCAATAGCATTATAAGGCATTTGTAACAATTTCATGAAACTGCCTTTTGACTGTAAGAGGAAAATAAGGTCCAGCTAAAATCAATGACTGGATTCCCATTGTGTCGTAAAAATGTACTCTGCAAATCTCTCCTGCTATCTTCTGAGCATCCTTTTATTGAGGTGTTATCATAAAGAACAATCACCATATACTGTATTCATATATGATATCAACACAAAGCCTTACAATCATCTTGTACCTTTAGCTTTTAATCTGCTGTGTATCATATAGTATACACAAACACCACTTTGAGTGAGCAGTATGCAATTTTCTGACTGTGCATGTACACTATAGACAGTGGCTGTGAGGGAGTGCGGCCATCTTTTAACCAGAAGGTTATGGGTTCGATCCCAGCCCGGGAGTTTCTCCCGATGGCCAACGGTGTATTCATGTGTGTGAGTGTTAGCTTCCCTAGTACAAGTGGTACTGCTCTGCATCAATGACTGCCTTTTAGTATGTAAGAGCGCTTTGAGGGGTCGAAAATACCTGATAAAGCACTTCATATACAGTCAATTTACCATTGAAACCCGAGGAGGTGCTTTATCGTCTCATATCGAGGAATGGTATGATATTATTAACAACTCTGCAGAGAATCAAGGTACAGTATAGGGCATGGCTATTAATAGACACTTTTGTGATGTGTGTTCATTTGTGTAAATTGACTATTAATACCAACCTCAGCGAAATATAAAACAATAAAGCTGTTGAAGAAATTAACCTAATATTCATGTCCACCGTTTTGTGTTTTGCCATCATGAGCCTTGAACATGCCTCTCTGGTCAGGGGGGAGTTATGGAGGCTCCAATGAGCGATGTAATTAAGCATAGTTCGGTAGTTAATTATTTTTTGATTAATTAATAGATACAAAGTTACATGTACATTCACAACCTGCATTTTTTTTTTAAACGCTGTTCGAAAAGGCCGGTTCTAAAGGAATATTTGTGTAAGGTTGCATATTAAGCGGCCTCCTTGATTAATGGAGCTTGAGAGAATTAGGACTCAGCACAGACCTCCAGGAGGTGGACTCCATTTAATTTAGCAGCAGAACAATGGAAGTGTTGCCCACATATTGAATGTAAATATATAAGATTTCACATATGGAAGTGTAAGGTGGAAATAATTGTTTTATGCAATGCATTGTTCCATCTGAATGGGACTTAATCACCTGATTAAATGGGAATTATTTATAACTAGAGAATACAATTCCTGAAGAAATTGCTTGTGGGTATGCTTTATGCTGAAAAGCTGACGCTGAATTGCTAAGCTGAAATGTAATGTGTAAAAAAAAGTGAAGAATTTAGAATGAACACTGGGGGCTTGAATGTGTGATAAGAGAAGAAAATAAAGTAAAAAGGCTTGGAAAAGCAGCAGAATATTTGAACTGCAATCTTTTGAACTAACTTGATGGTGAATGATCTGTCGCCAGATCTGTCGCCACATACATAATATGCTTAGATGTGTTGATGGCTGCATCGTTACCAAACCTGTGAAGTTTTGGGCCGTTTGGAGCATTTTCATAGGAGTTATAGCAATATCGTGTTTTATTGCGAGCATTGTGTTGCCATGGCAACAGCTTTTGAGGAAAACTCACTATTGGCACATAGACATGTTGAGGGCTGGATCATTAACCATTATCTGAAGTCTGGTGGTGTTTTGACCCTTTTCATTGGCGTTGCGACAACATCGTGTTTTATGGCGAGGGATGCGTTTCCATGGAAACGGCATATGGTGAGATGTCAGATTTGACGTAAAGCTGTTGAGGCATGGAGAGGTGATATACAAGCAAAGATTGGGGGACGATCGGACCGTGTCCATTGGAGTTACAGCGGCATCGTGTTTTATGGCGAGGGATGCATTTCCATGGCAACAGCCTATGGTGAGATCTCAGATTTGGCATAGAGCTGTTGAGGCATGGACCGGTGATATACAAACAAAGTTTGGGTGACGAGCGGACCGTGTCCATTGGAGTTACAGCGACATCGTGTTTTATGGCGAGGGATGCGTTTCCATGGAAACGGCATATGATGACACCCCATAATTGACGTAGAGCTGTTGAGGGCTGGACCATTGACCATTATCTGAAGTCTGCTGCTGTTTTATGGCGAGCGATGCGTTGCCATAGAAACACCACATTATTTAGCATCAGATTTGATGTAAAGCTGTTCAGGGCCACACTGTTATGACCGGCCCATAACAGAAAAACTAGGAGAGACGCTCAAAGTTTCCAATAATCACGGCACTTTATTCGGCGACACCAACAACAGCAGAGGGTGGACGAGGGGAAAGGATCACGGTGAGTTCCTCTGCAGCAGGCTTGGAGAGAGTCATGACGGGCCGTGTGACTCCGGGCAGCTGGGCTTAAGTAGCACCTCCGGCCAGGTGTACCCGATCTCGCTGATTGGCCTCTTCAGCTCCACCCCATCGCAGGACCTGCAACCTTCACACCCTCACAGGCCCCAGGCTCTGGGGCCGTCACAGCCCCCCCCATAAAGTCAGGGTCCCCAACAGAACCCTGGCACCCAAATCAACCACTTTACCAAAAACATAGTGCCCACCACAATTAGACGAAAAAAAAAAACAACCTACCAATCAGCCACTGTTTTTTTTAATTTGTTTTACTAAAGACAGAAAACAACAGGATACTGGAATGCTGCGACTATTTAACCCACACATTAACAGGTCATTACTCACCGGGGGCCCGAGACAATGCATCCGCCACCACATTGTCCCCCCCCTTGATATGGTGAATGTTCAAATCATAAGACTGGAGCATCAGAGCCCAGCGCATCAGCCTTTGGTTAGGGGACTGTAGAGAATTGAGAAAGGTTAACGGGTTGTGATCCGTAAAGACCACAACCGGTACCGAGCCAACATACACACTAAAGTGCTGTGACGTCAAAATCAAGGCTAGCGTTTCCTTTTCAATCACTGAATAGTTCAGCTGATGTTTGATAAACTTTTTTGAAAAGAAAAGAACTGGCTTATCCACACCCAAATCATCAGGTTGCAACAGTACCGCCCCTGCACCGACGTAACTTGCATCCACTTCAAGTTTTACTGGTTTCTCCCACTGTGGAGCTGCCAACACAGGAGCGTTAGATACCATTGACTTAACGCTCTCAAAACTTTTTTGACACTCAGAGGACCAAACATATTTAGCTTTACCCTTTAGCAGATCGGTGAGTGGCGCAACCACAGCAGAGACATTTCTGCAAAAACAACGATAAAACCCCACCATCCCCAAAAATCGCATCAGCTCCTTCTTAGTTGTGGGTGGAGCATAGTTATCAACAGCTCGCACCTTTGCGCGCACTGCACACACTTTGCCTTGCCCCACTATACGACCCAAGTAAGTAACTTTGGCCTTTGCGAACTCACACTTGGCGAGGTTGACTGTCAGATTAGCGTTAGCCAGGCGGTCAAACAATCTTTCCATGCGATCAAGATGGACTCCCCAGTCATCCGAATAGACTACCACGTCATCCAGATATACCGAGCATCCCTCCAGATCTCCAACAACCTTGTTCATCAGGCGTTGAAACGTTGCTGGCGCATTTCGTAAACCAAAGGGCATCACACAATAAGAGTATAACCCTGTGGGTGTAATAAACGCGGCAATCTCCCGTGCTCTCTTAGACAAAGGAACCTGCCATTAGCCTTTCAAGAGGTCAAATTTACTGACAAACTTAGCCGATCCCACCTGGTCAATACAATCCTCCATGCGGGGAAGTGGGAAATAATCAGATTTTGTGACCTTATTGACCTTACGAAAGTCTGAACAAAATCTTGGAGTATTGTCTGCTTTCGGCACCAGCAGACAGGGTGAGGCCCAGCTAGAACAGGATGGCTCAGCAATCCCATTGTCAAGCATGTATTTGACCTCTGCATCAAGATACTTGCGTTTCTCTGGGTGCTCTGGGTTCAGCACCTCCCACCTCTATATCATGCTCTACCAAATGCATGCGAGTCGGCTTATCACTGAAAAAACACGGATAACGGCCAACCAAATCAGTTAGTTACTTGCGCTTGGCGACGTCCAAATGCTTAGACAAACCATCCAAATTTTGCAGAGACTCTGAATTCTTATGTCGGCCATAAAGGACAGCATCATCGGGGCCCGACAAAGACTGTTCGTCCTGCTCCGCCACAGCCTGGTGGGACGCAGGGACCGACAAACACGTCGCGTGGGCACCGGGCAACAGCCCTTCCTGGTTGGCTGACTGAGCTGTTCGAGAGAAGTATGGCTTCAACAAGTTGACATGACAGAGCTGAGTAGCAGACCTACGATCAGGGGTAGCTATCACCTAATTCAGTTCTGAAATGTTCTTCACCACCAAATATGGACCAGAAAACTTTGCCTGAAATGTGGAGGACACAATTGGCAGTAAAGCGAGCACCTGATCTCCCGGAAGAAAAAAACGCTTCTCAACTTGACGGTCATTTACTTTTTTCATCCTTTCCTGCACGGAGGTCAAATTGCTCTTAGCCACCTCCTGGGCTCTAAAAAGCCTATACCTAAAACCACTCACATACTCAGCCAGCTTTTGAGGTGGTTTGTCTTCGGTCCAACCATCCCGCGACAATGCCAATGTCACAGTATGACCAAACACTAGGTCATTGGGGCTAAACCCCATACTCTCCTGGACAACTTCCCTTGCCGCCAGCAACATTCAGGCCAAACCTTCCTCCCAGTCTCCATTCATTTGGACACAATACGCACGCAACATCGACTTCAACGTTTGGTGGAACCTTTCCAATGCCCCCTGGCTCTGCGCGTGATAAGCAGTTGCCTGGTTGTGCTTAATGCGTAGTTGCATTAACACTTGTGCAAACAAATGGGACGTAAAATTCGACCCCTGGTCAGACTGAATTACTTTAGGAACACCAAAGATGGAAAAAAACTGCGACAAAGCACGTACAACAGACCTGGCTGTAATCGTGCGTAGATGATATGCCGCAGGATATCTTTTGCTTTGGCACATCACTGTCAGTAGGTAACTAGCACCTGACTTAGAAGGAGGTAACAGGCCCACACAATCAATAATGAGATGCTCAAAAGGCTGACCTGTAACTGGTATCGGGTACAATGGCGCAGGTTTCAGGATCTGGTTAGGCTTACTGGTTAGTGTAGCTGACAAGTATGACATGACATCCCTTTTTAATAAGGGCCAAAAGAAATACCTCAGGATCCGTTCATACGTCTTCCTGACACCCAAATGGCCCGCTTCATCGTGGGACATCCGCAACACCAAGGCACAGAACCCGGAAGGCACCACAACCTGGTAAACCGGCTCACCAACGAAGTGCTTCAACTGAGGAACCCACTTTCTCATTAGGACATTATTCTGGAAAAAATAACCCTGAGCATGATTTCTCACCCCCCCACCAGGCAGAACACTCTCCCTCAGACCTTTTAGAGATGCATCAGCACACTGTTCCTCCACCAGCTCACCGTGAGAAACCGACCAGGGAATCTCGAGACACGTCACATCATGCTGCGGTGAGGCCTCATTGATTTCAGCTGAGCTCATGTTCCCCGCCTGCCCACGTTTCATTGCCCGTGTCACGGTGCATGCTGTAAACACGTCAGGGTACTCCGTTTCGCTCTTTTCTGGCTTAATACTAACCAGAGGCACTGGCGTCACGATAGCAGGAGGTGCCCCATCAGCCCACAACCGACTACCCGCAATGTCCTTACCCAGGATCATCGTGACCCCATTTATGGGCAGAGCCGGCCGCACGCCAACCGCAACTTCACCCTGAAACAGATCCGAAAACAGCATCATTTTATGGAGGGGTACCTGAAGAACATTCAACCCCATTCCCAACACCGGAACAAACAACCCCATGTACGTGTCCTCTGAAAATGGCAAAGCAGACTGTTACGTTCCCTTCTGAGCTAGGGGAATCAAAGGGAAGCAACACAACCAGAATGGGATTGGTCAAAGTTATAAGCTGTTTTAATGCACAACAGGTGAACAAAATGGCAGGCAAGCAGCCTGAAACAAACAAAAGAGCCAAAAACACCGGTTTAAATAACAAACAATAGAGGCCACAAAGGCGCAAGTTTAAATGGGCAACCAAACTAAGGGAGGACTCTAAAAAGTGAGTCTAAACGCATACTGGGAAAATAAATACTAATATAAAGAACGAAACAAAACCTCACTTTAAAAGTGGTACAACTAACCAAAGAATCTATACAAAACACAGCTAAACTAAAGGCAACAGTCACACAGTACTAACCACTCTAAACACAGACCACACAAGTTAACCACAGAACAAAGAGCAAGTAGCGAGAGGTGTCTGTTCACTCAACAGAGCCTCCAGAATGATGATTGTCCCCAAGCTTTGTAGTAATCTCCAGCAGGTGTGCGCCGGCTGTGCGCTGTGATTGGAGTGCGTCGGGCCCGGTGTGCTCCAATCGCAATCTTCAGGGGCGGACCAGGAGATGGCAGCCAATGCCGGGACGGCAACCGCACAGCTCATTTACATAGAAAACACACAGCTGAAAACACTCAGACGACCAGGAAGGCAGCAGCCGTAACCCAGACGCTAAAATAAACGAGTCAAATGCACCGGTGTCACGTAATATTTTTATATGCACCTTCTCATCGCTCCCTACCAAAGAAACAAACCCCTCAGTCATGAACGGCAAATAAGACTTCAGTTTCCACACCCGAGGAATCTCCTTGACTGCCTTGTATGGCAGCACCTCCCTTAACGTGTGTCAAAACGTAGTCATCTGCTAATGCAGCCGCTTCAGCAGCCGTCCTGACTGCGTGCTCACTGATGTACACTGCAATGTGCTCCGGTACAGAATTTCTAAATTGCTCCAGAATGAAGAGATCCCTCAACGTCCCGTGAGAATCAACGTCAGTTGCCGCACACCAGCGATCGAAATGGGTGGAAATATCTTGAGCAAACTCAAGGTGAGATTTAACACCTCTCTTCCCATTCCTAAACCTCTGACGATAAGCTTCAGGCACCAGCTCATAAGCCTTAAGAACGGCAGATTTTACTAACTCGTAACACAGATAGTCCCTGCCACTTAAAGACGAATAAGCCTCCTGAGCCCTCCCGGTTAACACACACTGCAATAATAACGCGCGAGTGGCCTCAGACCACCCCCTTACAACAGCGAGACGCTCAAACATCGAAAAAAAAATGTCTGGATCCTTTTCATTAAACCTGGGCACCAGCCTCAAATCATTTATTTCATCCACTGACCTCCCTGGGGCCCTGCTTTGACTAAATGGATCATCAGAAAAGAGGACATCAGCCGCTACTTTGCCCTCTCTAACCAATACCAGTTTCTCCCTCTGCAACTCCAACTTTGCCTGCTCAGTTTCCTGCCTCAATTTTTCCACAGACACCACTCTTTCGAGCTCAATGCCCTGTCGCATCTTCTCCATGGCCAACTCCTTTTCCGTCTCCAACTCTATGCGTAATTTGAGCAACTTTTTCTGCTGCTCAAAATTGAACACTGTACTCTGACCCATTATTTCAGGCGGAGGTAAGTGCCCTGTGCGCACGGAGACAGGAGCATCCACTACAGTGGCAAACACATTATCTTTCAGCAAACAAGCCCTTAAGTTTGCCTTCACTGACTCTTTTACTCTCTTATCGCCAACCTCATAATCATAAAACTCAGCTATTTTCACCAACTGTTCCTTGGTGCACTGATCCAAAAACCTTTCAGACGGTGCCGCAACAAACGCCCCCACAATATCTTCCATATTTATATCACAACCGCTATTTTTAGAGAGGAAATGCAATTTCTTAGCCCACCTGTGCACACAGTAGGAATGAGCAGCCCCACTAGCTAACTTCCTAAGCACAAACTTACTAGGTAACTCCCCCCCTAGTCTTCATGAGGAGTAGCGGTGGGTATTTATGCACTTACATCCCGCTGGACCGAGAGAGGCTACCAGGTAACCGGCAACCCCCCTGACCCACGGAAGTGCTCCCGAGCAAGTTTAGGGAAAAGGGAAAGTGAAGCTCTAACCGCCGTAGCCCAACACTGTCACGGCCCCCCCCCCCAGACGAAACCCAAAGGGGAAACGCCTCTTGAACCTACCAGGGGAAACACTCCTACAGGTATTGTACAACCAGGCAGGACCACTACCTCTTATGTTTCAGCGAATATCTACGAGAACAGATCACAGCTACCGGAAAAAAACAAACCTCATCAATACACCCAAACCCGGGACCAAACGCGTTCAAAATAGCGCATATACAACCGCCATAAAAGGCCACATACCTCACTGTCATCCGAGGGAATCCCCAACACGTGACGTAACAGTCATATGGGCGATACTGCTCCCAGCTTCTCCCCCGAAATAAACTCAGGCTACCAATTAGCCACGAACACAGGCTAACTCAGGTACAGCTAACGCCACACCAACCCAACTAACTCCCGGTTCCTACTCCTGATAGATGAGCCCCCAGTTGTTATGACCGGCCCGTTGGCCACAACAGAAAAACTAGGAGAGATGCTCAAAGTTTCCAATAATCACGGCACTTTATTAGGCGACACCAAAAACAGCAGAGGGTGGACGAGGGGAAAGGATCACGGTGAGTCCCTCCGCAGCAGGCTTGGAGAGATTCATGACGGGCCGTCTGACTCCGGGCAGCTGGGCTTAAGTAGCACCTCCGGCCAGGTGTCCCCGATCTCGCTGATTGGCCTCTTCAGCTCCATCCCATAGCAGGACCTGCAAACCTTCACACCCTCACAGGCCCCAGGCTCTGGGGCCGTCACATAACCATCATGTGATGTTTTGTGGCGTTCTGAGCATGTCAGTTGGAGTTATGACATCATCGTGAATTTCAAGCTATCCTCCACACTAGTTTTGACATCACGCACTCTAGCCTTAACGAGCTGCTCAATACACACTAATGTTAAAATCTGAAGAAGGCCTCTTTACCAAGGTCTGAACAATGTTTAATATTTCTAAAAGTATGAATCTGATTTAAAAGTTGTTTAATATGAATAATGTCAGAGAGATGTGTAACATTTTAAAGTTGGAATGAGGTTTCTGAGTGAAAGTATGAAGGAACAGTTAGCAGTTGAAGTCGCATGAAGATTTTTCAAGTCTGAAGAGTTTCTCCATTGACTTCCATGTAAAAATGTTGATGAATTATGGGATATATCTCGGGAATTATGAAAGTTATGAATGAGAAAAGTAATAGCAATCGATTCCCGACCGAGCTGAACGTTTTGATGTTTGAACTGAGTTTCTGCGATGTGGAATATGGGAGCAGAAGAGGGACAAAATAACCCGGCGAAATAAGAATAAAGAATTTCGTCCGTAGAAGTAGTTGGAATGCCGTATCAGCATTCCCACTAAATAATATCCAGGTTGTCACACAGGCTCAACAGAGAACGCTGCCGTAATCCTAATCATTACAAATGTGAAATAGAAATTACTTCAAGGTGCAATTCAATCAGTGTTTCATGAGTCTTTATATTGCTGTTTTGACTGTTTTATGACCAGTTTTATATGTGCCTTTTACTTTGGACAACATTTATGCTCTGACTGCCTTTTTTAACATATTTTACAAGGTTTTATCTTTGTCCTTGGAGGCAGATTCCTAAAGCTTAATTAATGCATAGGCTTATCAGGTTTGTTTGAAATCAGGGGTTATTCTGTATGGCTACTCGCACATCATCAGTCGCTCATTGTCATGCGTGCCTCAAACTACTTGTCCCTGCAGGGGTGGGCAGCAAAGAAATTGCATGAAAAAAAAAACCCTTATCTGCAACAGTAGTAAACGTGTTTTACTAACTTAACATGGTGACCAGAGAAATGAAAAATATCTAATTAAAAAGTCAAATTTAAGAGGGATTTAAAAGATATCTTTTACACAATATCCAGTTTATTACAATTTCAAAAGAAGCTGTATTTTAATCCACAGAATGATGACAATATCCTGTATCCCTTAGTTGTAGTTAAATCCACCTGTTATCTTTGGCTGAGGCTTACTTTATGCCTCCCTTACTGCGGTTTATTCATTTAATAAAAACATGTATGGGGAGGCCTTACAAGCAACAATATCAATGTCAAAAAAACAAGATCAAACATCACAGTGTTTTTCTTTGGCAAGTGTTTCCTGCTGCAGTGATCATTTTGATGGTGATGTAAAGGTATTAGGTTACTGAGACCCTCAGGCGAGTCAACAGCTGGCAGACCTGTTGCTGAGCTGACACACATCAACGCTCACCTGCCTGCAAGCACACACACCTAGGCTGTGCTCCTCCCCTCGTCAGTGCATGTGTGTGTTTGAGTAATGTGGGAAAACATAGTGACAGCCCTGCAGAGCTCCTCCTCCATACCTAGTAAACCATTTGAGGCGAGGGGGAGGGGCCGGGTGTACTGTATCACTGAAGCTGTGGAAGTCTCCTCGAACAGGTACACTCAGAGTAATAAGGGGAAAACTGTAGCTCCTGGATGTATTTCCTGGTGTCAACGTAGCTTTATTTTAGTGGGTGAAATATAAATAATGGACGTTCTTTGAGCTAGATCCGCTTGTGAAGAGAGAGGATCATTTTTGGAGTTTGTCTTTCTGTCCTGAAAGTCTCTGGCACACACCTGACAGATCCTGGAATCCTCTGGAGAACCCCCCTCGGAGGAGGGGATGAAGTCAGACGGGGAGCAGGGAAAGTCTGGTGAGTGATTGGGAAAGACAAGTGCAGCTGCTTAAGGCTATTAGACGGTCATATGATGCGAGTTACAGCCCTTCACTCTCAAACTGTGAAAGGAAAAATGCGAAGGTGGCTCATTCTGTTTCTTTTGAGGCCATGGCGGGGAGGAATGTTTGCTTTTAGCTTGTAGAGCGTCATGTACACGTGTTGGCAGAGTAACGTCTCGTAGTGGATCACTGTCTCTGCTGAGGTGCAGAGCCGTTGGCAGACTTTGACCTGTACTGACCTCAGAGTAGCTGCTGAGAGGAGACTCCACCATTAACAGATCTTTCTGCAGTCACTTTTCTTTCAAGTTAGTTTAAACAAAGTCTCTTTCCCCAACTGACATGCAGAGATTGAACTGGTAGAGCTGTTGAAATTAAATGTTAATGTAGGGATCTGACCTTTAACATACAAAACGAAAGGATTCAAAAATATAGTCATGACTCATGATTTTTCTGGGCCGTTTCGGTTCAGAGGTGTCACAGATCAGTCTCTAATTTTTTCTGAGTAGATTTCTATTGAGTTTTGCTACCTTTCAATGACTACATCCCAGATTGGGGGGTGGTGTTTGGCTAAGTTTGTCTCCAAACAACACTGTTTTTATGGTCATGTAAAGAAGGCATTGTGTTGTGTTTCTATTGTAAACAAAGTGGTTTGGGGTTGTTGGCTGCAGCTTTTAGCCTGAGTGCATGTTCTTCATTCACAGAGATCTTTTTTCTGCTGTGTCAGCCAGACTGGTTTCAGACTTCTTTATCTGCAAAGCGTTAGATTACAACAGCTGAGAAGACTTGCCATTGTGAGAGCTGCGCTGCTGTTTTGCTTCCAAATACCTGTATTTTATCTACATACTGGTACTTCACCTGCCCTTCAACCTTGGGTTGAAAATAACTCAACACAGAGGTAAAAGTTAAAATAATACATATACATACTATGCCTTATCTGCATGTTACGTTTTGTGGGAATTCCATGTGCTAGCAACCCAGAAATGTTGCGTAAAACTGGTCAACTGGTTATATGTTTTTAAGCACGTATAAGTCCTTCAGGCTTAACACTGAGGTGTGGTTGTGACACAATTGGAGCTTTTAAAGCAAAACAAACACCTGCAGGCTATGGCTGGCTGTCTTTGCAGAAACCTCACTATCCCAGGTGTGGTTATGTATTTGCAATCGTGCTCGGTTACTCACATCTCTGTGACAGCCTCTGTGATTACCGCTTGGGTAATGTGCGGTCTGTCTTTGCAAACCGAACATTGTAAAACATTAGTCATGCAGCCATTATTGCTTGTAACCATAGCAGCAGATTATGTATAATCACACCTGCAGCTGATGTCTTCGAAGCTGAATAACGTCTGCGAAGCTGAATAACGGAGAAATGTTCAGTTTTCTTACTTCAATGTGTAAAATGTCACATCAATTCCCCCGCTCTGTTGGGTCCTGCAAGTCCAGCGACGACACATCAAATCATGTCACAATACGTTGCTTTTTCATGTCTCACGGCTGTCACTCAGGGATAAAGCAGCACGCCTAGATGAGTGATTTGATGTCAGGAAGGGTTTAACACTGTGGATTAACACCTTCTGTGAACCGGCTGTAAAACAGAAGCTGTGGTTGGTTTGCAGTGGACAGCCTGTTACTGGACTGACACTCTCTCAGGATCAAGTCAGGGCTCTACGTGTCAACCTGCAATTCGTTGGCATTCTTGTCCATGTGTGCATGCCTGTAAGTCAACTCATGGACGCACGTGTGTGTTTGACTGTGTATGCTCTTCCAGCAGGCTCAGTTTGACAACATAATTGCGAAAGCAGCTGAGTTTGGTCATGGCTCTGTAATTGCCTTCTTCCGCTGACGGTGCCTGCAGGTGAATGCTGCGAGCTGCTCCCGCGGGTGCTAGCTAGTTTCCTTCACCATTGCGAAAGACAATTTGGAACGAGTTAAAGATAATCAGCTGCCCGTGACAATCAAGTTAGGAAAAATGGTTAAGCAACTGTAATAATCATAAGGCGAGCTTGGTCAGATTGGCAAATATTTTCCGAGAGCATGGAGTCATTTCGTATTCTGGAGAACTAATTGGAGCCTTTATGACGTTGCATCTCTTTCTGTTTGAACACCTCAGCCTCTAATCACATTTACTCGTGAAACTCTGATTACCTTGGCTGCTTCATTTGAAAGTATCACCAATTAGATTCATCCAACACTTTTTTCAGACACTGTCCATTACTCCTCAGCTCATCAAATGCACTTGGATGGATGACAGAACTTCCTCTCAGTCACTCAAAAGGTAACTCACATTTACAGTGACAGTCTTTTCAGTCTTGCAGCCTTATTAAATGAAGCTGTCAGCAAAGTCCCTGCTCATTTCCAAAACTGGGAACAAATTTAACTCCACAACCATTAGCTACACATCTCAGCTACAGGATCTTATTGAGGCCACCAGGATTGTTTTGGCACCTACAGTATGTACTTTCTGCCAAAACATAATTGTCACCTTGGCTTGACTTTCCACGTGGTTGAATTCATTTTTTGGCCACATAACGTGTTTGTTGATGCGTTTGTTTGGATGATTCATGTAAGGTTTAGTCACAGCGGTAAGAGCCACCTCATACAGGTACGCAGACTCTGTGTGTGTGTGGGAAGTCATCTACAGTGTGATGAATTATACATGGTGACATGGTGTCTGCCCTCCCATTTGGCCAATACTATAAATAACAGCCTTGTTAGCCTTCAGCACCAAAGGTCATTTCTCAACTATATGCACAGAAACTGACTCACATGCATACACAGATGCTTTGTCCACAAGCATGGACACCCATCCAAACACCCATAGTCTCACTTAATAATTAGTACATTGTAATAATTGGCCAGTTGCATCAGAAATGGTTGCTTCGTTATCCACTTCACTCCCACTCATGCACAGCAAGACTGTTCTCTGAAAATAACAGTTTAATACTTTGCAATATGCTTAACAACAACACCCGGGAATATAAGGTAAACATAATTGTGCAAAATTCCCATTGTGCATAACAATGTATAACAATAACATGGAACTAAAGCCAGTGGAAATAGATGTAAAAAAAACAAGCTAAATGCTGACAGCTCGGGTGTTCACATTGATGCTGTTTCATCATGGCTGAATGAATGAAATGCTCTTACCAGTGCAGCCTATCAAGCGTAACCAGCAGCAATTATTGCCTGGCCTGATGCAGCCAATTAACATTCTCCTCATGTTTGGTAAGCTCCTCAAACTGTAGATGCTATCTGAAGGAAGAACCGTAGCAAAGCCCCAATTCATTAGGACAACCACTCAAAGAGCATTATAAATAATTAGCTATCCAACAGTATTGGCAAGTCCTGCATTTTCTGCAATAATAATCCAATAACAATATCTTTGAAACTGGCTGTGGGAGTTTTCACGCAGCATTTATTTGCCACCTGAATGCCTACTGATACAAAATACTGGAGGATGATAAATTGCATGGAGCTAATTAGAACATCACAAAGGAGGAGAGTTGCCTTCTGTGGAAAAGCTACCATTTTGACTAATTTGAAGTCTCTTCCATCTTTGCATCTACCAGCTATCTTATCTTCCCTTCAGCCCCTCTTGACCCGAACAGTGCCTCTTTCAGTTTCATAGAAACTTTGCTGTTAATCTCCATGACCAAGAAATCTGAAAAGTCTTCCAGGTATATCTGTCCATCTGCAGCTTAAGAACAACATTAATCTCACTGTTTGTGGTTTTTACGCCAGAGAAAAAAACTGCATTTCTTTTAAAGATTACTGTCAATTCAGAGCAAGTACAGACTGTGAAAATAAGAGATGGCTACATATGTAATTTTGTAAACGGACACCACAATTAAAGATGCTTGTTAGTGTCATGTTCAGTCCACAATACCAACAAATGTAAAGTAAGAAATTGCACATTTGTAATAATACAATACTGTATATATACAGTGTATATTTGAGCTCTGTTGGCATGTTTGTGTCGTTCTGAGAAAAGCCATGCAAGTTCTGGCCAGTTGCTGATGCTATCCACAGTCGCACGAGAGGGTTTTTTAGGCCATCAGAGGCAGATTGTGGTGGAATGCGGTGGAGATTACTGCCTATCTTTCTCTCTGATGAGTTCTTTGCTCAGTGACGACTTCTGTTCTAACCCCTCTCTCACTCAAGTTCAGCCCCCATTACTCCAAGGACCTGGAGCATGAAATAGGCTTGCCAGCATGTGGATGTCAGATTCTGTGATGTTGAAGCAGCGGCTTCTTGATCGACACTGGCTGACTCGAAGGGAGAGAGTGACATGCTCATTTAAATGCCTTTTGATTTAAATAAACATTGACAACCTCGATTTCTTTAGAATTAAGGTTGTAGTTTGTACAGAAAAAGCATCAAAACAAGAAAACCATCTTTGCTGTTTCGAGGTTACAGCTTTACTCTATTTTACATGATTGTTAATTGAATACATTTACATTTTAAAGCCTATAAATCCATTCAATGCGCTGAAATGCTTAAAGCTTCAGTCGTAAATTCAGAGTTGATAGTATCTTCCTCTTTATAATCTTCCACCTTCAAGGCAATAATGAGTTTAAACGAAGCTAAAGACCATGGGGAATGAGGCTTGCCTTAACACTGGTGTGCTCGTCTATAAAAGGCAATCCATCCCCGTATGTGTTATCCCGATTTCCAATATCTCTTCATCTCTGTCTCTGTTAATACAGCATATTAGAACCTGATTTCTGTGATTGAGTGCCCCAAGGCAAGATGTGTTTTTTTTCCTTTCTCATCAGGCGTGACCCTGTCATCTCCTTGGGCGACGCAGGGATATTGTTCTGCTCATGAGAATTGACTAGCTAATCCAGAGCCAAGCACTTCCAGACAGATCAGACACTGCAGGCTGCATTCATCAGTCAGAGCTCAGGCGTTACTGCCGTCATGAGCCACTGATGAATTTGCTATCAATGTTCCATAAAGATGTGTGTGTACATGTGAGGGAGACAGAGACAGATCCACAATCTGAACTGTATTAATGACGCCTGCATCTCATTAGAGATGAAAGACTAAGCACTAGAATAATATTAAATAGCTCAAATCACAGACAGTTAGTTGCAGCTACATTTTAGGGAACAAAATCTGTGTTTTTGCATGTTAAAAACTGTTCATTTTTATCAATGAATGCTGACCATTTTCAAATTCATTTTTTGAGCAGGACAACAATTCAGGCAACTCTTGGTTTCCATTCATTTCTATAGGATATACAAATGAATCTGCAAATCCTTCAATGTTGCTTTGTTATCAAATGAAATACAGTTAGCCAGCCTTGTTCATCTTTTTTGGTTGTGTGGTAATGCAAATTAAATGCTAAATGACTTGGGCAAAAAGTTGAAAGAGATTTTTTTGCTAAAATGGTTAGTTGTCATCTTTCCTAAATCATTGTTATGGTATTTTAATAAGGGCAAATCTCCAGACAGTGCAAGTAACAGGCAAAGTGGGTACGTTTCTATCATTTGTAATGCAGTTTGTTCAGTGAGTTTCTTTGTCCTGAGGACACAAACACATTCCCCTAGGAATGAAAGGTCAGTTAATGGCTGCTGTTTGCATACATGTCTGCAAAGGGCAAACATTAATCAGGACCCCATCATGCATTCATTATGTGCAGGGGAGAATGTTTCGCCTGAATGAAACTTTCTTAACATTCTCAGCAATTCTGCTAAATTGAATAATTCATCAGTTTAAGAGTTGAAGCTCTTTAAATATAATGTATTTCTGTGAAAGCATCTATAACACCATTGAGTGCGCAGAATGTTCAATACCCCCCTGTGTCAATGTTCTAACATTGTAGATTTTCAAATAAAACTATGTATGTGCATCCTGGGATATAATCATTATGGGAAATGGAACTATGGCGGAGAGGGTGCATTAGCCTGGAGGCTCTCTTGCATGTAGTTTCCTAACACCGCTGATTCTCATGGATTTAATAGGAGAGTAGCTGGTAAAGTGCTGGCTCTGTGGCTCTTTGCTCTGTCACACAGACTGTAGAAAGCCAACAGGAAGAGAAGACTAAACCTAAAGACCCCGGCTCAAGATGTCTCTTAGATTAGCATCTGCATATACAGTAGGGAGTGAAAACAGATTATAACATGATTGTAGGTTTTTATTCTCATCACTGTAAAAGAGCACTCGTAAATAGGTGACCTTTTTCTCATCCCTAGAGCTTACTGTACTACGATTTTGTCCTTGACCGGAGACGTTGTAGTACATATGCCGGGCCTGTAAGTGGCGCTGTACTTCCGCCACAAAATACACCAAAAGCAGCGAAGAAGACCCCCGGAGTATGGTTCCCTGGTTGCCCTTCTGTATTCTCCGGGGTGGATTTAGCAACATGTAGTTCATGTAGTTCATTTAGTTCTCGCTGTCCAATTGTTGCTGATGGTTGTGGTAGAGGAGCTGTAGATTTTGCACTAACATCTGTAGCATGGTCATTAGCTACTGACAGTAGCTAATGACCATGCTACAGCAGTGAGCAGCAGAGGTGGGGAGAGGCGGGGCTATGGCTTCATCGTTATCAGGAAAATGATCGTATAGGACGTACACACGGAGCCGTTTGGCCCCCCAGAGAGTTCCGTCCGCAGATCTATCCACCTTGGGACCCGTTATCGTCTTAGGGGTCCGTTTCTGTGGTTCCTTTACGGCCACGTGTGAACGAACAGGCGATACGAAAGAGAAAAGTAGCGGATGCAACCCGTTTCGTACCCGTGTAAACAGCACCTAAAGCAGAGCCCCGTTTGAATTGTGAAGTCCAAAACAAATAGTTTGGGCTGTCGCCTCCCATCATGGAAGCACTTGCTGCTCAAATTCTTGACCCCGACTGCTCTTGTATTACCTTTTCATTCAACACATTCCAGATTTGGGTTGTTCTTTTGTCCTGTGACATGTTTCCATGCTTTAATGAAAAAAAAAAAGGGCTTTATTTTTGTCATGCTGCCTGTTCTGCAGCACCTCTTTTCGCCCTCTATCTGAAACCAGAGCCTAGTCTGCTCTGATTGGTCAGTTGGCCAGCTCTGTTGTGATTGGTCAACCACTAAGAGATGTCCCACCCTTAGCCTATCACCATAATGTATTGGAGCACTTGCTGATTAACGCTTTGGAAAAAAACAAAGAAGTTCAACCATGGCGAGTATGTGGCAGAGAAACTCCATCTGGCATGAACTTTGTGAATTTGGCTTTTGCAGACCATTTAGATGCACAAAACCCAACACAGTACAGGAAAGGGAAAATGGACAAAAGCATAATATGTTCTTCCAATTACTTCAAAAAGACATGAAGTAATTGAAAAACGTTTTATTTATAGTATAAATATAACGTTCTTCATGAAGATGTATTTTTTAAGAAATCTATTTTGCAGCAATAGCTGTACTTGGTATGTTGTCTCTTTTGTCGGATAGGATATTTTATTGCCGTAATTCAAGCAGGACAAACACATAATGTGTCTTAATCACCAAGTTATAATGCCTTTTAAAGTTAGTGTGCCTGCTGTAGAGACTGCATATGTTTGCCCCAGCTATATAGTATCGCCCATTATATCAACCATCACCTGCTCACTTACTGTCAGTTTGGGTCTGTGCTGTATATCTCACTCTGCAAGCCGAACAAGAATTCTGTGGGAACAATAGGAGTCTTAATTGATTTTGTCTCCAGTAACAGGCACACATTTAACCCCACCCCGTTTTTCCCTCCAACTCACTCTGAAGAGGGGAGAACCAATCTAAAAATGTCCCCCCTCTAGACACTTTCTGTCATTCCCTATCAATTTTCAACCTCCAATCCCATTCCAGCCTAGTCCAATTTCAGCTGCCTCATGGCCAGTGGACACTCTGACAGATTGCTGGACCTTTTGCAACTTTTTGTTCTAAATCCTGCAGTTTTTTGTAGCAGAAGAAGAGGAGGAACTGGAAAAGGAAAGAACAGTATAGTCGAGAGAGTTTGTGGGAGACACTGAGAGGGACATGAATACAGAGAGAGGCTATAATGTGTCACTATGGAATGAGATTTACTAATTTTAATGTGTGCACATTCTTTGTAGATCGAGAAAAAGCTGATTATTCGACAAATATGGATGTTTTAGGATCTAAAATTGTTCACACGCAGTAGGAAGAAGTCTTTGTATTTTTTTAAAAAGAGGCATTTTTTCAGCTCAAATGTTTCATTTATTTTTAGCACCATTAAATCCAGGAGACGACAGATTTGATGTCACCAGAGAAGTGCTGATATTTTGGAAACATTTTATGTCTACCAAAGCTGTTACTCAAAGGCTGCGGGATCATTTAGGAAGACAGTTTCAGCCATTTTGCCCAAATCATACAAATAGGAAATGACACTGATCAGATTCATACTTTACCAACTGCATCTCAGCTGATGCATGGAGGCTATTATGCAAATGCACACATTTAAGCAGACATTTACATCGGTGGCCGGGGATGGGGATTTTATTTACTGTTTCGATGAATCATAATGACTTAAATTCCTGTTTATGGAATTGGAACGGAATGGAGGCAGATGGAGGGAGGGTCAATGAATGCACATATTTCTTCCACAATCAAGTCAGAGAAGAGGATCAGTTGTCATTAGCCCTGGTTCATTCCTGTGGCGTAAGACTTCTGCCGGAGAAACACATTAAGCACGTAAGAGACTCCCCACTCAAGATGTTGTGTACTTCTGGGTATTGAGTGTATTATGGCACTAGTTTTATTGAAGTGAAAGTTGCAGTACAACACATTTAAGAGTGTTTTCATTCTCTGTATCTATTGTTTCTTTATCTTGTGTATGTTATTAATACTATTGTGAATAGCTTCATTTAGCATGTAGCAAGGAAACTTCACTTGAATCTGCAGTAACCTTGGCTTCACAGTTTAGCTTTCTCTTGGGTTTTAGCTAATGCCTTAGTAACCTTTACTGTTAGTTGATGTTTTTACTTATTGTACTTATTAGACCCTCAAGAAAAACGCGGGCAAAAATCCTTGATTATGCGGGCTAAAACCCTTGAATATGCGTGCTAAAATCCTTTATTATGCGATTAAACATGCGGGGTTTTTATGTGATTTTATGCGGTGAAATTGCGGGAAGTTGAGAAAAAGAATAGATTTTTTTTTAAATATTGGGCTGTCTTATTTATTCTCTCTCACACACAACCTGCCACTAACGTTAAACCCCTTTCCTATTCAATTAAACACATTCAATGTTTATTTATTGTACAAGCAATTCGGCTATTTTAATCACACACTCTCTCTCTCTCTCTCTTACACACACACACACACACACACACACACACACACACACACACACACACACACACACACACACACACACACACACACACACACACACACACACACACACACACACACACACACACACACACACACACACACACACACACACACACACACACACACACACACACACACACACACACACACACACACACACACACACACACACACACACACACACACACACACACACTTCTCCGCCTCATTCTGTTTTCATTTACTCGTTTGTTATCTGACCAGCTTCAATCTTGTAGGCTACTCACTTCGTTTCTTGTAGCCCTCGAAAGGGTTTTGGAGGTTGATGCCTCGGTGAACGTGAGTTGTTTGGCTTTCTTGTCCGCAGCAGCAGAAAGCATTTTCGAATGTTTGAATGAATCAAAGTGGGTCGTCACCGTCGACTTTCTCTTATGCTCCAACACACAGTTGCACGGGGTGCAGAATAGTTTCCCCCCACTTACGTGAAAGACATCGGGGTACTGCTTTGCCCGGTCTTTAGCAGAAATGCTCGTCGGTAAATGAGATGGATCAGATTTGTTCATCTTGGTGTTTTCTCTCTCATGTGAGTTCCACACGTTCACTCTACGATGTTGTTTACCTTCTGTGATGCGCGAGCTGATGACGTCACATCATCATCATCACTACTTCACGTCAAGACGAGTTAACTTTTTTTTCTCTCAACCTTGTGTGGAAAAATGCGGGGATTATGCGGCCTTTTGATAAATATGCGGCCTTTTAAAGATCTGTGCCATTTTGCTGATTATGCGGTAAATTCTGCGATCGCAGAATCGCGTTTTTCTTGAGGGTCTAACTTATGCTGTCATTTGATAACTGTTTTGAGGGGACATTCTCTAACAATCCATTACACACTTCCTGCTCGGCTCCAAATGACACAGTTAAAGGCTAGCTGATAAACAGCTATATAGCAAAGGATTTCCCTCTGGAGTTGGTAGAGACCACATACAGAGCTCAAAGAGAGTGAATATATGGACTGCATATGTTAGATGCTCATGAATAACTCCAAATGAATGATAGTATTGTCAAATAACTGCTAGATGGATATATGATCAACTTTTTGCAAAAATGTTTGCATTTCAACATGGTGATGGATAGCGTTGCTAACTGCGCAGACAGTGCAGACAACAGCAACAGTAATGATGGAGAAAAAATAGCCTCAACATAAAGAGGAACCAGAGGGTGAGTTTAACGTTTCTGCGACAACCCCACCGATCAAGACGGCATTATCAGTGGTAAAGAGCAGAGGCTATTAGCTAGCCACTAATAGGACTCACATGCACAAGCGTCCACTTGTGGTCAGACTATAAACAAAGCACGGAGAACATCAGGTTGCATCACTTCATCCTCTACTCAGAACGCCATTACTCCACTAAATCTTTAAACAGCAAATAGTTTCTACATCAATTCCCTAAATGCTGTATATATAACTTTTAAATATTCAACTATATACTATACTATACACTTTGTGAGGTAGCTGTCAGTCAGGAGCAGAGAATATGCTGGGGGAATAGGTGTTGCTGAAGGCCGAGCTAACAGCAGAGAGTCAGCAAACATCCGACCCTGAAACATCTTCTCATCCCTACGAGTTCCGAGGTAGTGATGGCAACACAGTCACTAGCACACACTGCAAATTCACACACAAACTCACTGTGTGCTCACAGCCTTACACACTTGACAGAAACGTCTCTTTTTGGAATTTGTCTTTTCTTTTTTCTGTTTGGGAAGAGAAATAATTAAAGCCAGAAGGTTTTTTACTGACAGTTGAGGAGGAGTGCAGCTAAAACAGCAGCCTTGGTTGAGGCGTGTAACATTTAAACGTGGGTTTTGTGGTGAAATGATTTAATGAATAACAAATACAAAAAACGATTCATATTATTTTCCTTCCAGGGTAACATTCTTTTTCACATTTCAAGAGCTGGCTGTGGCTCAGGAGGAATAGCGGGTCGTTGTTTAATCTCAATGTTGATGGTTTGATTCCTGACTCTGCATGTCAAGTGTCCTTAAGCAAGATGCTAAACCTCAAGTTTAACCCCATGCAGGCAGTGTGACACCATCAGTGTGTGTATGAATTATATTATTAACACCTGATTGCTGCTGTTTTAAAAAGTGCACAGTATTTAATACAATTATTACACTTTTCAACATTAATTTACACGATATTAAAACAAAAAAAACAAAGGAAATCTAAAAATGAACAAAGATAATTCAATTATTTGCATTTTCATAAAGGTGCTGATTTGTGAGCATCCCACAAACATTGGCAGGGACCCTCCATGGGAATGAGCTGCACAGAGTCCGGAGGGGAGAGAGGGGGAGATTACTCTTATCAGGAAGCTCCCACTCTGACTGTCATTTGTAATGCAGAGCTTATAGCGCATGCTTCTCGCCAACCTTCAGGAGATGCGGACATTGAAAAATAGGTGGCTGTCTGGCTCCCCTCTACCTCACTCCCACCCTCCCCCCCACCCTCTGACTGTCTTATCTAGAGAGCTCCAGCACAGTGCTCACCTGCTCAAAGCTTGAAAAGACAATAATATATCTGTTTCCACCTCACACACTCTGCTAATAACTACTGAGACGGGACATCTTTCATTTCCTATCATAGCTGGTGAGGACCCTTTTGCCGGTTAAGTGTACAAATTTAACCGGCAAAAGGTTGTCATTGTATATCACCGAGGTAGTCTTATTCAGTGTTAGTATCCCTTTTGGGCAAACAATCTAAATCTACCCCATACTTAGCCATACTTTGTGCCTGCTTACTGTTGCATCTTCAAGAAGGGGTGATAATTGTTATATCTTTCAATGTTATCCATTATGTTTTATGTGGTGCTATAACATATATGTCAATAGATAAAGTACACATTGCACTTAGTAACAATTTAAGAATTTGATTACATCTATTGAAGCTCTTATGTTCTCCTGTGTCTAAAAAACGAATGCACTCAATAAGGCAAAGACAAGATTATGATGTATAACACTTTTAATACACTTTTTTTAAATTAAATTAAACCACACATTTAAAGCACATGATTATTTAAAGTTGTGCAATGTGCCACTGTGATAAATGTAAACAGCAGGAAGTCTAAAATTAGAGATTAGCAGATTGCAATAACAACAGAAGTTCTCTTTCTACGTTGCAGCGGAAATACATTTGTATGTAATTATTTTCTGTTCATTATCTATCCTCCTACATTGATCAAACTCACAGCTGGCTAACATATTTTGATGGGGAAGTTGAGACTAATATAACTTACTGCGGGAGGTTTAAAATCAATATCTCTATTTTTGACATCCAAAGATTTGTACTGGTGACAATTCTTCAAACATATGCAGCCACCAAAGAAGCTGCTTGATTCTATAAGGGAGTGTGTGTCATACAAACCATTTTTGTTAAACAGTATTAAGGGTTGGCTATAAAAGAGGAAACGGATCCTTGTCATTTATTTATGAGTCCCTGCAGTGCTACTATGCAAAATCAATACATGCAAACTTAATGACTAAGTAATCAAATGTAGTCTGTGTCTGTTATAGGATTTTTAAACACCAATGAACTCTACAGCAGGGGCCAGCTCTTTGCCTTGCCAATAAGGCTGTTTCTGCTTGAGCTGCTCCGTAAAATGTGGTTCTATTATCAGCTCCATTAGGTATATTTCTGTGTAATGACACTCCAACCGCCAACGTTTTTCTCTCGACCCTTGTCATAATAACCCCTTTTACATTTCATTTTTTTAGCGGGCAGCTCTTATTCTCAACCACTTATATTCAGTCAGTGAACACAAATGAAAGGACTCCAGAGCCCTGGGAAGCACGTCGCACAACTAGTGAAATGGTTTGTTTTAGTTTCAGGGGAGCAAAGGTGCGAGCTAAAGTAATCCATGTGGTGCTAAAAATTCATCGGAGCAAGGCTAGATACACCACATATCCTCCGTTATAGTTTGTTGTCACAGTTTGGTGTCGAACCGCCTCGGCTGTCCTGATGTAACATATCCATCACATCTGTGGGTGCTGGAGGGGAAGATTGGAGAGGAGCACATCTGCTGTAAGAGGAGTGGAGAATGAACTGTTAGTGTCATGGCCGGACCACAGGATCAAAGATGAATGCGCCATTCACAAAGGTGACAGTCAACAATAAATGTGTCACCGGTGACACATTTAGGGAGTTCACAGAAAATACTGTCTTTGTGAAGCTCATAATGTTCTCTTCAGGTGAAATATTTTAAGTCCTTGTTTGTAGTGTTGTTGTCATGGAGAGCATTGCATTGTTAGGTATTCTCTATCTGCAATTTGTCTGGACAAAATAGTAGAACTCCTACAATTTTGTGACACTAAAGGATAAACTGTAGCAAAAAGATGGCCTGCTGTACCTACGTAAGAAGAAATGGTTGCAGTTTATACAAAGATGTTCTTAGTTTACTGTCCTCTTTGAGATATGAAATAACAAAACTTTACAAAGGAGGCAGAGTATTTCTCGCATATTCAGTCTCCTTTTCTCAGTTCTCCCATTCATCTATGATTGATTTTATTTTTGCAGACAGTAATATGGTGCTGGCTATGTGAGTATGAAGTGTGATTTATGCGAGGCACTTGATAGTGGAGCCATACAAGATGGGGCTGAGCAGGTTTCTTCTCTCCACCCCCCCCAACACTCT